>NW_024412403.1:8726945-8731384 GCF_014898765.1 Herpailurus yagouaroundi | reverse complement strand
AGGAGGAGGAGGAAGGAGGAGGAGCAGAAGGAGGAGGAGGAGGAGGAGGAGGAGGAGGAAGGAAGGAGGAGGAGGAGGAGGAGGAGGAGAAGAAGAAGAAGAAGAAGAAGAAGAAGAAGAAGAAGAAGAAGAAAGCAGAGACTATTACCAGCTACATCATATGGATAAGGAAGTGGAGGCTTGAATGGTCTCTGATTTACCCAAGGTCACTCATATAGTAAAAGGCAGAACTGGAATCCCAACCCAGGACAGTAATATCCCATCCCAAGATCTAAGCCCTTAGGTCAAACCAAGAGTCTATCCTCAGTAACTAGAAATGAGTGGGGGGAAAATGGGGGGGGGGGGGGCCTGGGTAGCTCAGTCAGTTAAGCATCTGACTTAGGCTCAGGTCACGATCTCACAGTTTGTTCGAGCCCCACGTCACGCTCTGTGCTGACAGCTCAGAGCCTGAAGCCTGCTTCAGATTCTGTGTCTCCCTCTCTCTCTGCCCCTCTCACGCTCTGTCTCTCTCTCTTAAAAATAAATCAATTTAAATAAATAAATACCCAAGAAAGGAAGGAAGGAAGGAATGAAGGAAGGAAGGAACGAACGAACGAACGAACGAACGAGTGAGCCACGGAACTAGTTGTTTTTGCAAATACTGCGCACAAGGGGTACACCTTGTTTTGTTGTTTTTTGTTTTGTTTTGTTTTTTCTAAAAGCCTGGTATACTCTCAAAAGAATGAGACCACTACCACTGAGAACATGCAAAGGACTGTGCTGTGTGTTTGGAAGAAGGTTCCAGAGGAAGAACCTCCCCCGTGTGCCAGGCACAGCAGAACCGCCGTCACGGCTGGGCAGTCTGTCCTTTGTTGGCTGCTCACAAGGCATCGGCCTGACGGCTACACTCACCCTCACTCTCCCGCACAGTAAGACCTGGGACGCTTCAGGTCGTCGGACAGTTAAATGTGGTTGAACGAGGAAAGAGAGTCAAAGAAGGTCCAATTCTAATGAAAACGCCATCTACACAGAACGCACCATAACCACCGTAAAATGTCAAACCTCACAATAAGTTTACCCTGCCTGAAAAAATCAGTTACAGAACGTGAAAGTAAACATTCTCAAACACTAAAAATTGATGTGGAAGCATCTCTGGAAAATAATAGGCCACTTCATAGTTCACTTCCAGGAGCTTGGCACATGAAAGGTTAACTTATTCAGGTGTTGTACTGGGGGCGGTGGGGGGGGGGGGGGGAGCATTTGATGGAGAACTTGCCACAACAGCCCTTCAGTCATGACCTCCAGAGTCAAAAGCTGGAGCTCTGTTCTAAACCTTAGTTTAGAAGTAAACATTAAAATGAAGGTTTCTTTAGAATTCCTCAATAATTTCCACTTTAAAAGCACCAAACCGGCCCATAAAAGAGCTCAGAGTGATTATTCCAAAGCAATCAACTTTTTAAAAACCCTTTACTTCACGATTACACCAACATCCCATTAATTTGGGACACTTACCATGTATTTATTCTTTGCTCGTTACCTATGTGCACATTAAGAGTACACCAATAACACAATACAGGCATTAATATGTAAAACATCAACAAAAGCCATCTGGAAAACTAATGAATAATCAAGGGATTTCAAATTAAACTACAGAATTTTCCCTTAGAATCTTTAGGACAACACTGTCAAGTTCAATCTATTCACTTCGCCTCCAGAATCAATTTTTCAAACCTTATGACAGGTCTAATCGCTTCCACCTGTGTCTCCAGCTTGACTCTTGACGGGCATGCTACCAGCCAGGGTGGAAATGTAGACAAAGACCCCTATTAGGATCCGGCTGTTTCTCTACTGTGAGGTCACTCAGCCATTAAATTAGTTCCAGCCCAATTTCTGTCTCTCAGGCCTCGACTTCAGGGGAGGAGGGTGTGCAGGAGAGCAAGTTAGGGGAGCAGAACCAGAAGAGCAGAAAAGGGGGAAGAGACGTTTGGGACTGAGGAGACACACACGCCCAGAGGCAAAAAGCTGGGATTGGCCCCAAACTCTGAAACAAAAATACCTTCTCAAATGATGGTGGCCATTCTCCGCAATGCGATTTCCCCCAAATGTCTGCAAAAACTATGTTATAGGATTCTTTTTCCTTTTCATTCCCTTTGCCCGTAGAAAGGCAATGGTCTCCCATACAAAGTTTTCTCAAACGACGGGAGCCCAACTCACAAAACCACTTCAGCCCTCTAAAGGCGCTGGAGGTTATGGAAAGACAGAAAGGCTGGCTGATGGAAAGGGCAGACTCGGGAAGATGGCCCGATCAAGTCTGCTCACATGGAAGGAGCGTCCAGCGCCCCAGACCTCACAGCTGAGGAAAGCAAGAACCAGGGCAGGAACACTGCCAAGGGTACAGAGCTACCTGGTGACAAGATCTTCAGTGCCAGCATCTTCCCCTACCAGACCCGGAGATCTATGGTAGCAGGAATGATGCCTGACACATAGTACCTGCTCAAAAACAATTCAGTGACCAGTCTGCTTCCTTCCCTACATCACATCATCTACCGCACCCACTTCTCTCTGCCCAAACTCCCAGCTCTCAGAACAAGAAGGGCACATGCGGCTTGTGTGAACTGAACAGCACCGGCATCTGATTCTTCCGATGCCCTGGAAGGGCTGGGTAGTTCCTTCCCCATCATTCTCCCTCCAGTGCCTAACAGAAGGCCGGGCATACAGAAGGCACTCCATAAATGCTTATTCCATCCGTGATGAAGGCAAACTTATGCCTCTGAGAAATCAAGGGCCTAAAACAATACTAAGAAAATAAACTTATTTAATAAGGAAATCCGTATTATCCTTTGCAGATAAAAGAACCCACCCTTGACCAGTTTATTGAGGATATAGAAGTATGCCGAGGAAATCAGTATGAACAAGTCTGTCCTCATCTACCACTCCATAAACTGTGGCTTCACACGTGAGTTATTTCAATATCTCAACTGACCTGGTAAAAGTCATCAAAAAGATGACATCAGTCAAAGTCTAATAAGTGACAGTTCCAAAATGATCACAACTCAGTTACCCCCAAGCTCTGTGCTCCATGGTCTAGGCCTAACACCTTCCCCACAGCAGAGGGCCAATCATCACTTACCAGATAGACAGAGTGTGGCACCCTGACCACGCCACTTGGAAGTGTTTCTCCCAGCAGTGGCGATGGATTCAGTGGCCTGCCATACCCCCTTGCGTAGACCCCACCACCACCAAGAGCTCACATTTGCAAACGGCTTCTGTGGTGCGTAGCTGTAGGATGTGACTATGGGACACAATGAAGTTCACTGGGCCAGACAGAGTACTGAATCCATGCCCGGGGGACTCTATCCAACAAGCTGAGCTAACTGGTCACAGGGAAACCTACCAGGAAATAGGGCAGAAAGAAAAAGAAAGGTGTCTAAAGGCAATCAACACCAGCATCACATCTAAAAGGTTACCCTGACAATAGAGTAGAAAATACATGTCATGGTCAGAAACACATGCCCAAGAAAATGACTGGAGCAGGGGATACAGGGTGAAATTATCTATTCTAACCAGACTGGATGGGTAGCTCAGCCAAGTCAGACTTTTGGGGGAACATCACTCACGGACATGGCTTTCACTTTTTATTTTTGGAGAGGGAAGCCCACAAGCCCTTCAATTGTCTTGATTTAATTATTAGCAAGAAGCCCCCTTATCTCCCCTGGTTACTCCCTTTCTCCAGAGCTCCCCCGCCCTCTACTGAATTACTAATATACCTTTATTTATTTTTTCTTATTTTTTTAATGTTTATTTATTTGAGAGAGAGAAAGACAGAGAGAGAAAGAGAGAGAGAGAGAGAGAGAGCGCGCGCACTAGTGGGGAAGGACAGAGAGAGAGGGAGACACAGAATCCAAAGCAGGCTCCAGGCTCCGAGCTGTCAGCACAGAGCCCGATGCGGGGCTCTAACCGACGAACCCTAAAGATCATGACCTGAGCCAAAGTCAGATGCTCAACTGACTGAGCCACCCAGCTGTCCCATAACACACCTTTAAAATTCAAAGGTTAAGGGCTCCTGGGTGGCTCAGTCGGTTAAGAGACCAGCTCTTGGTTTAGGCTCGGGTCATGACCTTGTGGTTTGTGGGTTCAAGCCTCGTGTCGGGCTCTGTACTAACAGTATGCAGCCTGCTTGGGATCTTTCTCTCTCCCTCTGCCCTTCTCCTGCTCGCTTGTTCTCTCTCCCTCTTAAAATAAATAGACATTTAAAAAGATAAAAGAAGATAAAATAAAATTAAATTAAATTAATAAAATGAAATAAATAAAATAAAATAAATGAAATGAATAAAATAAAATAAAATAAAATAAAATAAAATAAAATAAAATAAATTTCACAGGTTACGGGAAGGAGGTGAAGGTGGTAGGGGTTCATGGCCTTTGGACCAGCCTGATTTCTTTTTTTTTTTTTTTTTTTT
>NW_024412403.1:8713693-8726845 GCF_014898765.1 Herpailurus yagouaroundi | reverse complement strand
GCGAGATCGTGACCTGGCTGAAGTCGGACGCTTAACCGACTGAGCCACCCAGGCGCCCCATGGACCAGCCTGATTTCATAACCTGAGGTCAAATGAAAGCTTTCAGTGTCTGTCTCAGGGCCACGGTCATTTCACTGGGTTTGCAGTCAAAGAAGAAAGCACAATGCCCTCCAAAATAGTTGTCAGAAGAGAAATTTCCAAATCGTCCTAGATTTACACTAGTAACCTAAGAAAAATACCTCTAATGGCATTGAGTAAGCAATGAAACAGAACTAGTGTTACTATTCAAATAAATTATTTTCACCAATGATTTCAAACCTTATAGACACTGGGGCTATCCTCATCTGGATACAACTTAAAGGCCCCCAGCTATTTTTCTTAGTAGTCTGACAAATAAAAAGTCCATGCCTGGGACAAAGACTTCTAATTGTTCTCCGATATCTAGTCTCCATTCCTCCCTAGCACAAGGACCCTGATTTGCAGTGGATTCACGGATACTGAGTATAAAGACCACATTTATTTCCTCACCTTCTTTGCGGGTAGATACGGTCATGTGCCTAGATCCTAGCCCTAGAGCATAAACAAAAATGTCATGAGCGATTTCTGGAAAGAGTCCATAAAGAGTGAGGCACACCCTCCATACACATCCTCCTGCTTACTGGCTAGAACAAGAACATAAATGCCTGGGCTGCTCTTAGACCACTTGCTGAGGGTGACAGTGCAACTCACTTGCGTCCCTGACACTGTGGGCCACACACTGACCACCCCTGGACTGCCTGTCTTAGTCTACCTCACCTATAGGACAGAGAAATAAACTTCAATCCTGCTTGAAACACTTTAATTTGGAAATATCTGTCTAATCCTAAGTGACCTAAAAATTGGTACCTGAATAGGGTGTGCCCCAGGGTTCGGACTTACACTTGTCCCAAAAAACAAGGCCTAAAACTGCAGTCTAACGTGCAGGACCGAGGCAGGGAGCAGCTGGAGAGAATATGGGTCTCAGGGGCTCATAACTGGAGACCACTATCGTCACGCAGTAGCAAAGCACTCAAAAGAGGGGCGTCTGACTTCAGCTCAGGTCATGATCTCACGATTCATGGGTTCGAACCCCACCTCAGGCTCTGTGTTGACAGTGCGGAGCTTGCTTGGGATTCTCTCTCTGTCCCTCTCTCTCTCTGCCCCTCCCCTGCTTGCGCTCTCGCGCTCTCCCTCTCTCTCTCTCTCAAAATAAATAAACTTAAAAAGAAAAAGCATTC
The DNA here is from genome assembly GCF_014898765.1 of Herpailurus yagouaroundi. Classification (NCBI taxonomy): domain Eukaryota; kingdom Metazoa; phylum Chordata; class Mammalia; order Carnivora; family Felidae; genus Herpailurus; species Herpailurus yagouaroundi. The sequence goes on along the minus strand of NW_024412403.1, from coordinate 8,725,589 downwards.
AATAGAGGCCTGGATTTCTATAGCTTGGGAAGAAGACCATGCACCTGTTAGAAGCTGTACCATTACAATAAAGAACTCTGAAAACGTACAATGTCAGTGTTTGTCAGTCCTTCCTGACACCCTCGGCAAAGTTCACCGAAAGAGAAATGATCTCCACTAGAGCTAACTGACCTCAAAGGATGCAAAAGAAAAGAGACCTGATAAGAGGGGCTCTCGGTTGGCAACGAGCAATCTACGACGGAGCCTATGGGGCTGTCTCGCCAGCCCCAGTAGGTGCTAAGACAGGTGCTTCGGCAAAGACAGCCTGGAGCCTTGTGCCAAAGATGTCACGGAGGGCCTGGCCTTTTTTCATCCAAGCCACCGTTTCAATTCAGCCACGGGAGCCACCATCTAACTGGGAGAGAAGGGGATGAGCAGAGTATTGAGGCCTTTGAAAGACCAGAGTTTTTAGACTGAAACACTCTGTCCTGATAAGATCACTGACGGCTAGTCACACGGAACCATCAGAGGCCTACTAAAGTCTTCAGAAACTTCTATCTCCATGGAAACCATAAGGCTGACCTAGAAAAGGCTGTGATTGTTCACCCTCAAAACAATACCCAGACCCCAAACCCTCATAGACAGTGGATGTCATACGCCCAGCCCCTCTGATGCACATCTCAGACGTGGTGCAGTTAAGACCTCCCCAAGAGGCAAAGCCATGACCCCACGCACACCAGGCGAGAGAGACCTTCCTGGAGAACAGAACCAGGGCTGCCAGACACAGCCGGGAAACCTGCCTACCGCCAGCTCAGGGAGTCTTTCCTCTCCCCGCCCAGGGTACTCCATGGTCCCCACTTCACCCACAGCAGCACAGTGCACAGGAGTGCTGGGGACACAGAACAGGCCTGCGTTTGTGGTTTGGGGGGTTTTGTAGTTTAGTTTTTATTTTTATTTATTTATTTTTTTGAGAGAGAGAGACAGAGAGGGTGTGAGCGGGGGAGGGGGCAGAGAGAGAGAGGGAGAGAGAGAATCCCAAGCAGGCTCCGTGCTCAATGCGGGGCTCGAACTCACAAAACTGTGAGATTATGACCTGAGCTGAAATCAAGAGTCGAAAGCCTAATCAACTGAGCCAGGTGCCCTTGAGAACACGTCTGTTTTAACCAGCAGACCGCCAGACCTCAGGGAGCCACGTCCAGCCCTGAGTAAGAAGACTCCATCCCCAGAGATCCTGAATCTGCTCGAGAGGAAATAAACAAGTAGACTGGCAGGGCTATCTTCCTGGAGGAGGGGGCGAGAGTTTTGGAAACGGGGAAAAAGGTGCAACACAGATATTTGGGACTGTGGCAGAAATTGCTGGCTGTTCCCCACTGCGTACTTTCCCCCTCCCTTCTCGGGAAGAGAACGCCCAATTTTTAGCTGCCGTAAGTCGCCGTGGGTGAGGAGGGGCACAGAAAAAGGATTTTAGGAACCTTATAATAAAGAGTATGTAATTTACATTTTACTTCTATTCCAGACTATAAGGAAAGAGCCACAGAGGTAACAGATGTAAAGAGAGAGGCACACACAGAGTTCAAACCCAGGCCACAGTTTTGAAAAGTCTTCTTGCCCTGGACTTATTGATGTGGTCAGTCCACAGGAACAATTCACATACAGTAAATTGTGATATGTAGCTTCCTACATGCTGGTGTGATACTAGAGTTTGACTCTGATGGCCCTAGGCACTAAAAGATGACGTATGAAATTGATGGATATGTGTAACATACGCAGCACCAGTGGCTGGAAGATAAAAGCTTCTAATACATGTTAGTTGTTATTATTATCATTACCACTACCATAGACTGTGCCTCCATGAGGACAGCCCACGTGGGATCAAATAGAGTATTAGCTACAGAAATGGTCTCGGTCTCACTCTCAGAGAGTGATAAGCCATATATTTCACATATCTATCTCATGGTCCCTTTGTGTACAACTGAGTTTCTGGCACCAAGGTGACCACTTCAAAGTCCTTCGCCTAAAAAAGGCTACAGTCCATCCACCCCACCCCCAGGAACTTCTCACCAGGCTTGCTGACTCACGAGGCTGCAGTGAGTAACCTTATCTGTTAGTGTTAGGACGGACCCACACGAGCAGTAGAAGAAGACATCTGTAAGTTACACGGAGCAGCCACTATTTATTTATTCAATATCTGCTCTGTGCCAGGCGGAGGGATTAATCATTAATCATCAAAGCCATTTCATTCTCTGTGCTCTACAGAGACCAGACAAGAAGAGAAACAAAGAAGCTTCCCAAATGCCCTCGGAAAGGCCAAAATATTCTTTTTCCTTGGTAAAAATAAAAACTCTTTATCCTCCAGAAGGTTCTGACTCCACTACTGTTGAGCTCACCTACACATTTTTACAGACCCGAGTTGCTTAAGACAGAATTAAAAAAAAAAAAAAACAAAAAACAAAAGTTCAATATCAAAAAGGAACTTACCAAGATCCAAGGGCACTAAAGCAGGTGTATTTACATGGCATTTTTCTTCTATCCTAAAACACATGCTCACCAGGATATAAAGAAACCCAACCATCCGATTACACAGGAGACACAGTCCATTCACTCGAAAGGGCTCAGAGCCCTCTTAGTAATGCACTGCCCGCTATATAAGCTCAGAGGCCGTCATTCCACTAATTCAAGATCATGCCAACATAAAATATTCTTCGCTGATTGTCCAACAAAAACAGACAAGACGTGCCAATATTTTTCTATTTAAATTTAATCTCTCCGAATCTTATCTTAAGTACTATGTCTGATTTTTTTATTTGGAAAATATAATAATAATAGGTCACCTTTTCAATATTTTCAATATAGCGTTCTCTTGAGTAACAAAGGATTATCACAGAGTTCACACAAGCAAGTAATGATCGTTCCATATACCAACACAGGCTTTTTCCTGCTCATCTGAGAACAGGGGACTGGGAAGGAGGGGAGGCGGGAGAGGGTGGGAACGCAGAAAAATGAAAGTACCTGACAACACAAGAAAAAACAGCAAACAAGAACTGTTCATGACCATGGCTCATATTCCCCTTCCCACTACACCTGCCTCACTCTACCAATTCCACTACACTGGTGCTTTCTCTACATACTATCCCCACATAAAACTGCCAGTTCCATGAGAAGGGCATAGGTGTGAGCAGGACAGTCAAGAAAATACTAAGGTATTGTATCGTTTCAACATACCGTGTCAACATATTACCGAATTCCAGAAATTATTAAGAAAGCCCCAAATATTTCCCTGCATTGAATTGTGCATCTAATTGTGCAGTCCTATGAAAGAAAATGCCTAGAAACTGTAAATCCAGTGGTTCTTTTAGAGTCTTAACATTCCTGAAATTTTAGTCCCATGTTGAGGGAAGATGTCTTTCTTATTCACTCCTTCTATAAGCCTACGTTTTAAACTATCTTGGGGCGCCTGGGTGGCGCAGTCGGTTAAGCGTCCGACTCCAGCCAGGTCACGATCTCGCGGTCCGTGAGTTCGAGCCCCGCGTCACGCTCTGGGCTGATGGCTCGGAGCCTGGAGCCTGTTTCCGATTCTGTGTCTCCCTCTCTCTCTGCCCCTCCCCCGTTCATGCTCTGTCTCTCTCTGTCCCAAAAATAAATAAACGTTGAAAAAAAAAAATTTAAACTATCTCAATAGAAGAGTACTGATTAATACTAATTTAAGAGTTAAAAAAAAAATCCTTTCATCTGTCTGCCATTTTTTAACCTTTAACCAACGTCCGTGAAACACGAGCAAAGGGGAGAAAAAAACAAAGAGAGAGGCAAACCAAGAAACAGACACTTAACTGCAGAGGACGTGTGGGTGGTCGGGTGGGGGCCGGGGAAAATAGGTGATGGGGATTAAGGTTCGAAAGTGTTGAATCACTACACTGTACACCCGAAACCGTATGTTAACTAACTGGAATTTAAATAAAAACTTTTTTTTAAAAAAGTCCACGAGACAGAAAAAATAAGAAGGAAAACTCAGGAAGAATACATCTTGAACATCCGAATGGGACGGCAGAGTGCCGACAAAATGTGCTGGATGGGAACACATCAAAACAGGTCTCCAAAAGTACGAAATCTCCACTGCGTTTCCATCTAACGCAGCATACGTGTCGTTCAGATTTGCTATCCTAGTGCTCCCACAAAACATTTTCAACTAAATGTTTAACACTGGCTATACCAATACGAAAAATCAAATGATGGCCTGAGTAATAATGCCACCTGTTAAAGACATTTTTTCATAAAGTTCTTTCGCCAAGGATCATCTGAAAGGCCTGATACTAAAGGAGGTGGGTCACAATGTACAAAATCCCCTGCTTTAGCTTTAAAATACGAATCTGTGGTCAAGGAAATCATTATTTAATTTTTCTCCCTGTGCTTTACCTCGGACAGGACAAGGGTATTCCCACCTTGCTAATGGGTTGATGAGAACTCTCCTTCGTCATCTTTACCCCTTCTCCCCCAGCACTGGGTAGACAGAACAATCGATATAATGAGACTCCTCTGAGCCGGTGCACGACGTCTGGCCAGAACTCACCCGTCCAGAAGGTTCATCGTGGTGGGCGTCACTTCGGCAAACAGAATTACTTTGCCAAGTCGCTTTGTCTGCAGATTTTGTCGGTAGATCTGTAAGTTAAAATTCTCTGATAAGAAGGACTCCACGTCAGTTACCACGGGTAGAGCAGATGGGGTGATTTCTATGTTGGACGTGTAGGATGAAACAAACTTAAGGGAGAGCTTGCTGGACTTGATTACTCCTTCAGGATCCACATGCTTCCCCAGCCACTGCATAAGAGGATCCCAGATTTCCTGTGTTACAAAGAAAGAGATGAAAAGGTCATAATTTGGCCTTACATTCGGTGAGGGTAGCTTTCCCTTAAAATGCCATTTTGGTAATAGAAGTACTTCCTAAATCACAACCAGAAAGAGCTAAAGTAACATATTCCAAACATCTGTGCTACCACACAATCGATAGTAAGTCCACGAAGTATGTTTACGCTATAAAAATACAGTGGATTCTTGAACAACGTGGGTTATGAACCGCATGGGTCCACTCACATGCGGGCTGTTTTCGATAAACACAATACAGTGCTAGGGCACTTGGCTGGCCCTGTCGGAACAGCATACGACTCAATCTCAGGGTTGTGAATTAGAGCCCCACGTTGGGTGTAAACAAATGTAAACAAATAAAACTTTTAAAAAAATAATGCAGTACGGTGCTATAAATGTATTTTCCCTTTCTTATGATTTCCTTAATAATTTTTCCTTTTCTCTAGCTTGCCCTATTGTAAAGATACTGTATATAATACATATAGCACACAAAACACATGCTAATTGGCTGTTTATGTGATCAGTAAGGCTTCAACAGTAGGCTACGGTAGTTAAGTTTTGGGGGAGCCAAAAGGTATATGCTGTGGATTTTTGACCGCACTGGGGGGCAGGTGGCTCCCCTAATCCCCATGTTGTTTAAGGGTAACCTGTAAACTGTTTAGAAGCCAGGACCCAGAGAAATAAATACAGCTCATTATTAAATTTTCTATCCTACATAATATCCTAAATCCTTCGATGTCTTCTCCAGCTCTAGAATTCATTAGTAATCCTCTAGTCTATACATTCTGCAGAAAATTTACAGCTTTCTACTTTTGCCCCTCAAGGAAATTCATTATCCTAGCTGGGGAAATACCATAAAAAGCCAGGTGAAAGCAGTCACAGAAGACCAGGCATGGAGACAACAGCATTTGCTCTCTGCCTCTGGAGAACCTTCAACTCCTCTCCTGGACAAGCTGACCACCACCAGCCACTGACAGGTCACCAGCAGGGGAGACCTGACTTTCACATGGGAAAATAATGGGAAACTCAACACGTGCTTTCTCTTTGCCAAATGTGGGTCTCGGGGGTGGGGATGGGCGGGGGGGGGGGTGTGAAGTAGAGCCTACCAGAAACCCCGCCTAACCCAGAACAAAGCTCTCCATTCTACCCCTGAAACAAGCAGGGGCCCTAGAGCCTCCCAGGAGGCTGCAACTTCCTCTTGGGCCCTGGAGGACCCACAGGCCTCCCTCCATGGTGGGGTACCAAGGAACTATGGGCCGAGGGAGTCATCACCCCAAGAGGTCAACACCAAATGTATTAAAATCAAATTGTCACAGTAAACACAGATCCAGGCTCTTATGCTACCTTCATGCAAACGCTAGGCCTTTCAAAAGAGGAAAAATACCCCTCTGTTAACACGAGGGTATGTCCCAAAGCTGCACATGGCCACAGAGAAGTAGCTTCAAAGATAAAATATTATTCAACTCAATTCAAACAGACCACTAAAACTCACTTGAGTTTACAGAAAATACATAGGATAGAAGAACAAGTTCAACAACTTTGGAAGGAAGGAATCAGAAGAATCCAGAAGGTGAGACATTTCACAAAACAGTGATCCGCAAGTCAGTGTCACAGGGCACAAAAAGGCAAGAGAGGGGGTGAGAGAAGAGGGGGAGACCCCGTCTGGAGGAAGAGAGACGTAGAAGATACGACCAAATACAGCAGCTGCCTGCAAGCGGGTCCACAGGTGGGGACCAAAGTGGGACCGGGCATGAGCTATCTGAGCATAACCTTGGATCTGACAGCCCAAAGAAGGGCTAGAGGAGTAAGGATGGGAACAGGGGTTGAGACCAAACCTTGTGTGAACCCTTGACCCCAACCTGCTCACCCTGAAGAAGCCCTGAGCAGGAACCCTGGCTGTATCAGACCACACAAAGTCTGGGCAGCCCAGAACATCTCCCAGATGATGGCTTCATCATAGAACTGTATCTACCTCACTACTGACAAACTTGTCTTGGACCTACAGAATGGAAATTTTCCCTGGGGCAGTGACAGTCTCACCAAGGGTAAGAAATGAGCCCGGTGGCCAAGAACTCCAACCCCAGAGAAGAAGTGGATCTGTGTCTCCCCAGCTTGTGAAGAAGCCAGCTTGGGGTCCAGCACACCGCCATCCCACCCCCAGGGTCACGCGAGGGTCCCTTCTGTGTCTGTCCTCCCAATCCTTCTTGGATGAACGAAGCCTGGCCAATCCTCAGGGGAATGATTCTTCTTCTTGTTTTGGCCAGAGGTGTTGGGACTGTGTGACTTCTGAGTGATTTCCTACAGTGTTGGTTCCTCCCTTCAGGATGGGGGGCGATAATCACCATCCCAGGAATTCTGGGTTTTTATTATTTAAAAAAAAAAGAGGGGCGCCTGAGTGGCTCAGTCTGTTAGGTGTCGGGACTCTTGATTTCAGCTCAGGTCATGATCTCCCGGCTCGTGGGATCAAGACCCGCACTGGGCTCTGCACTGGGTGTGGAGACTGTTTGGGATTCTCTGTCTCTCCCTCTGCCGCCCTCCCGCCCATACGTGTGCTCACACATACGCTCTCTCTCTCAAAAAAAGATAACAAGAAGAAGAAGAAGATATGATCAAATACAATGAGTGGCTCTTCACCAGAGTCTGGTTTGAACAATCCGGCTGGAAGAGACATTTTGAGACAATGAGGAAATTTGAATATGGACAGAATGTATCAAATAACAAAGATTCACTGTCAGGTTCAGTAGGCATGTTAATGGTACGTCCTTAATGTTAGAAAAGTGCCTGTGTCACGTCTGTAATTTACCCCCAAATTAGATGAAGCAAAAAAGGCAAAATACTAATAACTGTTAAATTTAGATCATGCATATGTGGGGTACTTGTTACACTATCCTCTCTATTCTCCAGGTTTTAAAACTATCATAATTAAAAGTAAAAAAGAGGGGTGCCTGGGTGGCGCAGTCGGTTAAGCGTCCGACTTCAACCAGGTCACGATCTCGCGGTCCGTGAGTTCGAGCCCCGCGTCGGGCTCTGGGCTGATGGCTCAGAGCCTGGAGCCTGTTTCTGATTCTGTGTCTCCCTCTCTCTCTGCCCCTCCCCCGTTCATGCTCTGTCTCTCTCTGTCCCAAAAAAATAAATAAACGTTAAAAAAAAAAATTTTTTTTTTAAATAAAAGTAAAAAAGAAAGCAAACACACACACACACACACACACACAAATGGTAAAATAAACATTAACTATTATAAAAATAGCACATTCCACTAAAATGTTTTGTCAATCCATTCATCCAACAAATATTATGATCTTACGGGGTGCCTACCACATGGCAGACATTCTCCGAGGTTCTAAGATTCGGCAGTGAACCAAGGGGCCAAAGTTCCCATCCTCATAAGGTTTATTTATATTCTAGAACAGGAACCAGTTAATTTTTCAAATCCATCAGCACAAGACATAGAACATTAGATTGTCCTAAGTGCCAAGGAGAGAAGAGAGAGAAGTAGTTCAGAGGTAAGACATCGTAGGGAGGGCAGACAAACACGGGACGGACTTCAGGAAGGGAGGGAGGAAGGAATTACATTACTAATTGTATACAATGTATATATTATATTACTAATTATATACAACCCATACATCATGTTACTAATTGTATGCAACATATACATACTATTAATTGTATATTATTAACGTATACACTCTTCTCTATTTTTCCTTATTTTTTAGTTTATTTTTGAGAAAGACAGAGCATGAGTGGGGAAAGATCAGAGAGAGAGGGAGACCCAGAATCTGAAGCAGGCTCCAGGCTTTGAGCTGTCAGCACAGAGCCCGACGCAGGGCTTGAACCCACGAACTGAGAGATCATGACCTGAGCTGAGACGCTTAACCAACTGAGCCACCCAGGCACCCCGCTGTCCTTTATTTATATAGAGGATTCCAAGGAGAAGCAAAGGCCCCAAGGGAGCATGAGGGGGTAGGGAAGTGCCTACGGGACGTAGAACAAGCCAGGAGGAGGGCAAGGAGCTCAGAGGGCAAAGGGTAGCAGCACCCACACCATGCAGAGGCTTCAGGGCCGCTATGGGGCCCGAGGCCAACGAGGAGCCCTGGGGGCTTTGAAGAAGGGTGCGTGGTAACCCACTCGGCAGAGTCACAGCAGGAGCAGTCGCTCAGCAACCTGAGGGACACAAACACATGGAAGCAGACACCAGTCAGGAAACCTCTCAAGTTCCTGGGAGGGTGACGACAACCCCTAGACAGGTGTGACAGTGGGCATGTGAGAAGGGACTCTGGGATAGCGGCTATAAGATTGGCAGAGAGATCACATTTAGGATGTCAGCAGAAATGGGGAGTCAAAAATGAGCCCAAGCAACCAATTCAGCCAGCTTTATTTGCAAAACAAGGAAATAAAGGCTTATTTCTGCAAGATTTCCGGCCTGACCACCTGGAAGAACAGAGCTACCACTGGAAATAGCAAGGGCAGGAAAGGGCAGGTTTGGAAGGGCAGAGCCAGCTCCGGGCACGGCACGTTTGAGACAGGCACTGGGAAATGCACTGGGACACGTGAGTCAGGGAGTTAGGGGAGAGGGCCACATCGAGGACATCAATTTGGGAAACTCCAGACTATGGATGATAATTTGAAGGCGGGAGACAGGCTGAAAGCAATGAGGAAGTTACTGTGGATGAAAAGAGTGGTTGCACTGGTCCCGTGGGGCTGCCGTTACAAAGTGTCACAAACCGGGGGGGCTTAGACAGCAGAAATTTATTCTCTCGCAATTCTGGAGGCTGGAAGTCCAAAATCAAGTGTCGGCAGGGCCACACTCCTCCAAAAGCTCCAGGGGAGAATCTGTTCTAGGCTGCTCTCCCAGCTTCTGGTGTTGCTGGCAATCCTTGGCTCCCCTCCATGTGTCCATCTATCTCTCTTATCCTCTTCTTATAAGGACACTAGCCATATTGAATTCGGGCCAGCCCTAGTGACCTCATCTTAACTGGATTACGTCTGCAAAGACCTTATTTCCAAATACAGTCACATTCACAGGTTCTGGAGATTAGGACGTCAATGTACCTTTTGGGGGGGGACAAAATACAACCCACAACAGGTGTCAGTGCTTAGATATCAGGGAGACGAGAAGGCAAAGGAAAAGCAAGTGTCCGTGTGTGTGTGTAGGTAGAGGGGGGTGCCCTGTGAGTTCTGGGGCCCAGTTTCACAGGTGGCAAGAAGGCACGAAGATGACGCTAGGGCGGTAAGAAGAGGGCTGAGCCGTAACCACTGGACTCCTCAAGACAGAGCCCACTGGATGCAGGCAACACCTGATGTTAATAAGGGAAGGAGAGAAGCGCATCTGGGTGGCTCAGTCAGTTGAGCATCCGACTTCGGCTCAGGTCATGATCTCACGGTTCGTGGGTCTGAGTCCCGCATCGGGCTCTTGGCTGTCAGCACAGAGCCCACGTCGGACCCTCTGATCCCCCCTCTCTCCACCTCCGCCACACATGCTCTCTCTCTCTCTCTCTCAAAAATAAATAAACATTAAAAAATAATAATAATAAGGGAAGGAAAGAGACTGCAGACTCCAAGAACAAAACTCTGGCAAGGAGTTTCCTCAAGAGGAAAAGCAGACTGGGGCAGTGGCTGCAGGGAGGAAGGGGGCCCAAACAGGTATGGTTTGGTTAAATGTGAGAAGTAACAGCACGTTTTTTTAATGATGACGAGAATGGTCCTATCCAGAAAGGTAACAGGTGAACAGGTGAGGACTGGATCCTAATGCTCAAGCAGAGAGGTCGGCCTCGGGGGCAGAGCCCTCCCCCACCGGGATGGACAGGGCTCACATCCCCAGTGGAGACACCCAGCCTGCTCCCCCACTGGGTCGCAGCCCTCCCTCACCCCTGCCTGCCACACAGCCATCCAGATCAGCCCTGGGAACTCATCTACACTGCCAGCACTCTGCTCCCAGTCTGCAGGGAGGCAGGTAGGAGTCCTGGGCTGAAAGCTGTTGACATCATCTTTGGATTCCTTCTATTTTTCTCATAAATAACAAGCAAGATCATCAGCTAAGAGGGAAAAGGAGGAAGGAGGCTTGAGAAGGCAGAGGGAGAAAATGAAGGAAGCGGGGAAAATAGAATGAGCAACTGGAAGTGTTCAGGGCCCACTCCAGGTTACTGTTTCTCAATTTAGAGTGAACCGTTGGCACAATTTTGTGCTTTTATCCAGCCACACTCAGCTACAGAGCTATGTGGAATAGGTACCGAGGAGGCTGAGGGGGCATATAAAGTTACTGACCTCCTGCAAATGAGGCCCCTATGGAGACATAAAGATGGAAAACAGGATAATCCTGGCCTATGAGCTCACCAGCCAGGGGGAAGGACAGCAAGAGGAGTACAGAACAGCGGAGGACAGTTCCAGAGGGAAAAGCAATGTGCCCAGGAGCAATGCAAAACAGGAAGTGATTCTGTTCGAACAAGCACCAGAAAAGTTGTGGGAAGAGGGCGAGCTGACGTGAGTTACCAGAAGCGATAGCCCTGACCTTCCACCTCTGCACAAAGAACCAAGATAAATTTTAAACACAGTATTCCCTGTTCACTATTATTTCTTTGATACAAATTCTACTAGAGAAAGAAGACAGAATGAATGAATAAAAAACATACTAAGGTAACCCCCAGTTATGGACTAAACATTTGCGTCCCCCCAGAATTCATGTTGAAATTGAAATCGCCAAGGTGATGACATCAGGTGGTGGCAGCCTTTGGGAGGTGATTAGGTCATGAGGGGGGAGTCCTCCTGAATGGGTTACGGGAGTGGCTCTTATGGTTCAGTCAGTTAAGCATCTGATTTCCACTCAGATCATGATGTCATGGTTTGTGAGTTCAACCCCTGCATCAGGCTCTGCACTAACAGTGCATAGCCTGCCTGGGATTCTCTCTCTCAACCTCTATCTGCCCTTCCCCTATTTGCACGCCTGTACATATACTCTCTCTGTCTCTCAAAACTAAATTAATAAACTTAAAAAACTACATAGGTATATACATATGTATACATATACATATACATATACATATACATATACATATACATATAC
>NW_024412403.1:8707989-8713683 GCF_014898765.1 Herpailurus yagouaroundi | reverse complement strand
TATACATATACATATACATATACATATACATATACATATACATATACATACATATACATAAAGCAACCCCAGAGATCGCTCACCCACTCCAACCAACCACGGACACAGCAAAAAGACAGCTCTCTGCACCCCAACAGTAGGTTCTCACCAGAACGAACCATGCTGTCACCTTCATCTCAGACGTGGAGACTCCAGAAGTGTCAGAAATAAATGTCTGTTGTTTATAAGCCACCTGGCCTACGCACTTCTGTTTTAGCAGCCTGAACTAAGATAGCTCCAAACCTCATTAGTTATGACCAACACCTTAAACTTTGGTCAACGCCCTTAAGGTATTGCCTTCCTCACATTCCCCAGGTCAGCAGGACGTCACAAGTGCACCACAAAGGCTAAACATACATATGGGTGAACAGGTTAAGTCACAAAAATAAAGGGAAAATAATCTGGAAAACAAGTATTTCTTAACTAACTGCAGTTTTCATTAATTCAAGCAGAGGGTTAAGTGGTGATCCAGCAGCTGGAGGCAACGTAAATCTCCATTCAAAGTCGACAAAACCAAAAAGAAACGGTTGGCACCAGGTAACACTTAGAACGGAACAAAGCAGGGAATCTTCTCTGGAGTGAATTATTCAACTGGCCACCCACACATCATTCATCTAAGAAATACATATGGAGCACCCACTATTTCTCAAAAATAGTACCACAGAATAAAGAGAGGAGGAAAGGGGTGCCTGGGTGGCTCGGCTGACTTAGCGTCCAACTTCAGCTCAGGTCAAGATCTCATGACTCACGAGATCAAGCCCCACATTGGGCTCGCTGCTGTCAGCGAAGAGCCCCCTTCGGATCTTCTGTCCCCTTCTCTCTCTGCCCCTCCCCCATTCATGCTCATGCACACATGAGGTCTCCCCCTCTCTCCTCTCTCTCTCAAAAATAAATAAAACATTAAAAAAAACAAACAAACATCCACCTTACACCTGTCAGAATGGCTAACATTAACAACTCAGGCAACAACTCCGGCGAGGATGTGGAGAAAGAGGATCTCTTTTGCATTGTGCAGCCACTCTGGAAAACAGTATGGACGTTCCTCAAAAAACTAAAAATAGAACTACGCTACGACCCAGCAACTGCACTACTAGGTATTTATCCAAGGGACACAGGTCTGCTGTTGCAAAGGGACACATGCACCCCAATGTTTATATGTTTATAGCAGCACTATCAACAATAGCCAAAGTATGGAAAGAGCCCAAAGGTCCATCGATGGATGAACAGATAAAGAAGATGTGGTATATATACACAATGGAGTATTACTCGGCAATCAAAAAGAAACAAATCTTGCCATTTGCAAATACGTGGATGGAACTGGAGGGTATTATGCTAAGCGAAATTAGTCAGAGAAAGACAAAAGTCACATGACTTCACTCATATGAGGACTTTAAGCGACAAAACAGATGAACATAAGGGAAGGGAAACAAAAATAATATGAAAACAGGGAGGGGGACAAAACAGAAGAGACTCATAAATATGGAGAACAAACTGAGGGTTACGGGAGGGGTTGTGGGAGGGGGGATGGACTAAATGGGGAAGGGGCACTACGGAATCTACTCCTGAAATCATTGTTGCACCATATGCTAACTAATTTGGATGTAAATTAAAAAAAAAAAAAAGTTATCAAAAAAAAAAAGACGTATGGAGCACCATTTCTTTTTAATTTTTGTAATGTTTATTTTTATTTTTGAGAGAGAGACAGAGACAGAGCGCAAGTGGGGCAGGGGCAGAGAGGGAGACACAGAATCCAAGGCAGGGCTTGAACTCACAAACCGCAAGATCATGACCAGGGCTGAAGTTGGACACTTAACCAACTGAGCCACCCAGGCGCCCCAAGCACCCACTATTCCTCAAAAATAGTACCACAGAATAAAGAGAGGAGGAAATACAGGTATGCATACACACAACTAAAACCTAGTATGACACGTGCTTAAAAATTCATTCAAACTATTCAAATATACATAACCTTTGGCAAAGTAGGTCAACGTGGCTCATTAAATTTAACCACTTATTCTTATTTGCCTACAAGTTGGGAGCCAGATTCTCAAGGAATTACATTATCACTGTTATGTCTACTAATTACTAAAGTGATATTCCAAATTATTTGTTTCTGAAACCAATACTTGAGATGCACAAACGTGCAAAATAAATTGACGCAAGCAAGGAACATGGGTTTTTATTCTTATGCCTCTTTCATGTAATCTTTCAGGACTTACTCAGAGCCAAATATATTACTCAGAATAAAGATAATCTAAAAGATACAAAATGAGACCTGTACCATCTTAAGAAAGATAACTGTATACTACCTATAAATCTCCTAAATATTTATATTCACAATAGACAAATGCAACTTTACGCCATCAAGTAAAACTGAGTACACACAGTCCATCATCCCTGAACAGGAGAATAAAATTCTGGTTACAAGACATATCAAAATTACTACCTGTTGGGTGCAAATCTGCCTGATACATCCTCTCAGATGCACTCAAGTTACCATGATTTAAGAGCTGTGGAAGTAGCTGCTAACACACATAGGAAAAAAGAATTAATCCATGATTCTTGGCTTAAGTCTACTAATGACCACTAAGGCAGTGTGGAAATGCCACCCCCAAACCTACCTTTTTGAATTCAATGACCAGAGTGTAGCTAAATGTCACTTCTTTAGGGAAGTCTTTTCCGACCCACAGATCCTCCCAATCTAGGCTAGAATTCTTATTCATAAACAGTGACTTTACAGCACTTATCAAGTTGTAATTCCATAATTTGTATAGGCATTTATTCAACGTCCCACTGTCTTGCTAGAATGTAAGCTCCATAAAGACAGCATACATACATTTCAGTCTTGCTCCCAACTGTATCCATGGCAGCCAGTACGAGATCTGGCAAATAGTCCATGCTTAGTAAGCATTCACCATATAAACGCACATTAAAGTCCTTATCAAAACTCCACAAGTTACAGATAGATATAGAAATAGATATAGATATATAGATGTAGATACGTATAGATGCAGACATGTATAAATGTGTTTGTATCCCAAGAGGTAAAATGCAAAAAAAGCACTGATAAGAGATGGTCTTGATATGGATACACAAGCCTCAAAAAGAAATCTGAAATCTTTGAAAGTCAAGTCAGTCCTATTGAAAACAAAACAAATGCTATCAAATTTCACCACAATGAAATTCATAAAAATCTTCTGATTAATATTATTCTTTTAACATTTGAACCACAAGAATTTAGTACTTACCTTTCCCAAGATTTCAACCCAAATGAATGCAATTCAGGTGAAACCAAAAACTGAATGTTTTATAGTTACATATATGCTTGGCCCTTTGAATTAGCCACAGCAGTGGGGAAACACTAGCCATTCTCAAGGAAGGTGAATATAGCTTTCTTTCTTTTTGGGACATGTTGCATACAACATGAAATCCCCAAGGAGCCTATTTAAAAAAAAGTACTAAACTAGTAAGCGCATTTAGCAAGGTTGCAAAATACAAGGTCAATACACAAAACTTGGGTGTATTTCTATATATTAGCAATTAGTACTGAGAATACGAATTTTTTTTCAAATACCATTTTCTTTTTTAATTTTTTTTTAATGTTTATTTTTTTGAGACAGAGAGAGACAGAGCATGAATGGGGGAGGGGCAGAGAGAGAGGGAGACACAGAATCAGAAGCAGGCTCCAGGCTCTGAGCCATCAGCCCAGAGCCTAAAGCGGGGCTCGAACTCACGAACCATGAGATCGTGACCTGAGCTGAAGTCGGATGCTCAACCGACTGAGCCACCCCGGCGCCCCTTCAAATACCATTTTCAATGGTGTCAATAGATGTGAAACATTTAGGGATAATTTAAAATATGTGTCAGAACTACAAAACACTACTGAATTAAATTTTTAAAGCCCTAAATAATTGAAGAGATATACCATGTTCATAGATCAGAAGACACAATACTGTTAAGATGTCAATTCTTCTCCAAATTGATCGATGCAATACAATCCCATCAAAATCCCATCCTTTTTTTTTTTTTCTGTAGAAATTAATAAGCTGATTTTAAAACTTGCACAGAAATGGAAAAGACCTAGAATGGCCAAAACAATTTTGGAAAGAAAAGACTTGGAAGTCTTACATTATGTGATTTCAAGACTTATTCTAAAACTGCAGGATTCAAATCAGTATGGTATTAGCCTACAGATACAGATAATCAAAACAGAATAGAGGCCAGAAGTAAGGCCATACATACATATTCAATAGATTTTTGACAAAAGCACCAAGGTAATTCACCTGAAAAAGGATCATCTTTCAATACATGGTACTGAAAAAATTGAACATCCATATGCAAAACAAAATAACCTTGACCCTTATACCTTCCAAGTACCCAAAACTTGAAATGAACTGCAGACCCAAATATGAAACTTCCAAAATAAAACGAATGAGAAAAACTTCTGACCTTGGGAAAAGTAAAGCCCTTCTAAGACAAATCAAAAGCATGAACCATAAAAGAAGAAAATAATAAACTGGACTTCATTCCAATTAAGAACTGCTGCTCATTAAGAGATAATGTTAAAAAAATGAAAAGGTAAACAACAGACTGAGAGAAACTCTTCTCAGTATATATATCTGATAAAAGATTTGAATCTATAAATAAGCATTCTTAAATCAGAATTACAAGAGAAAAAAATTCAACATACAACATCAACAAAAAGATTTGGACACTGCCCAAAAGAAAATACCCGTTGGTCAATAAGTACATGAAAAACTGCTTCCTATCGTTTGTCATCAGGGAAATGCAAATTAAAACCACAATGAACTACCACTACACACCCACTAGAATGGTTAAATTTTAAATTCTGACAATATCTAGTTTTGGCAAAGAAGTGAAATAACTGGGAACTCTCAGAGATTGCTTATGCAAATATAAAATGGTACCATGATTCTGGAAAACAATTTGGCAGTTTATTTTCAAATTAAACATACACTTACCGTATGACTCAGCAATTCTACTCCTAAGTGTTTACCCAAGAGAAATAAAAACACGTGTCCGCAAAAACACTTGTACATGAATGGTCAATAGCCAAAAATTACAGACAACCCAAATGTCTACTAACAGGTGAATGAATAAGTAAGTTAAGGCTTATCCATACAATGGAACACTACTTGGCAATTAAAAGGATTGAACTAGTCACATATGCAATAACATGGATGAATCTCAAAACCATAACGCTGGGGTTTTTTTTCAAGTTTTTATTTAAATTCTAGCTGGTTAATACATATAATTTAGTGATTCATCACTTACATATAACACCCAGTGCCCATTACAAGTGCTCTCCTTAATGCCCATCACCCATCTAGCCCATCCTCCACTCATCTCCCTCCAGCAACCCTGTTTGTTCTCTATCATTAAGAGTCTCTTGTGGTTTGTTTCCCTCTCTTTTTTTCCTTCCTTCCCACATGTTCATCTGCATTGTTTCTTAAATTCCACATATGAGTGAAATCATGGGGTATTTGTCTTTCTGTGACTGACTTATTTCACTTAGTATAATACACTCTAGCTCCACCCATGTCATTGCAAATGGCAAGATTTCATTATTTTTGATGGCTGGGTAATATTCCAGTGTGTGTGTGTGTGTGTGTGTGTGTGTGTGTGTGTGTGTGT
>NW_024412403.1:8660567-8707979 GCF_014898765.1 Herpailurus yagouaroundi | reverse complement strand
GTGTGTGTGTGTGTGTGTGTGTGTGTGTGTGTGTGTGTGTGTACATACCCACACCTTCTTTATCCATTCATTAGTTGATGGGGACATTTGGGCTCTTTGTATAGTTTGGCTATTGTTAATAATGCTGCTATAAACAATGGGGTGAATGTGCCCCTTTGACTCTGCGTTCTTGTACCCTTTGGGTAAATACCTAGTAGTGCAATTGCTGGATCATCAGGTAGTTCTATTTTTAACTATTTGAGGAACCTCCATACTGTTTTCCTGGGTGGCTGAACCAATTTGCATTCCCACCAACAATGTAAGATGGTTCCCCTTTCTCCGTATCCTCACCAACATCTGCTGTTTCTTGTGTTAATTTTAACCATTCTGACAGGTGTGAGGTGCTAGCTCATGGTAGTTTTGATTTATATTTCCCTGATGATGAGTGACATTGAGCATTTTTTCATGCATCTGTTAGCCATCTGTATGTCTTCTTTGGAAAAAATGTCTGTTCATGTACTTTGCCCATTTCTTAACTAGATTATTTGTTTTTTGGGTGTTGAGTTTGATTAAGTTCTTCAGAGATTTTGGATATTAACCCTTTATCAGGTATGTCATTTGCAAATATCTTCTTCCATTTCATAGGCTGCCTTTTAGTTTTGTTGATGGTTTCCTTCTCTATGCAGAAGCTTCTTATCTTGATGAAGTCCCGGTAGATAGTTCATTTTTGCTTTTGTTTCCCTTGCCTCCAGAGATGTGTCTAGTAAGAAGTTGCTACAGCCAAGCTCAAAGAGGTTACTGTGTTCTCCTCTAGGATTTTGATGGTTTCCTGTCTCACAGGTCTTTCAACCATTTTGAGTTTATTTTTGTGTATGGTGTAAGAAAGTGGTCCAGTTTCATACTTCTGCATGTTGCTGTCCAGTTTTCCCAATACCAGTTGACGAGACTGTCTTTTTTCCATTGGATATTCTTTCCTGCTTTGTTAAAGATTAGTTGACCACATAGTTGTGGGTCCATTTCTGGGTTTCCTATTCTGTTCCATTGATCTGTGTGTCTGTTTTTGTGCCAGTACCATACTGCCTTGATGATTACAGCTCTGTAATATAGCTTGAAGTCCAGAATCGTGACGCCTCCAGCTTTGTTTTGCTTTTTCAGGATTGCTTTGGCTATCTGGAGTCTTTTGTGGTTCCATACAAATGCTAGGATTGTACGTTCTAGCTCTGCAAAAAATGCTGGTGGTATTTTGGTAGGGATTGCATTAAATGTGTAGGTTGCTTTGGGTAGTATAGATATTTTAATAATGTTTGTTCTTCCAATCCATGAGCATAGAATGCTTTTCCATTTCTTTGTGTCCTCTTCAATTTCTTTTATAAGTGTTCTATAGTTTCCAGAGTACAGATCTTTCACTTCTTTGGCCAGGCTTATTCCTAGGTATCTTATTGTTTTGGGTGCAATTGCGAATAGGATCAATTCCTAGATTTCTCTTTCTGCTGCTTCACTGTTGTTGTATAGAAGAAATGCAACAGATGTCTATATATTGATTTTATATCCTGCAACTTTGCTGAATTCATGTATTAGTTCTAGCAATTTTTTGGTGGAGTCTTTTGGGTTTTCTACATAGAGTACCATGTCATCTGTAAACAGTGGAAGTCTGACTTCTTCCTTCCCGATTTCGATGCCTTTTATTTATTTTTGAGAGAGAGAGAGAGAGAGAGAGCAAGCGGGAGCCAACAGAGAGAGGAGACACAGGATCCGAAGCAGGCTCCAGGCTCTGAGCTGTTAGCACAGAGCCTGACACGGGGCTCTAACTCATGATCCGTGAGTTCGTGACCTGAGCCAAAGTCGGACGCTCAACTGACTGAACCACCCAGGCGCCCCTCGATACCTTTTCTTTTTGTTGTCTGATTGCTGAGCCTAGGACTTCCAGTACTATGTTAAATAACAATGATGAGAGTGGACATCCCTGTCTTGTTTCTGTCATAGAGGAAAAGGTCTCGGTTTTTCCCCATTGAGGATGATATGAGCTGTGAATCTTTCATATATGGCCTTTATGATGTTGAGGTATGTCCCATCTATACCTACTTTGTTGAGGGTTTTTATCAAGAATGGATGCTATATTCTGCCAAATCATAATTCTGATTTTTAAAAAAGAAAAGACAGAGAAGAGTATGTACTGTAGGATTCTATTCAGGTAGAACTTCAAAAAAGACCAATCTAACCTACAGTGATAGAAAGCAGATCCGTGACTGCTGACACTGGGTACGGGAGTGCGGAGTGGATGAGGGCTGACTGAGGAAGAGAACAAGGGAATCTTGGAGGACACTGGAACACTCTATAGCATGATTGTAATGATGGTGACTCAGGCATATATATGTATCAAACCTTACACTGAAATGAGTGCATCTTCTTAAATCTAACTTATACCTAAAGTTGATTTTTTTTTGAAAAACGCAAATAGTAACCAGCCCTCGCAACACTAAAGAATAACTAGAGTCCATGAGACTCAATATTACTCACTAATGTCCAAAAAATACCAGTATCCCAACTTCTGGAGAAATGAATGCTTACTTTTATATTCAGTGTAAATACACAGGAGTGGCTGCTGTATGGTTAGTTAACATACTGTAACGTCTGCTACAGGAAGTGCAACGAAGATCAGAGGCATACTGGATTCTGTGTCACGTCACAGTACAGCCACTTCACCCCATCACTCGTCTTTATCTGCTACATTTACCCACCTAACAAGATCCACCGGGTGAAAACTCAGTGATGGATGTATTAAAATACTGATTGTCATCTGTTTGTGTTTTGGTGCTCCTTTTCCCAAGGAACGCCAAATAACTGATCTTAACCTATAAAGGTTTCCTATCTCAGAGAACATGTGCCTCATTGTAAATAATCGAATTAGTTGTGCTTCAGTCATAACACTGTCCGTTGCTAGGCAACCGGAAGCGGGCAGATCAGAAAATGAGTCTA
The DNA here is from genome assembly GCF_014898765.1 of Herpailurus yagouaroundi. NCBI lineage: Eukaryota > Metazoa > Chordata > Mammalia > Carnivora > Felidae > Herpailurus > Herpailurus yagouaroundi. Next base: position 8,705,024 of record NW_024412403.1, on the reverse strand, counting down.
CAAAGACATGGACTATACGCTCTTTTTTATGGGTGTCCCATTCCCAGTTAAATGCTCTCAAGGAAACAGGAGCTGATATTCTTCTAACTCTCATGGAATTTATATGAAGCAACCCAATGCTTATTAGCAGTATTTTCCAAACAAAATATTCAGAGCCAATTTCACGTGGACTTCACGCAGGTGATGAAAGCACACAGCGCAGCAGATCTTTATCATCAAAAGATGTCACTCCTGGAAGAGCAGGACCAGTTTTGGTCCTGACCTCAGTTAAGGTAGGGATTGCTCATTTGGCAACTGCCGGGTGGACTTTTATTCTGAGCACCAGTACAGAGCAGGGCAGGGTCTGAAATACGTGTTCTCCTCCTCACCCGGTGGGTCCCCCATGCAGGTGCCTCTGGCCCAGCCCTCCTGACCCTGCTGCAGTCTGATCATCCCTCACCTAACTTGTCCAGATTCCACTCTGGACAGCACTGCATCCCAGTTTGAGTTCCCAAGACCCCTGCCTTACTGGTTCTCCAGAGAGGCTCAGCCACCAGTCCCAAGCACTGTTACCCCACAATGAATGGACTGGACCTGAGGGGCTGATAGTTTAATGGCACACAGCTGAAACCTACCCACCCCCACACACATCCAGGTCACCCACCGCCAAAAGTTAGCCTACCCACAGGCCAAAATGACCCCACAGGGGATGTATCTTATTTGGCCCACTCATTTCGAACTAGTTGCTAACACTCACAAACCAGGACATTTCACATCAAATATCCTGTTGGCTTTGGAGTAAATGGAAACTCTTTCCCACACGGTAGTAATTGGCTGGGGCCAAGCAGCACCGCCCTCATCACCTGGGGACACACTCTGCAGCTGGACTCTGGTGTGCTATCCCTTCTGCCCCATAGGCATTTGGGTTTGAAACCACTCATCTTGGTCCTGTATCAAGTCTGGCCCCAGCGCAGCAAGATCTCCCATGGGGCCCTCGATGACGCTGCATTCCAGTTAAGTCCAACTTTTTTTTTTTTTTAATGTTTATTTATTTATTTTGGTGGGGAGGGGAGGGAGGGAGAGCACACATGGGAGGGGCAGAGAGAGAGGGAAAGAGAGAATCCCAAGCAGGGTCCACACGGTCAGCGCAGAGCCGGATGTGGGGCTTAGACTCATGAACTGTGAGATCATGACCTGAGCCAAAACCAAGAGTTGGCTGCTTAACTGACTGAGCCACCCAGGTGTCCCCAGGACATTTTCACAAAGAAAGAAAAGTTTTACCATTTAAGTGAGTTATCACTCATCCTCTCTGCTTTCAGCCAGGGAGAGATGGTGTATCTAGAAGGGCCACCTACGGAACTGTGGGCAGTTAAGAGACGCTAAAAGCTCGGTGATGGGGAACACCTGGGCCAGCGACGGGCCTGCAGGAGGAGGAGGACAGAGCTGCCCATTAGGGCCGTAGGCCGAGAGGGCAGAGGAAATCCACCCACCTTGCTCCCCTCCTGCTCATGCAACCCTGTAGCCGAGAACAAGCAGAGCCCAGGAAGGGCCGGGAACAAGGGGACAGGGCACACTGGACAGTGGCCGACACACAACTGCCGAGGGAGAACCCAAAGCTGCTCGGAGCCCGCGGGGTGGCTCTCTCTGACCCGACCGTCTCTCAAAGACCGGCCCAGAAGTTCGACTTGGGCCCTGCAGTAAGTTGACCTTCCACACATGCTGATCCTTCACCGGTCGAGACCACACCAGGGACCTCAACCCAGCAACTCCAGAGGCCTCAGGATGGCATCAGATATCCAAATCCCGGCGACAGGCGGCCCTCGTGAGCTGAACTCGCCGCGGTCACTCCAGGTCCCCGTGCCTGGGACACAGCAGGCCCCCAACCAACGTCTGTGAAGCTGTATTCCTTTTATTGCGTGAAAGTATCACTCAGGCTCGGGCTCCGAAAGGCCACAGATTTACTGCGTTTTTTTGTTACCTGCCAACTAGGGGAGACCACAAAAGGCACGGGCGGAGCAGTAAAACAGGGGTAATGAATGAGGCATTTCTAACAAGGCTGTTTTTATAGGCATCACACCTCGGCGGGGCCAAATGGGCTCGTTTTCGAGGTGAAATCTAGTCCGCGAGGCGCAGAGGAGAAGGGAGCCGTGGACGGCACTAAAAGAAAGGGAGGCTTTGCGGCCGGAGCTCCACCGCACTTCCACACGAGAGGCGCTAACTTCCACCGACAGGACTCGCGGGTCCAGGCTCCACATCCGGAGAAGTCTCCAGGGCCTTCATTAAGCCTGCCTGTACGAAACGCCCTTTGTCCCGGGCCAACACAAGCAGGCCTGACGGAGCAGGTGGGCCTGCGCGAGTGGGGGCACCCACGGGCGGCCTGTCCCGCTCACTCCAGACAGCGTGTCCCGCTGACGTGCGCGGATGTGGAAGATGCCAGGCACAGGCTGATTTCCAGGGCCCCCCTCGAGCCACCGGCCCAGCAGCCCTGGGCCTGGCCTCCAGCCCTCTAGTCGTTGTACGTGGAAGCAGCAGAACCCAGCACGGAATCGGGTCCACAGCTCTGCTCCCCACCAGCGGGCAGGCCCCCGCCTGTTCTGGGCCTCAGTTTCTTCATTTAAAAAAATTTTTTTAACGTTTATTTATTTTTAACAGAGAGAGAGAGAGAACACGTGGAAGCTGGGGTGGGGGGGGGACAGAGGGGGCACAGAGAGATGGGGAGAGAGAGACAATCCCAAGCAGGCTCTGCACCATCAGCACAGAGCCCAATGCAAGGATCGAACTCACAAACCCCGAGATCATGACCTGAGCCCAAGTCTGATGCTTAACTGACTGAGCCAGCCAGGAGGAGCCCCAGTTTCATTTTTAAACCAAGAAAATTGGGGGTGCCTGGGTGGCTCAGCCAGTTGAGTGTCCAACTTCAACTCAAGTCATGATCTCAAGGTTCAAGAGTTCAAGCCCCACATGGGCTCTCTGCTGACAGCTCAGAGCCTGGAGCCTGCTTCAGATTCTGTGTCTCCCTCTCTCTCTGCCCCTCCCCTGCTCATGCTCTCTCTCTTTCTCTCTCAAAAATAAACATTAAAAATTAAAAAAAAAAATTAGAACATCCCCTTCAGTTTTGACAGTCAAGATTCAGCTTCAAGATTCAACCTTTAGGGGCGCCTGGGTGCCTTAGTCGGTTGAGCATCAGACTTGGGCTCAGGTCATGATCTCACAGTATGTGGGTTCAAGCCCCACATCGGGCTGTGTGCTGACAGCTCAGAGCCTGGAACCTGCTTCAGATTCTGTGTCTCTGTCTCTCTCTGCCCGTCTCCCACTCATTCTCCCTCTCTTTTTCTCACTCTCTCAAAAATAAACATTAAAAAAAATTTTTTTTTTTTATTCAACGTTTAGTCCCAAATGTTTAATGCTCAGTTAAAACTGTACCATCATCGGGGCACCTGGGTGGCTCAGTCGGTTGAGCGACCGACTTCGGCTCAGGTCGTGATCTCGCAGTTTGTGAGTTTAGGCCCCGCGTCGGGCTCTGTGCTGACAGCTCGGAGCCTGGAGCCTCCTTCGGATTCTGTGTCTCCCTCTCTCTCTGCCCCTCCCCTGCTCATGCTCTGTCTCAAAAATAAATAAAACGTTAAAAAAAAATTTTTTTTTTAACTGTACCATCATCTCTAGGATTCCAATACTGAAAAACACGTGTTACGAGCCGGCTGGGGGTGCATTCAGAGAAGACCAAGTGCCTCCTACTCCAGTCCACTTATTTTAGCAAAGGTTCATGTGTTTGGCTGCCACCAGAACACTCTGGAAAGCTCAGAAAATCCCGGGGCACACCACACCCGCGGGGGGTGGGGAGGGGCACAGGACACTGCCCTCGGTACAGTCACAGGAGAAGCCTGTGCTTCAGACGGTAACTCCTCGTTCGCGGCAACGAGCGGCTGACCAACCAGCGAGAACACGCTAAAATTTCTAAACGGGAAAGCATGTTAATAACAGATAAAACTCTTCCGCCTTTCTCCTCAACTCCACCTGGTTGGTGTTCCTTGGGCACGTCAACAGCCAATTCTTTTAAACTGTTTAACATGGTTGTTTATGAAATTCCCATTCTACCTGAATAAACGGTGACAGAACTAGATTGGACGGGCAGCCAGTACGCGCTGGGTGGGCTGTTTGCTGCTAGCCTGTCCCCTGAGGCCCCTCGGGTGTCCCAGACACAGGAGCAGGGAAACGTTTCACAATATGTTAGTGGGAAAAGCCAAAACGCTTCTTAAGTGTTCAAACAAAATGCTCTTACTAAATGCCTACTATAGGCCGAATACTGGGAAGATTAACAACATATGGTCCTTGCTTTCAAATGATCTTGTATTACAGTTTAATGGGGCAGACAGATATTCACATAAATAATACAACAGCGTTTGTACACTACTTACAGTTTACCAAAAAAAAAAAAAAAAGTTCTTATGGAAGCAAGCAATAAGATCTAAAGTTCCCAAGTCGCAATACTTGAGTTAGAAAGTTGAAAGAAAAATTGTAAATCCTATACTCATGACGTGGTCATCAGTGGAATTTTCCTAGATCAAGGGTAGAAACCCTTTGTTAGCCATAACTAGTTGTCTTCCTAACACGTGGCTCCAAGATGTTTTATGTTTTATAATTCAGGATTTTAAGACACATTATAATGTAAGAATTTCATACATGCTGGCCGATGTGAGGAGGGGATGTGCCCGTAGGGCGATGACCAGCCACCCAGAACCACTACAGGCCAGGAGGCTATGGTTTTACTTCAAATAAAGAAAACCAGCCCAGGGCCAAATGCAGACTAGCACCACTCTCTTGCCAACTCCTAGAAGCAACAATGTCAAAGCGTCACGCTTTCATAAATAACTTACAAGTTATTTACGTTTTACTTAAAGGCAGTAACGTAGGAATCTTCCCAAAAAACCCAAACACTCTTTATCAAGAAAATGTAGCAAAAACGTTAACAAGGGTGAATCAAGGTGAAGGCTACATGTGGTTTATGTACTATTCTTTCACCTTTCTTAGATTTCTTCTTCTTTTTTTTTTTTAAATAGAAAGTTTAGGACAAATGAAGGGATTTGTTCCAGAGGCTCTAAGGCCCCTCCAGCTCCAACATTCACTATGTATTTCTGTTCTGCTATTAATCCTAGAATCATCATGGGCACAGCCTTTATGACAAAAAAGTTAAAAATCAAAAGAAATCAGGGACGCCTGGATGGGACAGTCAGTTCAGTGTCCAATTCTGGATTTTGGCTCAGGTCACAATCCCAAGGTTGTGGGATCGAGCCCTGAGGTCGAGCTTTGCGCTGAGCGCAGTCTGCTTGAGAATCAATCTCTCTCTCTCTCTCTGCCCTTCTCCCCCATTGGTGTACTCTCTCTCTCTGTCTTGCTCTTTCTCTCTCTCAAATAAAAAATAAAAAAAAAAAAAAAAAAAATCAAACAACCACCAAGAACATCTTCTAGCGTTTCACGTTTTAGTTGAATCAGCATGACCCCCGCATTGGGGCAGGGAGGCCATGGCCACTTGGGGCAAGAACACCTTCCTGAAAATCCAGATTGCCATCGCCATGGGCCGTTCCTCCAGAGGCCTGAATCTTGAACGGTCCAAACTCAGGACGTACTCCCCCTGAACACAAACCCCAGTACGTTCGTGAAGCTTTTCAGTATATGTGGAATCAGTGTATTAATAACAGCTTATTGGCACTGAATGAAAAACACACAAGTCTTAATCTTAGGTCTTGAATTGGGTCCAGGCCGTACGTAATACCTGGCTGGAAGGGATACAGCTGTAAGCATGCTTGGTGACTGGAGGCTACGTAGTGAGACCTGAGTTTTGAAACCAGGATTGGTAGCTTAACAAAATTTACTGGTTGTAGAAAAAGTAAACTCGCCTCTAGGGAGGTGAGCTCAGTCTCGCCATTCTGACAGCAGGCCCTGGTGGCCAGTTTAGCGAAAAGTGTTGGCTCTGAGGCTTGAAAGTTCCAACCTTGTCTTAATGAAGGTCGCTGCGAGCAGACAGTCCACTCCAGGTAACAGCTGCGGGGTGATTAGGGAAAGCAGCAAAAATTCAAACCAAGGTGCACCTCTGAGTCACATAAATTGACAAGTCATTAGGTTACCTGTCGCTTGCATTAAAAAAAAAAAAAAATGTAGTACTGTCTTTTGAAAAAAAGACAGAATTTAGAAAAAAAGGAGAATTTATTTTAAAGGGGTAAGATCATAACACAAGGCAGGTAATACTTACCTTCGTTTTGAAGGTTACCTCGTTTCTTAATTGTGTGGAAAACAGTTAAATATTCAAGGAGCAGAGATTCCTACCCAAAATCAAGCGTGTTCCGTCCACTTCTCTACGCAGATCCACCCGCTACCACTAATTTCCACATACCAAATGCTGGGAATTCTTACTGTAATATAAGGAACTGGTCCACAGGGCAGATAACTTCTAGAAAATGCTATCACTCCTTCAGAGAATGAAATAAAATAGTCAAAATTTTATGTAAGGGAGGCCTGATTTCCAGTGTCGCGGATTCACCGTTTTACTGGATACAACTAGAATGTTCAGAGGTTGACAGTTGGCTTCAAAGGCGGAGAGCTGTAAGAAGGGGAAGCCACAAGCTTAGAGCCGACTCCTTCGTAAGGTGCACTCTGTCCTCAGCCAGGAGAGAACAATCTGGAAACAATCTGGTGGGCAGCTGCTCTCATCAACAAACTGTTTATTGTAAGAAAGTGGCTGGGTCAAAGGCTAAACATCAACCCGAACCGAAAGCATACGGAGCAAAAATCAATACCGTCCCCGCTGAAGAAGCCAGGACTCCTCATGCAGAAAAGAGAGGGAGAGAGACTCGTACCTCACTCTGAACGGACGAGCATCAGACAAAACTCCCGTGTTTCAACGCATGGCTGTCTTGCATGCTATTACAGATGAGTATTTGCTGCTATTTTCAGAACACCCTAGTAGCAAGAGCTAAAATACAGCATTTCGAGAGACACGGAAATCTACTTTCCAAATTACTTGCCCAGAAGTTATACTGGCTTATATCTAGTTGCTTTCTTCTTACATTTGTTTTATAAAGGAACCAACACGCTTACACACTATGCACAGATAATACAGCCAGTCTTTATATTTGTCTAATTAGAAAATGGAACACTGGCCATGAGACTATACAAAAGAACTGATTTATTTTAGGTGTGTCAGGGGTATTCTGGTTATGATTTTAAACAGAGCTCTTATCTTTTAGAAACACATACTAAAATGAGAGAGCTGACAGAATATCTGGGATTTGCCTCGAAATAATATGGAGGAGTGGGGAGGATTAGACAAAATAAGACTGGCCAGAATAAAAACCTAGGAAGCAGACTGATCGAGTTCATGAGTTCATTACATTTTCCATTTACTTTTGTACATTTCAAATTTTCTACAAAACGTTTCCTTTTTTTTTTTAATTTTTTTAACATTTATTTATTTTTCAGAGACAGAGAGAGACAGAGAAGGAGCAAGGGAGGGGCAGAGACAGAGGGAGACACAGAATCCCAAGCAGGCTCCAGGCTCCGAGCTGCCAGCAGAGAGCCCGACGCGGGGCTGGAACCCACGAACCATGAGATCATGACCTGAGCTGAAGTCAGACACTTACCAACTGAGCCACCCAGGTGCCCCCAAAACATTTCCTTTTATGTGTGTATACAATTCAACAGTTACTACAAAAAAGAAAAAGAACAGCTTCAAAAAAAAAAAAACAAAACATTTTCTTAAATATGAGGAAAGTATTAACCTACCAACACAAATTCACTGACTCCCTGTAAGGATATATATGTACTATAGAATTACTAGGCGTCCAACAGGACTGTTTGGGGCAACGTCTGAAACAGAGCTGTTGAATTCCAAGTCAAACCCTGGAGAAGCAGAGACAGATGTTCCGTGCGTTCCCAGTGCGTTCATGAGCCAACCAGGCCAGGGTCTGGCTGCAACAGCACCACAGGATGGTATTTAACTGCATCATGGAGCATGAGAACATATGTGAGCTGGTACAGAAACCCAAATGACATAAATAACCATGTTTTTACAACAGCCAATTTAGCACACATATTCTGAAAACATAACTTGATTGCAAATTTGAGGCTCCTATATATTGCATTGATAAATTAACAGGGAAATCCATTGGAGAAAGAGCCTAAAGAAAATAAAGCAGAGAGCAAAACATTCTTTCACTTTGCTTCAATTATGCCGGGATAAGGATGAAATAGTAGTAACTTTTTCTTTTCTTTTCTTTTTTTTTTTTTTTTTGGTGCATCTGATTGCTTTGCTGGGACCAGCATAAATACCAGAGTCCTAGAAAGAATGTGAAAGATCATCTCATCTATCCTCCCACGAAGAACAGAGAGGGTTTGGTAATGACAATTTGGTGACCGTGGGTGTCCTTTAAAAAGCCACCTTGCGTGACAAACGCACTTGGCCAACCTGACAGAGCACACGCGATCCCATCATCACGGAAGGAAAGTACACACCAAAAGGGGAATCCTCAAAATCACAGACCTTTGACCTTTAGAACATTTTACAGACAAAAAAGCCAGAGGAAAAACTTAAATATTCATGCAGATCAAGGTTGCCTGTGGAAAGCAACGATCTGGAGTAATAATCTAGACAATTCTAAGGCAGAATGGGTCTGGACATTCCCCTCAAAAAAAAACGGACCATCATTTTTTAATTTACGAAACCACAGTTGAGTGTTTTCTTTTAAAAGACATATTTCCTTATTTACTGAGATTAAAAACAGGAAGGGGGGATTAGTGGTGCCATCACCTAATTTGTCATTAATAAACTGCCGTATGGATTCATTTCTGCTCAAAGACAAGAAACCAACTTGTCAAATACTTGGAAAACTTTGCAAGTTTTCTTAGAACAATACTTTTTACTTTAATTTTACATTTCAAACTTTTACTTTGCCCGCAGGAAGCAAGTAGGTTTAAACTACACGCTTTCACAGCTCAGGACTCAGGAGAGATTTGTGGTTTCTGACACCAGCAAACAGCCCGGGGAGGCACCCATTCAGAATCGAGTGATCCCGCTGACCAGGGAGGGCTGGTGTCAGTCCACCTTTGCAAGACATTCTATTGAGAATCTGAATTTAAATCTTGGAGGTGCAAGAGCCAAGTGCCCACACAATTGTTCTCTTCACCCAGAACCCCGATCTCCCCACACCCGGACACAGGAACAGGAGACACACAGGAGAACTTGACACTCATGTCACAAGATTAAACTGTAAATCTCCATGTACCGATGGGAAAGTATGTTTCCTTTTTAGCAGAAATCTGTACATATTTTCACCAAAATCTCTCTTCCTCGGGGAAAAAGACCTCCCCACAAAGGAAGGTTCTATTTCACCGATTGTATAGCATTTTCTACAAGTTTTAGTTAAAGCAAACAGAGGAAAATACACATATATTTAATAATTCATTCATTATTTATGCTAAATCATATATTAAAATTTTAAAGGTTCAAATACTACTAAAAACTATCAGTTAAAACAAATATTCTAAATGTTTTTTAATGTTTATTTTTTAGAGAAAGAGAGACAGAGTACGAGTAATGGAAGGGCAGAGAGAGGGAGACACAGAATCCAAAGCAGGCTCCAGGCTCCAAGTTCTCAGCACAGAGCCCAGTGCAGGGCTTGAACTCACGAACCACGAGATCATGACCTGAGCAGAAGTCGGACGCTTGACCGCCTGAGCCACCCAGGTGCCCCTAAAACAAATATTCTAAAGACCCTTAATTGTTCTCATACAAATCCATGTTCCCCAAGTCATCAAATGGGGTTTGACCCCTAGAATTTTTTACGAAGGGCAATATTTCTAACAATCAATTAAGAACTAAAAGAACAGCCCATACTCCAGGATTTCTTCCACTGATTCTATTATTAACCCAAAGCCTGCAGACATTTCAAGAAAAAAAATACAACACAAGCAGAAGAATAATAGAGTTTTTCTAGAAACATCCAGTATCTGGAAGGCTGTGTGTGGCCAAACTTGGCCCAACAGCGCCTGGGAAAAAGCATCCACTCACAGGCAGCTACGAGGAACCGGAACCAGAAGAAACTAAAAAAGGGATGATAGCATTCCTGTACCTCGGAGAGAAAGAGAGACACACAGACAGACTAACCTTAGCCGGGTTTGCCCACTCTGGAGCGGTAGCCAGAGAGGTCTTGGCCTGTACTCCCGGCTGCGGTCCAACACAGGATCACCACCACCTCGGGTTGTCTCTACCTTCCCACTCGGGCAGGGGATACCAGATTACACACCCTTCAGGGCCACAAATTGCCTGTCAGTTTTGAAACCCCGAAACGGGATCAAACATTTTTGCAAGACGGCACAATTCTCCGAGCAATGTTCCCGAGTTTTTAGCATGAATGGAAACAAAATGTGCTCCCTGTCTGGAATTCACACACCGGAAAACTAAGCGGAACATTTCTCGATGGTGCTCAGGTCTCAGCACCCAGCACTGCGGGACTGACCCGCGGTGGGGCGGGGGGCCCCCGCCCGGGGGGGATCTTGGCTCTACACCTGAGCTCGACCCTTGGGCCATGCCCTCCAGCCTGGTGCCAGCATGGGCTCATTCCCTGGGATGTACTTTTTACACCCGGGAGACCAAAATCTGCTCCTAAGAGTGCTGCAAGACTTCTAGAGACAGCTTCAATCGACTTCCCCAGGAGGCAACGCCATAATCCGTCCCCACTCACACATGGCAGCTATTAGGGAGCTGCTGTAGGAGACAGAAAGCATTTGGACTGGGAAGACTTTTTCTTCCAAAAGGGCCTGTTTCCCATCCACAGATCTGTGACTGCATAAGCGGTGGATATAAATAGTCTGAGGAAATAAAAGCGCCCTTCCTAGATAGAGTGCTACCCCCCAGAAGGAAACCGCGGAGAGAGAAGCTCGCTCTCACCTACCCCTGCCCCACGCCAGCCAGCAAGAACCAAACTAGAACCAAACTAGAACCAAACGAAAATAACATCCATCACAAATAGAAAACAACCAAAGTCGTGACTGCCTGTGTTTCCTACAAGCAAATTATCAGTCCCTGCCTTCCCTGTGGCCCAGAAGTATCTACTCCTGCAGGAGTCGCTTGGAAACACTCTTGTGGAAATAAGATTCAAATAACAATATGGTACCTACAGTAGCCGAAAAGCGTCCCGCCCCCACCCCGCCAAAAGATAGACCAAAATAAAAGGCAGCTAAGGAAAACACCCCAGCTATTATCTCTTTAGCATTTCAACATCAAAACACATCACGTCACCTTCGACACAGGCATTATGTTTGATAACAGGAAGTCAGTTAAAACGAACAAAACATTTCCAGTTTAGGTGAAGGGCGAAGGAAGAAAGAAAAGGAGAGAAAGGTATACGAAGGACCCTGAAACATTCGTAGCTATAAAAGCTTTTAAATGTTTGCTTTAATCTGCCAGCTGCTCTTGCGCTGGCGCTGTATTGTAAAAGAGTCACCACAACACCACGTCAGCCACATGTCAAAAGCTATTCAGGGCGCACCTGGAATTCTGAGTTTCTCTCTAATTTGGACCCCTAAAAATTATTTTCTAAGCTGTGTTTTAAAGTAACACGGGGAGTTTCCATCTCACCGCACTTATTGGAGATTCAGAGCAAAGATGAAAAGCAGAAGGAGCGAGGATGCACTGCCTACGCTAAAACATGGAAAGCAAAGGTTTTTGTTTTTGTTTTTTTTTAATTGGAGAATTCTAATTAACTCCGAAAAATCCAAGAGATGCTTCACTGCTCCACAACCTGGCTTGCTCTTCCGAAGGGGGAAGGACCCCCACCCTGCCCTTCCAACCTGTCAGGGCCGCCGTGAGACCCAGGTGAGGCCTGGGGAGGCACCTAGTTACTTATGCCGCATGCCACAAAATGGGAATGTCTCTGTCGGCCGGAAACTTCCACAGCAACGTCTCACGCCCAGTAGGCACTCAGATGTTTGCTAAGTGCAGAGGTTGGTGAGAGGAGGAGGGAGGAACCATGTAGCATGATTTCGTCTCAGTTTCTCCCTAAAGCAACCAACATCAGAAGAGGAACTCCCCAGGGTGGAAGGGACTGTGTTAGGAGATATTAATATATTGACAGATACGGAAAGTACTCCCACCTGCCTTTTGGGTGGGGGTGGAGGCATTCCACAGCAAATGATTTGGGGTTGAACCAAAATGAAATGTGATACTAGTTTTTGTTTTAAAGCATGCAGGACCCATCCCACAACACCCACACACTACCCAAATCACACACGTAGACACAACGGGACGATTTCTGCCCAGCTGCTTTCACAACAACTCTGGCTGTCACTTCTTGTTACGGTGACATTGCGACCCCAAGGCAAAGGAACCGCAGACCCCTCCACGTGGCAGGACCCGCAACATCCTGCAGGACACCTCGGTGCCATCAGCCATCAGCCATGAGGAACGCCCAAGTTCCATGAGGAACGCCCAAGAGAATGCCAGCTTTGCAGTTTCAGAAAGCCCCAGGCCTCAAACAGGGATGTCCCAGGGCAGGGGAGTGTGCCGGGCGAGCTGTGCACAGTCCACCCTCCTCCCCCTCCCCTGGCCGGCTGGGGGATCCAAAGGGATCCACTGGCAGCCCACTCTGCACGGAGGTCCGATCCCGGCTCAGAGGTCCCATCCCGGCTCGTCCCCATCAACCAGCTGCTGCTCGGAGCCTCGGGCTCTGCCCCACGCCCTCCCCCGGTGGAGAGAAAAATGGAAACAGAGCCCAGAGAAACAGAAACAAAAAGGCGAGTTTTTCCATGGGACTTCAGGTTGTGCCAGGGAAAGAGCTGTGGTTTTCTATCCAATCGGGGTCGCTCACAAACGCATATGGATTCCCCCACGGAAAGGTGTATTCCTGCTAACTTCCCACCAGCACCAGTGGCGGGAGGTCCGTGCGGCAGCCACCCAGTAATCTAGGGTCAACCGCGTAGCTTCTGACTCTCTCACTCAACACACGCCTCCAGGAAGGAGGTTATCTGTTTGAAAGGGCTCACTGTGTAGATGTCAGCACATGTGTGGTCCTCTTTGAGGAACAGTTCGAGGGGTTCCGTCAAGAAACATCCACGCGGGCAAGGGTGCTCGAATTATGCACTTCTACAGGCCCCCCAGTAGTACCTTCCCCCCACAGGCATGAACGGATTGCTGATGCCCATGGTGCCCACACAGGAACATGGGAGCCACAGCTAAACCAGCAGTGTAGCAGGAACTAGCCTTTCACCAGAGTCAAGTCATTACTAACAAAGCTAGCGCTTCTAAGGTAATTAATATAGGGGCGCCTGGGTGGCTCAGAGGTTGAGTGTCCGACTTCAGCTCAGGTCACGACCTCATGGTTCATGAGTTTGGACCCCACATCGGGCTCTCTGCTGTCAGTGCACAACCCACTTCAGATCCTCTTTCCCCCTTGCTCTCTCCCCCTCCCCCGCTTGCATTCTCTCTCCCTCTCTCAAAAACATAAACATTTTTTTAAAAAAATAATATTGATGTCAAATATTAAATAAGTTATCCGTATCTACACAACAGTCCTTACTTTTTTTTTTTTTTAAGTTCTTATTTAAATTCCAGTTAGTTAAGGGGTGCCTAGGTGGCTCAGTCGGTCGAGCGTCGGACTTCGACTCAGGTCATGATCTCAGTTCGTGAGTTCGAGCCCCGCGTCAGGCTCTGTGCTGACAGCTCGGAGTCTGGAGCCTGCTTCAGATTCTGTGTCTCCCTCTCTCTCTGCCCCTGCCCTGTTCGTGCTCTGTCTCTCTCTCAAAAATAAACATTAAAAAAAAAATTTTTTTTTAAATTCCAGTTAGTTAACATTCAGTGTAATGCTAGTTTCAGGTATACAATTTAGTGATTCAACACTTCACATACAACACCCGGTGCTCATCACTTAAGCCCCATCATCTATTTAACCCATCCCCTCATCTACCTGGACTGAAGTATGGCACCCTTAGGACGACGCACAAAAAGCATCTTCTATAGTTTGAAAGAGGAGCTATTTAAGCACAGGAATAGACAATATGTACTGGGGCCAGTGATTACTTATGGTAGTGCATAAGCATGTTTCCATTTTGGTATTGAACCTGTCCCTGGTTAATGGCTTTTCTCACTTTTTGAGCATTAACACTCAAGTGGTGACCATTTATGGGCTGTCTTCGAAGTCTAGTAACAGTAATTTGTATGTATTTTTAGTAACCAGGTTTGTTCATAATAAAAATAATACAGGTACATTACAGAAAGTGTAAAAAACACAAAAGTTTAGTATAATCAGCCCTAATTAAGCCCACCATCTAGAAATACACCCTATACATACTGTTATTTCCTTTCAGTCTTTTTTCTGTAGATGTGTGAGTGTGGTGTACATGTGTTCATGTGTTTTGTCTGCTTTGACAGAGCATAATCTTGCCGAGGGCTGAATTTCAATCCTGCCCCTGGGAGTTTCAATTAAACGGGAAGCCCCGCTCACCCAGAGAATGCACCTCAGCGGAGCCCTGCTTCCTCAAGGTGTCATGCATGGTGACGCTTCTGAGGCCATACATGACTGGATTTTATAGGGGAAATCACATGCTGCTGTGGCGTGTGGGTGTCGGTGAAGGTTCAGAACACATCCCTAGCAAACACCAAGAGTCGACTGTACTCTGGGTGAGTGGTTTTTTTTTCCCCCCTACCTGGATCACCATGCTATTCTTTCCCATTTGTATCATAGTAATGTGGAAGCTCATAGGTGCCTCATAAATCTTCTGTACCATTTGCTATGAAGAGCGAGGGCCTAGGCACCAAACTGTGTAAACACAGCTGGTACGCAGTAAAACTATTCAGATAACTAGTGTGTTTATTTTCTTCTTTCATATTCCATCCTGTAATAGGACCTAGCATCCAGCAAATGTTTAATGGAAGATGGATATTATTAACTGTGGCACTGAAATAATTCCTACACATCCAAAAGAAAGTGCCACCAATAGAATGGAAAACTACTACAGTATGTGAAGCTGATGCAGAGAAAAAAAAAAAAATCTCTGAACAGATTCCAGGGAGTCTGTCCACCAGGCAGCCTAGCTCAGCAGCGACACCGTGCGGTGAGAGGTGGTTGATTCTCAACAGCACAGAGTATTTTACAGGGAGCAGGAAGCAGAGGCCCGCACAGGCATCGAATCTGCAAGGCAGGTGATGAATCTAAGGATGGGCCGTGTATTACAGATGCCAGGATACCAACATCCTCTCACGCACCTTCATTACATGGGGATCAATGAGATCTAGTAAGAAGGCTGCGGGAAAGAAAATCAAATAGAAAGTACGACCCAGCTCTGTTCCCAATCTGTCATTCCCAACTATCTGTAAAAGCTAAAAGTGCTGAGCCATCACCGGCACAATGACCAGATGTTCCTAAATGTCCCCACCTAGACATTAAGAGGATGGCCAGAGGAAATGAGCACCTGCTTCCAGAAAGACCATCAAAGTCGGTGAATATCCTTCTGCTTTCATATTCATTTGCATGATAATCCCTTAAAGATTTTGTATCCCAGGAAAACATACTCTAACATCCTGAATTCTTGTATTTCTTTTAGCAGCAGATTCAAAGTCTTCTAGAAGAGTAATAAAACTAAGAAATGTGGATATACACAACACTCATATGCCCACTCCCTCAGCTCCTTGGGCTCCCAAAGTAAAAAGGAACTCAGAGAAGGGCAATCGGGAGAAAATGTAATGCACAGGATTAGCAGACCAACTGGATGACCCAAAATGAGAAGAGAACATTTCTGAAAATTGCTCTTCCCCAAAGTTACTATGTAATAAGGAACTTGGTCGGTTTGGCGCCTGTATAGGGTATTTGTGAATCTGTATGTAGAACAAGTACAGGTTTTCATTTTGTTCAAACATTTCATTCATTCCCAAGATTTGTGAATGAGGGTTACCAATCAGTAGGGGGAAAATGTCTCCTCCACACCCGCAGGCGGTTTAAAGAACCAAAAGGACAAAAATATAAAGCATCTACTGGGTATGTTAATATAAGCAGACATGCAACACAAAGCCTCTGCTTAGGTATTTCGGGTCATACCCATCTTAAAGACACAGGAAATGCCTAGAACCCAAACCTTGGGAACACGTTTTCCTCTTCACTGAGGAGTCCAGAGGGGCGAGAGTCAAAGAGTCCAGAGGGGCGAGTCCCAAGGCCAGTGCAGTCAGAATTCCTGAGAAAGGTCAAAGACCACTGCCAAGGGCAGGCCTGGTCTCTCAGGCTCCATGATCTCAGAATAAGCAGGCACTTCCTCACATTTCCAGTCTCAGCCCTCCACGATCAGGAAAGGGGGGACAGAGAAGATTTAGGAGAGTGACAGTCACATCTCCCCTGGGACCAGTAACCCTTATCCACGAGGCTCTGCCCCATCCCCCCAAAGCAGGAGGGACCACACGTGGGTCATCTAAAGGAGCTGAAGCTCTGAGGACCCACTTTATTTTGATAAAAGTCACAAGACAGAGCTGATGCTTTTCCTTCTATTAACTGAGCACACAGAGACAAATGACGTGGAGTTTTGAATTCCCAAGTTGAAGGCACAAAACCAAAGTCATATCATTAATTCCTAAGAGCACCCATTAAAAAGAGTGCAACTGGGGCGCCTGGGTGGCTCGGTCGGTTAAGCGTCTGACTTCGGCTCAGGTCATGATCTCGTGGTTCACGAGTTCGAGCCCCACGTCGGGCTCTGTGCTGACAGCTTGGAGCCTGGAGCCTGCTTCCGATTCTGTGTCTCCCTCTCTCTCTGACCCTCCCCCCATTCATGCTCTGTCTCTCTCTCTCAAAAATAAATAAACGTTAAAAAAAAATTTTTTTTAATAAAAAAAATAAAATAAAAAGAATGCAAACTGGCTGAAAGCCATAATGAAAATGCAATAAAAGAATGTCTCTTAAATGAAAAAACACATCATCCATTACAATATTATTCATTTTTAAAATTTAAAATTATTACCTATGGTCTATTTTTAGACTGGGCATCAGGCACTTTTGGGCACATTATACACATGTAATTTATCAAAACTCTCAACAATCTAATAATAATACCATTAATCACTGGGCTTTTTTTTAAGTTTATTTATTTATTTTTGAGAGAGAGTGAGCACAAGCGGAGGAAGGGCAGAGAGAGAGAGGGAGACACAGAATCTGAAGCAGGCTGCAGGCTCGGTGCTATCAGCATGGAGCCCAAATCAGGGCTCAATCCCATGCCCGTGAGACCACGACCTGAACTGAAACCAAGAGTTGGACACTTAACCGATGGAGCTACCCAGGCACCCCTCACATATTTCTTGTAGAAATTTTTTCCTGTAGACCTCATACAATTCTATAAGCTATCTTTTTAAATTTTTTTTATGTTTATTGATTTTTGAGAGAGAGAGAGAAAGAGAGTGAGCACACACGCAAGTGGGGGAGGGGCAGAGAGGGAGGGAGACACGGAATCTGAAGCAGGCTCCAGGCTCCGAGCTGTCAGCACAGGGCCCGACACGGGGCTCAAAGCCATGAACTACGAGATCACTACCTGAGCCGAAGTCAGCCAGTCAATTGACTGTGCCACCCAGGCGCCCCAATCCTATAAGGTATCTTAATACTAGATCCCTCAGAGTTCATGCCAGTCTTCTGCAAGTGAGCAAATCCCACCCAGATAGCCTGCAGCTCTGTTCTCCTCTGAAAACTAAGTTTGCCAAGGGACAGAGTACAACCTAAAAGGGGGTTCCTCCTCTTTTTTATTTTTTTTAATGTTTGTTTTTGAGAGAGAGAGAGAGAGAGCATGTGCATGCACGCACACACATACACACAGCAGCGGGGGGTGGGGGGGACAGAGAGATGGGGGACAAGGGAAAGCAGGTAAGTTTGGTGTTTAGAGTCACCTGGACTATCAGATATTTGCTAAAACTGCACGGTTACATCACTAAACTCATAAATTTCCCCATTTACGGGAGATGAGAAAAAGACCCGCAAAATCATTTGCCACAATTAACAAGACATTGACAGCTTGACAAAACAAAGCAAAGGGGTTAGCAGGAGACACCCCTAGGGAACCTGGCAACCTGCCCAAACCAGGTAACAACCACAGGCATCAAGTGCAGACACAAGACCGGGAAAATTCCTGAATACATTCCCAGCTCCATGGGCATTTTCCTTTTAGACACAACTAGATCTAAACTGAAATCCAGAGCGCTTCCGCCACAAGATGGCAGACATCAGCACAAATGAAACAAAACTTGGGGTTTTCCCATCCAAATATTCACTGAGAAAGGCCCAAATCACAACAGAGGTTTTTAATCCCAAATGAATGAAGTGTGGTTTCCAAATACACTCTTGACACATAAAAGAGTGACCCTTTTTTTTTTTAACCATAAAATGGATAGGATGTGACCTTTAAGATTTAATACCTTCTAAACTCCCTTCTCTCCCTCCCTCCCTTAACAAACACCAAAAATATCAGCTATACTTGGATATCTTTAAGGCAGCTCCCAAATCTGAAGTCAAAATAAAAACAGAAATCAACACCATAAACCCACCGCAACAGACCCCCTGAGGAAAAGGGTCACCGTCTGGAAGAAAGGCATCCAAGGCGCCCCCTTCTGGGCTGAGCGCACACACTCACCTCGGCAGCAGGCAGTAAGTACAGAGGCGTTAAGGCAGGAGCTCGTTTTAGGTCACAGTTCAGGCCGAGCGTTGTCAGGATCTCCCTAAGGACTTCGTATCTTCTCGTATTGCTTGATTTGAGCAGATTAAAATCTTCCTGGGCTTGCACCACTGAAGAGCTGGGAGGTAGTTCTAAGTGCGCCTGAGGGAAAAAGATACCACTTGGTAAATCGGGGCACTTACCGACCTCAATAGAAACGATATCCTCGCCGGCTCTTCTGAAAACTTAAAACAGGAATCCTGATTATCAACAGCATGTAAATGTTGAACATTTGGAGAGTAATGACAAGCAATAAAAAGATGCAAAGGAGCCAACTGACAAGGTGGCTGTCAGGCAGAAAAGCGATGCCGGAAAGGAGCCTGGATAGTGATCAGACTCTGTCCAGGTCCAGACATTTATCACTAACCAGGCAGTGGATCCTGGGCAAGTCGCTTAACTTGATCATTCGACCGAAATGCTTAGAAATACAATAGTTCTGGGGTGCCTGGGTGGTTCAGACGGTGGAGCTTCCCACTTCGGCTCAGGTGGTGATTTCATGGTTCGTGGGTTCAAGCCCCGGATCTGGCTCTGTGCTGACAGTGTAGAGCCTGCTTTGGATTCTCTGTCTCCCTTTCTTTCTGCCCCTCCCCCTGGCGTGTGCATGCAAGCTCACTCTCTCTCTCTCAAAAAATAAACAAACATTAAAAAGAAAAAAAGAAAGAAATCCCATCAGGCTGAGAACCCAAGTGAAGTCCCTACTGAACTCAGGGAGGCGTGATGTTCATGTTGAAACTCTCACTCTACCTGTTAGTCACAACCACTGGGGAACAATACCAGGGAGGAATATAGCCTTATTCACCATTGTAAGAGTGTCTGCAGGCCTTCACATAGGAGTGGGGTTTGAGGGACCCCAGAAAGGCCCAACCCACGACCCTCTGATTGAATTTACGATTCAGGACTTCATCTGTCTAGTTCAAGCTTTGTTGTCCACTTAAAATCAAACCAGTCCCACCTATCAACATGGTCTGAAGGAACATGCTAGATCTTCTAGCTCCCTTCACCTAGAACTTTCCTAGAAGTGGCGTGTGCCTTGGTATAAAGGAACAGACTCGAACTTCTGGCCCTCTTGAGATCAGATTTTAAGTGGCCCTTAGAGCCTTGGAGGGTGCCACAACATTGAGCAACCTAAGCATGTTTGCTTTATTTTGCTTTTGACAGGGGTCTGCTGTAGGTTTCTGTTGTACGCAGAGCTCCTGACCTGATATTATAGGAGCATTATGAAAATAAAAAGCAAAGTGCCAGCCTTCAGACGATATAAAATCCCTCAATTCCCACCCAAGCCTTCACCAAGTCAAAAATACTGTCCAAAATGGTCCAACTGTTCAAAGTCAATGTCAATCTGAAAAGGTTTGTAGAGACTGTCCTGCCACTACAGCGGGTGAGCTGGCCACTGAAGCAGGGGTGAGTCTGTCCTCCAAAGAGCCCTGGAGAGAAGACGAGGGAGAAAAGTAAAATCCTTCAAAGTATCCAAAGCCTGCCGGGTCTCCTTCTCCCCTGGGTTCTCTCCTTAAATGTGGCCTCTCCTCTCCAGTGGACAAAGCCAGTGCTGGGGCAATGAGCAGAGCTGTGGGTCACGTTCAACTCATGTGAGCACGCGGCTCTCCTGGAGCTTACTCCTTACAGGTGCAGAAATAAAATGAGCAAAGTGGGCCCAGGAGAAAGGCATGAGAGTGACGAATGGCACACGCACACCCCAGCCTGAGTGATATACACAAGATCCAAGCACACACGTGAGGTGTGCTGAACTCGCTGAGGAAGACAAGGAGGGCTAGCCCCACGGGCAGGTCTCCAGGGTTCCAGGAGGTGACACAGACATTGTGCAAGGAGTGCTTTTGTGGACTTCAAGAGTCAGCGCTTCTATGACAGATTTGAGGCTCTGTGCCTCAGTTCCCAGGACAGAAAAGCATGTGCTTCTGGATTTGCACTCCTGGTTCTCTATGGCATCTGACGAATGTTACATCCTCTGGCTGGAATACTGTTACCATACTGATGGGTCCATTTTTATAACTTGGCTTCTTCTAAAATTAAGGCTTTCTGACCAGACCAAAAGCCAGAACTAAAACATCTCCAGTCACAAATTGAGGACCGGGGCGGGGTTGGGGGTGGGGGCTGCTACAGGAATCTGTTGGGAAATACTGCTAACACCCTACAATGCACGAATGACTGACTCCACAACGAGGTAGGATCAGCCCCAATGTCAACAGTGCCATGGTTGAGAAACCCCACTGTAAACGCCATACCACTGCTGCCATGTGCTAAGCCACAGAAGGAAATAAAATATTTTTAAATCCATTTGAGAGACATTTACTTGAGCAACTCCATGCCAAGGTCCTGGTCCATTTGATAATCAAATGTCAGCATGAACCCACAGCCTTAAATTTCCCCTGCAAACCTGATCATTATAGGAAGCACACGAAAATTTCCTTTTTCTTTATTACGAGCCCTCTTACTGGGTTACATCATTACTCCATTTATTATTACGATGAAGGGTAAAGGCATCCCCACGCAGCTCCTAGGCCATGAGACCACCACCTACTGTGCAGCTGTGGTTTGCCCTTGAAGTGCTTTGCACCCTCTTACTGGGTTACATCATTACTCCATTTATTAGAGATGAAGACTGTGAAATTGACCAAGGAAAGAGGAAACTGGCCAGTCTGTGGTAACATTTATTGGCTGATCTCGGTGGCGAGGTACCGTAGTGACACAGGCCCAAGGAGAAAGCGGTGAGCCTGTCACACAGAGACTGGAAGTCATTTAAAATCAAAAATGACATTCTAATCCTCTGAATCTGATTTTTGAAGCTGCATCATATTGCCTTTTTTTCTAGAGCGATGCGTGCAGTTTCAAATTTTATGACAGTAACGGGGTCAATTTAAATGGTGCAGCCAACAGAGTTGCCATGTAACTCCCAGAAATGCATCGCAACGGTGCCGAATCAATTTTCTAGTACAAGTCTGTGCACAGGGGTGGTAAAAGTCACTATTCAAAACTGAAATACGGCTCTAGGAAGTCAGGTTTTTAAGTGGATTTTCTGAGAATGCACAGTTGCTATAGTTACCATCTTTGCAGAGAAAAAGATAAGAGGAACATTTATTAGGCCTCCAAACTAATTCATGTGCTTTGCAGCCTCCGTGAAACCTGCTTGGCTTGCACACATTCACCTACCCTGATGTCCAGATTTCTTCACTGCAGGCATCTTTG
The DNA here is from genome assembly GCF_014898765.1 of Herpailurus yagouaroundi. Lineage (NCBI taxonomy): Eukaryota > Metazoa > Chordata > Mammalia > Carnivora > Felidae > Herpailurus > Herpailurus yagouaroundi. The sequence continues at coordinate 8,683,124 of NW_024412403.1, read as the reverse complement.
CCTGAGCATTAGCTTAAGAACAAATGAGTGGGCTTTGGAATAGTAAAGAGACAAATTTATACTTCCATGAAGAATATTTGGTCAGAAAACCCCAAAAGACTTAGCTCCTAGGATGACATATGAAATGAAAATAAACAACAAAAAAAGGAAATGATTATCTAATTCAATAAAAACATCCCTGTAATGAAACAAAATCTGTTATACTCATCCTGGGAACTATTCTGGGAAAAATACCTACAATCACTCAGTTTTCTCATTTAAGGTAACAAATCCTTAAAGGGGCACCTGGGTGGCTCAGTCGGGTAAGCATCCCAATTCAGCTCAGGTCATGATCTCGCAGTTTGTGAGTTTGAGCCCCACATCAGGCTCTGTGCTGACAGCTCAGAGCCTGGAGCCTGCATCGGATTATGTCTCCCTCTCTCTCTGCTCCTTCCCCACTCACACTCTGTCTCTGTCTCTCTCTTTCAAAAGTAAGTAAACATTCAAAAAAAGAAAAAAAAAAATCCTTAAGAACAAGTGTTCATCTAACTCTATCAAAAACTTCTGCCCTGAAGCATTAAAAAGTTTGCAGTAAATGATCAGGGATTTTGAAATAGTCTCTCCTGCTTCCATCTGCTTAAACAAACAAAAAACTAAAAGGAAAAAGAAGGTGGGAAAAAAAAAAAAAAACAGCAGATGAGCCAAAGGGAAGGTTTGGGAAGGGAAACAGCAAGTCCTTCCTTCCCGCTGTCTCCTTACCTACATACAGCTGACCCTTCACCAATGTAGGGGCTCGCGTGCCAATCTTACCACGCAGCTGAAAATGCTCATATAACTTTTTACTCTCCAAAAACTTAACCTATAGCCTAGTGTTGACCAGAAGCCTTACCAATAAAATAGTCAAGTAACATGTATTTTGTATATTACATGTATTATATACTCTATTCTTACAATAAAGTAAGCTAGAGAAAAGGAAACTATTAAGAAAGGCATAAGGAACATGGGGCATCTGGGTGGCTCAGTCAGTTGAGCGTCTGACTCTTGATTTTGGCTTAGCTCATGATCTCAGGTCAGAGTCATGGGATTGAGTCCCACATCGGGCTCTGCACTGGGCTTAGAGTCTGCTCAAGATTCTCTCTCTCTGCCCCTTCCCCACTCGCATACACTCACGTGAGCTCTCTCTCACAAAAAAAAAAAAAAGACAGAAAGAGAGAGAAAATCATAAGAAACAGAAAATACATTTATAGTACTGTACTGTATTTAACCAAAAATATCCACACAAGTGGACCCACACAGTTTAAAGCCGTATTATTTGAGGGTAGGTTGTATTAATTTGCCACAAAACTAAATCGCTTCAATATTCTCTTTGCAACTTTTCTCAGCACTTAGATTTTAAGAGTGACAGAATCATAAAAGAATTGAGGATTTGAAGTGTTTTCAACACTCACTACCCCAGAAGTTGGTGAGCATTCATTCATTCATGTAGTCCCTGGCATCACCTATAATGTTGTAATGTGATGGTTACTAACACTTAAAATCACCAGCCCAAGGCACTCAACTCCCTACATTAACTAAAGGTTCGATTATATTGTGCTTTGAGACAAAAGAGTAAACTAATATATTTTGGAAAGAGTAATACCAGTACAGATCAAAATAGGAATGAATTTTCTGACTAATCCTCCGTTAACCAGGAGTCTAATTGGCCATGACACCTGCTGCTATGTCCCTCCATCACGACTATTTTGGTGAAATGGGATATTCAAATGACAGGAAAGCCCTCATCTAAACCTACTCCCCGTCAGCAAAAACTCCCAGGCAAGGATCAAAAAGCACCCCACGAACACAGACTCCTGAGCCTTTCAGTGTGCGACCTTAGAGAGCATGCTCTCAGTCAGAGATCCCCAAAGGTCATCACATGGATGCCGGCCTCCATACCTGGCAAAGAACAGCTTCTCCTCCACGTGGTCCAAAAGGCACTTGCACTATCAGCCTGTCCTTGTCCTCATTCTCCAGGTGACCCTGGAGCTTGCCCAGGCTGAGCTGTCCCCCAGGGCCCTCCTCATAAACATAGCCACTGCTCAGGACACTGAGCTTCACGTGGGTCTGGTCAGCCTTGGAGAAAACCAAGTTCTGGACTGTCTCCCGCAGCACACTCTTGCTCGTCACCTGAAAGCCAGAAAGCGTGAAGGGCGAACACAGGCCCAACACTTTCCCCCCCTGAGAAAGGTAGGCCATGAATTTCTGGGAAAGATCTTCAGGAATCGCCTCCCTGGTGGCAATGACCAACAACAGACAGTTGTCCGACCACGGGTCTCTGAGAGCACTTTCCCTTGACAGGGGGTACAGTGTATAGCTCTCAGTGTCCACACAGTCAGCCAGAACGGACCGGACCTCCTGGAACCTGCCCAGGGATTCCTGGGAGGCAGAACCCATGTAGAAGAGGATATTGGGTGCCCTCCCCGTGATGTTGACTTTCCTCCCTTCTCTGTCCAGGCAGATGTCATCAGCAACATCCTCCAAAGTGCCATTGTGATCATACGGGAGATCTGGAATTTTCTCCGCAGAGGCAAACTTGACAGATTCAATGGTGCTATTCTCAAGCTCCAAACACTCATGGCAACTAGACAGATGGAGGTGACAGTGCTCGATGGAGCCCACTCCTACGTCACCCTCCCCAGCAGGCTCGCGGCCAGAGGTACCATCTTTCCCTTCTGTGGGTTGTGCACCAAGGACCTTGAGGTCATCTCCACCAACGTGCTCCATAACGTCTGGCTCAGGCTTACTCTCAACGGAAGGTTCAGGATTCTGCTGTAGGATCTGGGCTTGCTTGTTTGAGGCCTGATCCTTAAGTGCCTTCAGAGTGGAGTCCTGCAAGTGCACTGCTAAAATACAAACAGAACACACAGCCCATCAACGCTTCTGGTTTGTCACAGAGCTCAGTTCAAGACTGCATGGTGCTCTCCGCACTCTGTGACTCTCGCTTCAGGGCAGCCCCCTGCCAGTCCCACCTATGTCCCCACCACAACTCTGTGGCATCCTCTGGAACCAAGTCACTGCTCCTGCTGCTGGGGGGGGGTGGGGGTGGCGCCTGATGACCCCCTCCCAGTGAAACCCCGCATTTCCACAACACCTGTCCCATGTGAATCAGAGAGGTCATCAGGCCTACTTCCTTACAGATTCAATTTCTTGGGCATCTATCTCCTGTAAGAGAATGAAACTAAGAAACAAAAATAGGTCTGTATCTAATGGGTCCAAGCACACCCCAGGCAGCAGGTGCTCTTGGGACACTTCATAGGATCCATGGGGGAGAAGAGTCTTTGCAGTATCTTATCTCAGGACTGAAATAGAAGTTTACAATCTCTGATTCAAAAAACATTTATTGGGGCGCCTGGGTGGCTCAGTCGGTTGAGCGTCCGACTTGGGCTCAGGTCATGATCTCAAGGTTCGTGGGTTCGAGCCCCACGTCGGGCTCTGTCCTGACAGCTCAGAGCCTGGAGCCTGCTTCTGATTCTGTGTCTCCCTCTCTCTCTGCCCCTCCCCTGCTCACGCTCTGTCTTTGTGTCAAAAATAAACAAACATTAAAAAAAAATTAAAAAAACATTTATTGATGGGGCTCCTGGGTGGCTCAATCGGTTAAGAGTCCAACTTCGGCTCAGGTCATGATCTCTGCAGTTCATAAGTTCAAGCCCGCGTCGGGCTTGCTGCTGTCAGCTAAGAGCCCACTTCGGATCCTCTGTCCTCCCCTCTCCCGGCACTTCAGGCGGTCTCTCTCAAAACTAAACATAAAAAACAAAACAAAAAAAAAAAAAAAAACGGTGCTTGGGTGACTCAGTCAGTTAAACATCTAACTTCAGCTCAGGCCATGATCTCACAGCTCGTGGGTTCAAGTCCCGCATGGGGCTCTGTATCGACAGCTCAGAGCCTGAAACACGCTTTGGATTCTGTGTCTCCCTCTGTCTCTGCCCCTCCCCCTCCTTCTCTCTCTCTCTCTCTCAGAAATTAATAAACATTAATAGACATATTAAAAAGAATTTTTAAGCATTTATTGAGCACTTGTTACACATCTGACATGGTATCAGGCGCATGCACATGCCAAATGGGAAAATTAAGTAATTTACACAGATTTCCGGACCTAGTAATACACATTTGCTCAGGATACAAATGAAGGCTTTCATGGACATAGAAACCCAATTTTTAAGCCTAATTAAGGAAAAACATTTTGCATGTTTCCTAAAAAAAGACTTTGTAGGGGCGCCTGGGTGGCGCAGTCGGTTAAGCGTCCGACTTCAGCCAGGTCACGATCTCGCGGTCCGTGAGTTCGAGCCCCGCGTCAGGCTCTGGGCTGATGGCTCGGAGCCTGGAGCCTGTTTCCGATTCTGTGTCTCCCTCTCTCTCTGCCCCTCGCCCGTTCATGCTCTGTCTCTCTCTGTCCCAAAAATAAATAAACGTTGAAAAAAAAAAAATTAAAAAAAAAAAAAAAAGACTTTGTAATATTGTAATATATATTGTAATATATTGTAATATATATATTTTTTAAGTCAAAACCTCCTAGATTTATATCTTTATAGTAACACTGGCTATGCTTTCCATTCAGTCGAACTACAGTCTAGAAACTAGTTATATTTTTTAGATTGTGTGAAACAAATATTATATGGCTTCTACATTTGCACAGCATCTCATGGACAGTGCAATTATGGGAAATCCTGGTTTAAAAATTTAGAATGGGGGTGGCGGGTGGCTCAGTCAGTTGAGCGTGACTCTCAATTTCGGCTTGGGTCATGATCTTGAGGTTCATGGGATCAAGCCCTGCGTCGGGCTCTGCACAGACAGTACGGAGCCTGCTTGGGATTCTCTCTCTCCCCACTCTCTCTGCCCCTCCCCGGTGTGCTAGCTTCCATGCTGGCTCACGTGCTTTCTCTCTCAAAATAAACAAACATTTAAAAAACAATTAAGTAAAATCAATTTTAAAAAATTAAAGACACCTCCAAAAAACCTGACATGTGTATGAACCTCATTCTATTATAATTATATCCAACCCATTTAATGCATTAAAGATAAGCATCGACCTTAAGCCACACCGAACAAGAGTGCTCAACAGTCCTTAAGCTAATAACCAATGGCTATGATGGAAACATTTTTTTTTAAGTTTTTGTTTATTTAAGTAATCTCTATGCCCAACCTGAGGCTTGAACTCATGACCCACAGACCAAGAGTATCATGCTCTTAAAACTGAGCTAGCCAGGCACCCCTGATGGAAACATTTCTAGAGTCACTTACAAACAATCTTTTGGGGTACCAGTCCATCAGCCATCTGGAGTCTATCTTCCATGAACGCCACCCCCAGCTTGCTGAAGTTGTCCACACTTGCTTCAGCGATTAATTGGTAAGGATCCCCAGGTCTGCAAGCTAATGGCAAACAACAGTCGGACCACTTCACGATCTGAGAATACATGGGTGAAGGAGGAGGAAGACAAAGAGAGGGTGAGATTGTTCTTCTCTAAAATAACCTGATACTTTACTTTTCCCTTCCACTCCCACCACTAAATTACAGTCAAACATAATGAGTTACTGGATATCGCATTTTATTAAAGTGGCTCGGGCTCGAACATTCTTGTTTCCACCGGACAACAAGGCTTCCAAAGTACTAAATACAATCCTCTCTTTTAAAAACAATTGAGGGGGTGCCTGGGTGGCTCAGTCGGTTGAGCATCCGACTTCGGCTCAGGTCATGATCTTGCGGTCCGTGAGTTCGAGCCCCGCGTCGGGCTCTGTCCTGGAGCTTGTTTCAGATTCTGTGTCTCCCTCTCTCTCTGACCCTCCCCCGTTCATGCTCTGTCTCTCTCTGTCTCAAAAATAAATAAACGTTAAAAATAAATAAATAAATAAATAAATAAATAAATAAATAAAAGCGATTGAGGTCCCAACCACTTTTCAAGGAGCTGAAAGGGGAAAGGGCCATTCTCCAGACATGGAAACACATCAATTTGCCTTCAATAACAGGAAATAGGAGAAAGCAACAGGTCCACAATATCCAGTGATTTATAATGTAACCTGGAGACCAGCTTTGCTCTAAGTGTGGTCCAAGACCAACTGCACCGGAACTCCCCAGGGGCCTGTGAACACCTCCCGTCTGGGCTCCGGGCTCCATCTGGCGTGCCGGACTCTGCAGCTGCAGCCCAGGAATCAGAAGTTCTAAAGGGGTTTCCCAGCGATTCCTAAAACTGGAAAACTCCAGAGAGCTCCCGCCTGTCCCGGTTCAAAACTCCGTGCTTGATGTGCTCCAGTTTTTGTAAAAGAAGAATGTGAAACTAAGACAAGAAGGGGTGCCCCAAGGGACAGGAGCCTGGCTCTGGAGTCAAGGACCTGGGTCTGGGTCAGACTGGGCTTATCTTGGCTGTGTGTCCTCAGGCAAATCTCAGAACCCCGTGAGTCCCAGCTTCCTCATTCCAGTCATCTTTTAGGTTTGTTGTGTTAATGAGATTAAAGAATATATGTAATGCCCCCAGCAGAAAGCCTGGGACAGAAAAAGTGTTCAATTAGTGAAAGCCACTATTATTAGCTATTAATGAAGCTGGTTTTAAAAGCAACAGAGTGGTCTTTTGTTAAGATGCCATGAATTATTTCTCTGCTTCCCAAAATAAATTGTCTCCGCGATACACTGCCCCAAATTTCATAAACAGACATAAATGATTTTGAATTCCATTTTTTTATATTGATAGGTTAGGTTTTTAGAAGTGACTCTTGCTGAAAACAGTGAAAACACACTGGGTAACATCAATAGAACATCATCCTAACAGCACTGAAGAAACAACTAGATAATGAAGTATTGTCAGGCCCAAGGCTGGGGCAAATCCCAACCCTAGAAGTAAGGGGAATTGCCACAAGTCAAACCGTGACGTTACCTCCTCATCCAGGAAACGTGGGGTTCAAAAGTCAAGGTCCAATTGGCATCATAGGTCTGACATATAGATCAATGGAACAGAACTGAGAGCACAGAAATGAACACACCGATCTACAGACAACTGATTTTGGACAAGGTTGCCCAGAAAGGCGAGGGAGAAACCACAAACTTTTCAAAGACAGTGCCAGTACAACTGGGTATCTATATGCAAAAGAATGAAAACGGACCCCTACCTAGCGCTATTTACACCAGGTACAAAAATCAACTCAAACTGGATCAAATCCTCAATGTAAGAGCTACAATTACAAAATTCTTAGAAGAAAACAGGCGTAAATCGTCATGACCTTGGATCAGGCAATGGTTTCTCAGATAGGACACCGAAAGTACAAGCGACAAAAGAAAAACCAGATAAACTGGACTTCATCAAAATCTTTATGCTTCAGAGAACAGCTTCAAGGAAATAGAAAGACAATCCACAAAATGGAAGAAGATGTTTGCAAATCACATATGTGATAAAAGACTTGCATCTTCAACATAAAGAACTAGAAAACAAAGGGTCTGAACAGACATGTCTCCAAAGAAAAGATACAAGTGGCAATAAGCACTTGAAAAGATGCACAACATCCCTAATTAGTCATTAAGGGAAACACAAATCAAAACCACAGTGCGATGCTTCACCTCTACTGGGATGGATATAATCAAAAAGATGGCTACTAACAAGTATTACGGAGGATGTTGAGCAATCAGAAGCCCACTACATTGCTGATAGAAATATAAAATGGCGCATCCTCTTTGGAAAAGGCTTGGGGCACCTGGGTGGCTCAGTCAGTTAAGCATCCAACTTCGGCTCAGGTCATGATCTCACAGCTCAGGAGTTCGAGTCCCACACAGGGCTCTGTGCTGACAGTTCAGAGCCTGGAGCCTACTTTAGATTCTGTGTCTCCCTCTCTCTCTCTGCCCCCTCCCTCCCTCTTTTGCTAACACTCTCTCTCTCTCTCTCTCTGTCTCTCTCTCACCCTCTCAAAAATAAACAAACATTAGGGGCGCCTGGGTGGCTCAGTCGGTTAAGCTTCCGACTTCAGCTCAGGTCATGATCTTGTGGTTCGCTGAGTTCAAGCCCCGCATCGGGCTCTGTACTGACAGCTCAGATCCCGGAGCCTGCTTCAGTTTCTGTGTCTCCCTCTCTCTCTCTCTCTGCCTCTCCCCCACTCACACTCTGTCTCTCTCTCTCTCTCTCAAGAATAATCATTAAAAAAATTTTTTTAATAAAAAAATAAACATTAAAAAAAAGGCCTGATAGTTCTTCAAAAAGTTAAACATAAAACTACCAAACGACCAAGCAATTCCACTCCTAAGTATGTACCTAAAGGAACTGAAAAATGTACGTCCACACACAAAAGTTGTATACAGGTGTTCACAGCAGCATTAATCACAATAACCAAAGAGTGGAAACAACCCAAAGGTCCATCAGCAGAGGGAGGGATAAGCAAAGTGCATATATCCATACAGCGGAGTATTATTCAGCCATGATAAAGAATGAATGTCACATGTAGATGAATGTCACATGTCACAACTACATCACAACACACCTACTTGTCACAACATGGCTGCACCTTAAATACACGATGCCAAGTGAAGGAAGCCGATAACTAAAGGTCACATATTACACTATTCCATGTGTATGAACTATCCAAAACAGACAAATCTAAACAGTTAGAAAGTAGATTAGGGGTGGCCAGGCCAGGGATGGGGGAGTGGAGAGCAGCTGCTGGTAGATACGTAGTTTCTTTGGGGCACAATGAAAATGGCATTAGGTGGCAGTGATGACCGCACAGCTAATGAATTATAACTGTATACTCTAAAAGGATGAGGTTTATGGTATGTGAACTGTATCTCCATTTTAAAAAGAAAAAAGAGGGGCGCCTGGGTGGCTCAGTCAATTAAGTGTCCGACTTCAGCCCGGGTCACGATCTCGCGGTCCGTGAGTTCAAGCCCCGCGTCGGGCTCTGGGCTGATGGCTCAGAGCCTGGAGCCTGCTTCCAGTTCTCCCTCTCTCTCTGCCCTTCCCCCGTTCACGCTCTGTCTCTCTCTGTCTCAAATATAAATAAACGTTAAAAGAAATTTTTTTAAATAAAAAAAAATAATAATAAAAAGAAAAAAGAAAAGAATCAAGGCAGTTGACTTATTTCCACACTGTTCCAGGGCAGTCTAGATAGTGGGAGGACTCCAGAGCCCAACTTCCGGAACTGAGTCCTGGCTCCCCTGGCTAATAGCTATATGACCCAAATGACCCAAGCAAGTCACTCAAACCCATGCTTGGGTTTCCTGTCTGTAAGGCAGAAGTGGTAAGACTACCTACCTCAGGAGGTTACTGGGAGAGATCAACGGGAGTAATACGCAAAGTACCTGGTCCACAGAGAGGCAGTCATATTATTCTAAACATGGAGTCCTCAAAACAGGTATTCTCAGTGGGGACCGTATACCCGCCAAATGGGAAAAAACTGGTTTGAGGGTGATGGAAGGGAGTGGGGGTGGAGAGTGAAAAAGTTCTAGATATCACAAGAGTTTGTAGCCCTCCAAGGGTGAAATCCACCCCACAAAATCCTATTCCTTAGTATTTCATTTCTCTCCTTAGATTCCAAATTGAATCTAATGTTTCTAATTCAGGAAGTCATTTTAAAAGATGGGAATCACTGTCTTAGAAGGAAAAATAACAAATGCAAGTCCTTCACAGTCAAAAGGTGGAGACCCACTGGGGCGCCTGGGTGACTCAGCTGGTTAAGCGTCCAACTTGGGCTCAGGTCATGATCTCACGGTCCGTGAGTGCGAGACCCTCATCGGGCTCTGTGCGGACAGCTCAGAGTCTGAAGCCTACTTGAGACTGTGTGTGTGTGTGTGTGTGTGTGTGTGTGTGTGTGTGTGTGGTGTCTCTGCCCCTCCCCTGCTCATGCTCTGTCTCTCAAGAATGAATGTTTAAAAAAAAAAAAAGGTGGAAACCCACTAATGGGTCTAGAATATTTGGAAAAAGAATCCTCAGAATTTCCTTCTGGCTCTACATGTGGCCTTCCTTCCACTTGATCACCAACTTCTCTACCTCCCACCAGATGTGCAGCCAGAGTAGGGTTCACCTGACCAGCGTTTCAGTAGGACTCTGCATTTCAAATCTGACCTCTCTGATCCAAGATGAGAGCAGAGCTCAGAAGCTTACAGTTCAGACACATATTTAGCTGATTTCCAGCTTTAAGAATAGAGGAAGGATGTCAGCTGGAGGATAAGAAGATAAACGATCGCCTTGGCAAGAGGACTTTGCAGATGAGGGTGAATGGGAAACGTGAAAAGAAACAGGATAACCAACGTCCTGAATCAGGCTAAAAGCACCAGTGTTCTCAGGGCTATGGCTGGCAATCAAAGAATGAGGAAAAACACTCAGCCAGTGGAGACCCAGCCCAGAGTTTAGTCATTCAAAAGCAGATTTAACACCTTGCAGGAGCAGGCACTGCTGAGGAACTATGCCTTGAAGAAAGCATTTAGTGTAAGAGGAGCCAATAATTAAATTCTCCCCCCACCCCCGCCCCCAGGAGGAGAGAAGTGGGAGATAAACGAAGCGTGGGGAAGGACAGGAAGCGGCCAGAGAACAATACACACAGGTCCCTGATCAAGTTTCTCAACTCAGCCAGCTGTTTCCTCACCTAAGTGCATTTCCTTTTTGTAGAAACGTGGTCCACGAGCCACAGACCGTGCAAACTCCTCAAGCAGCGCTGTGTGCTCCATCAAAGCAAAGCCACACTGTCACTGATGCATCCAGGGCCGTTGGTCTGAGAGCAAACAGGGCACTTCCACTTTGCCCTTCAAGGTGGAAACAAAGGGACCGAGAAAGAAAGGGGAAGTCAAACCCAAGGCTTACTCCCAAAGATTAAAGCTAAGGAAACCCTGGTCAGCCCTGCACAAAGGGATTTCCTGGCAGAAATCCCTTCCATAACCAAAGCTCCTGACTTGTCGTCACCCTGATTGACAGCAGGCAGCGGTGGTGCACCTGCTCCACTCAGCGCACGTCCATGAGGAAGGCCCAGGGCCAAGAGGCACTCGCTTCAATTCTCAGGGGTGGCTCTCTAACCAACTGTCCTTCCCAAGGTCGCCCGCAGCACACGGTGGGCTGAAGTTCTACAGCAAAGGTGGGAATAGCCAGTTGATAGTTAACCAAGTGATGACTAATTTTATGCGTCAACTCAGCTAGGCCATGGTACCCAGACATGTAGCCAAATTTCCATCCTGATGTAACCGTGAAGGTGTTTTTTAGATGTGATTAGCATTTTAAGTCAGTGGACTTTGAGTCAAGCAGTTTATCCACCATAATGTGGGTGAGCCTCACCCAATCAGTTGAAGACCTTCTGAGAAAAAGACTGAGGTCCCCCAAGGAAGAAGGAATTCTGCCCTCAGATGACCTCCTGACTCAACAGCCACACCTACTGTGGTGCACACACACACACACTCCCTGTTGGGTCTGCTTCTCTGAAGAACCCAGACTACAACAAGTTACAATCAGTTCTCCAGTCAGATAATTGATGTTGCTAATGTAGCTGGCTCTTATTCCTTTCTTCCAAATCAACTTAATCACACATTAGGTTTTTATAATTTTTTTAATGTTTATTTTAGTTTTGAGAGAGAGTGTCAGCAGGGGAGGGGCAGAAAGAGAGGGGCGACACAGAATCCAAGCAGGCTCCGGCTCTGAACAATCAGCACAGAGCCTGACGTGGGGCTTGAACCCACGACTGTGAGATCATGACCGGAGCCGAAGTCAGACGCTCAACCGAGGCACCAAGGCACACCTGGTTTTTAAAATTTCTAGTGACAAACTGGATGGAGGAGTGTGAGGCACACAGAGATGGGAAGCGTGTGACGCTGGGAGAGCGAAGGAAGGGGGTTACCTCTGACGTGAGGGTAACCCTGCAGACTTCAGGTTTGGAAACACAGAGGGAAAGGATCACGACAAACTTCATTCTCACGCTCTGTTACTTCCAAGGATAACGTGCCCTGTGGCACTTTTAGGAGAAGGGTACCGGAAAATCGAGTGACAGTGTAAGGGGCGTCACAACTCCATAGCAAGCAGGAGCTGTAATGAGCTGATGGATGAAACCAAGTGGTACTTGAAAACCAGGACTGAGCAGACACCCAAGGAAAAGGAGTGTTCAGGTACCTTAATCTTCTGAGTAGGTGAGAGTTAGTCAGAAAATAACAGAAATACCCCTGTTAACACACCCTTTTTCTATTTCTTGGGTTCCGTATGTGTCCCCTAAGCACCTGAGGCCCCCTAAGGTATACTGCATTAGCATCCCCAAGTGCTCACTGCCCACTTTACGTGCCCACCCCACTGGTACTGGGAAGCTGAGAGCAGAAGATTTAAAAGATAGCCCAGGTGTTCCAGTTACCCATCGCTGGGCAACAAACAACTCCCAAATTTAGTGGCTTAAGCTAATCATTCATTTTGCTCAATCTCAATAGGGGCAGGGCTTGGCAGGGACAATTCAACTCCGCTCCATGCGGCTAAGGTGCCTCAACTGGGCCCAGATGATCCCCATCCAAGATGGTTCCCCAAGATGGTTGCCCACCAGCAGGAGCTTCCTCACTTGGCAGCATGGGAGCTGAGTTCCAAGAGCCCAGGCGGAAGCTGCAAAGTTTCTTATGATCTGGCCTTGGAAGTCCCAGAACGTCATTCCACCACATAACCCTGGGTGTACAAACCATCTACTACACCGAGTTTCTGCCAGCTCGTACTCCTGACATCTGCACGCGAATGGCATGTCCCCAGACGGACATGCTCCTTCAGTCTGGGTCCCTGCACAAGAAGGATGCATGGAGCAGAGCCCAGAGCAGAGTCACAGCTTAATACAGCGAACCTGCTGAGCCTATATTGTAACATGAGCAAGAAACCAATATTTGTTAGAAGCAATTGAGGTGCTAGGGCCATGTGTTATTTCAGCAAAGCTGACCAAACAACGCACAAAATTGCATTGCTTTTAGCAGTCCCTCCACCAGCCCTCCCTGCCATATTCCCGATCTCCACGAATGATCCAGCATCCACCAAAAACGACTGTCCATTGGGTGAAGTCCAAGTTCCTAACTAGCACACATAAACTTCTCGTGATCTGTGCACATGCGTGTTTGTACGACTGAAGGATATTCAGTTCTGCTACACAGAAAACAAGAAAAACCAACAGCATGGATGGGACTTGTACATCAAGTTAGGAACTTGTCAGACACCCTAAAGATAGATGAAACAAATGGAAAATATTTGTAATGAACCCAGATAAAAAGGAAAGAACAGAGAGTATTTATTACCCCTAGGCAGAAAGTCATGGATGGACCAAGTAAATCTTAAATATTAAGGGGCCCCTGGGGGGCTCAGTTAAGAGTTCAACTTCAGTTCAGGTCACGATCTCACAGTTCATGGGTTCGAGCCCCACGTCGGGCTCTGCGCTGGCAGCTCGGAGCCTGAAGCCTGCTTCGGATTCTGTGTCTCCCTCTCTCTCCGCCCCTCCCCTGCTCATGCTCTGTCTCTCTCAAAAACAAACGTTAAAAAAAAAATTTAACACACAAATTACACCACCTCCAGATTGGCAGTATATCATCCCTAAATCAGTCACCCATTAGGGCCCCATGTATAGTCTCTAAAAACAAATAAGCACAGGTGGCACGGCACAGCACTTCCAGCACACATGTCCTGAGTCTCTCCAAGAGAACAAGTGTGGCTGGCCCCACGCACATACACGTCCTGAGTCTCTCCAAGAGAACAAGTGTGGCTGGCCCCATGCACCCTCCATCTGCTGAGCCCCCAGTTTTAACCTCATCTCTGGCTCCTGTACCTACGCCCTTGGTGAGGAAGGCTGGTGCAGCAAAGAGGCAGGATGTGTGAACACTGCACAGCCCAGGATTCAGGTATACAGTCCTTCCACACTGCAGGCCCCTGATCCTAAGTGTTAACTGACCCCTCATCTCTCCAGGTGTTCCTTGTGCATGTTCCAAAATTATTTAATAAGCTGTGAATTATGCATCTTAACTTGATCTGCAAGCTTCTCGACTCTGTAACTGTTGAGAGAACCTGCCCGGCAATGTTTAAGATTTTATTTTTTAAGTAATCTCCACACCCAATGTGGGGCTCAAACTCACAACCCTGAGATCGAGAGTCGTGTGCTCCACTGACTGCCAGCCAGGCACCCTTGCCTTGGCAATGTTCCCAGAAGCTACTGCTGCACCCAGGTAATTTCCCATACAGCAGTCCAGCCCCATCTTTCCCCTCTGTCCTTATCTTGGACCACTCCCCCAACTCATGTCACCAGAGACTCCAATTTTACTGGACCATGTGTGGTTGCCTCAGGTGCAAACTTCTGTGTGCTTGTGCCCTTGCTGTTCTGCCTGGGAAGCCCTTCCTTCCTCTGCACCAAATTCCTGTTTTTTCCTGTAAAGCCCAGACATGACCTCTGCTGAAAGGTCCTTCCTGTCCTCACCCTTACGTAGATGGGTTGCCCACCACCCCATCCATGCCTTCTCACTGCACTTATCATGTTGAAACTTTAATTGTTCCTTTACTTAGCTGTCTTCCCTCCCACACTGTGAGCGCCTTAAGATGACAGGGACCATCATCTCTGAATGCATCTGTCACCTCCACATGACACATAACTCCAGCTCTGGCACACAAGCCGGCATATAATAGGCACTTGATAAACCTTGGATGAGTGAATGAATGCCTCGGTAAGAGTACAAGGAACATAAGTGAATTTTCTGCAGCAAAGAATTATGTAAGTTTTTTGGGTCATCAATTCTTACTAAATAGGACTGCTGATATCAGTACAGAAGATATTGAAAATTGAGCTGAATGTATCATGCTCCACTGGTATTTGTTACAGCACCTAGCAAAATAATTGGAACATAGTAGATGGTCAATAAACAGGTTAATGAATGACTAAGTAAGTGAAAATATGAATATATAAATGCTGTTTTTTGAAAAACTGAATTCCCAAGATTCACTTATTTGTTGTTACGGTCTATAGAATGACCACAAACGAAAACCATTTGAGCTATCCCAAATTCAAAATGGTATTTTAAGGGGCGCCTGGGTGGCTCAGTTGGTTAAGCGGCCGACTTCGGCTCAGGTCATGATGTCATGGTCCGTGAGTTTGTGCTGACAGTTCAGAGCCCGGAGCCTGTTTCAGATTCTGTGTCTCCCTCTCTCTGACCCTCCCCCATTCATGCTCTGTCTCTCTCTGTCTCAAAAATAAATAAACGTTAAAAAAAAAAATTTTTTTTTAATAAAAAAGAAAAAAAACATATTTTAAGTATCTGTAGGAGTTCTATAATCCTAGGAATATGGAAGAATGTAACTTTTCATTAAGTTCAAAAGTCTTTTCTTACATTTATATTTTCAACTTAGTATCTTAGGGTCCTGTTAAACTCAAATGACTTTAGAATTAAGTGCAAAATAGGTTGATAACAGCCCCCCATGCGAAATCCCATTAAGCAATCAACCTGAATGAGGACAGTGAGATACAAGATCAACTCCTTTTTTATTTTTTTTTTAAGTTTATTAGAGAGCGAGAGAGAGAGAGAGAGAGAGTGCACGCGTGCGCGCACATGGGGGAGGTGCAAGGAGAAAGAGGGAAAGAGAAAATCCCAAGCCCCACTTGAGCACTCAAGTGCTCAAATTCAGGACGGAGAGATCATGACCTGAGCTGAAATCAAGAGTCAGACGTTAACCAACCGAGACACCCAGGTTCCCCTCAAGTCCTTTTTTTAAAGTAGACTCCATATCCAACACAGGGCTTGAACTCATGACCCTGAGATCAAGAGCTGCATGCTCTACCGGCTGAGTCAGCCAGGGGCCCGAGATCAATTCCTTACAAAGGACCAACTTATAAAATGGAATTCGGTGTAATAGGGTGGTCCAAAAATTAGCTTTAAATGTCTCCAGCTTCTGGTTGCAGGACCTACCAACCAAGCCTCTAATCATAAATAAATGAATTAACTGGATAGTAGCTATCTTCCCTGGTGGGCAGGCATCTTTCTACCTCAGAAAATCAAGAAATAAGTAAGGTATTGCCATTAAGCAAGATTTTTTTTTTTAATTTTTGGGTTTTTTTTAATGTTTATTTTTGAAAGATACAGAGCATGAGCATGGGAGGGGCAGAGAGAGAGGGAGACACAGAATTGGAAGCAGGCTCCAGGCTCTGAGCTGTCACACAGAGCCCGACGCGGGGCTTGAACCCACGAACCGTGCGATCATGACCTGAGCTGAAGTCAGATGCCCAATCAACTGAGCCACCCAGGCACCCCGCCATTAAGCAAGATCTTAATTAAATCTTTGTTAGACTATATATTAAATGAAATGGTAACTGTGAGAAATGCTAATTATCTCCCAGTATCTTCTAGTCTGTCTTCTTCCCTTCAACCCGTGGCTGTCCAGCTAGGACTGCGGTTCTCAGCCTGCCCTGCAGCTGACGGAACAGGAGCAGAAGTGACCCGTGAAACTTCTGAGTCACAGTTTTTAAAGAGGAAGCTGGCTGGCTCCCACCTTCTCTATTCCCCCATCCTGAGGGCTAGATGTGCATAAGGTTAACAGAGGTGGCTGGGGCAGTATGAACCAGTCTCTACCAAGAGAGAGAACAAGGCTGGCAGAGGGCAGATAACAGAGCAATAAAACAGAAGGGAACTAGGTCCCTGGATGGTCTTACAGAGCAGAACCACCTCCCGAGAAAGAGAGAAAATTCTAGCTTATTTGCATAGCTGCATTTCTGGGTCTCTGATATAGTAGCTTAGCCTCTACCCTACATGGCACAGTAACTGTGTTCCTTCAGATGCTATACATCTCTTAACCCTATAAAGATAATACAAGTAAGGGGTGCCTGGGTAGCTCAGTCGGTTAAGCATCTGACTCTCGTTTTCAGCTCAGGTCAGGATCTCACAGTTTGCGAGTTCAAGCCCCATATAACGCTCTGAGCTGACAGTGCAGAGCCTGCCTGGGATTTTATCTGCTTCTCTCTCCGCCCCTCCCCTGCTTGTGTGCTCTCCCTCTCGCTCTCAAAATATATAAATAAACTTAAAAAAAAAAAAGTACAGTTAAGTAACAACGATTTAGGAAGTTAACAGCACAGCAGTCATATTTTGTGCTGGCCTTGGTTTTAAGTTGAAATCTTACAAAATATACATATAAATATCAGCATATATAAGAAAACATCAAGCTTACTATAAGCTTGATAATTTATAAAATTGGGGCACCTGGGTAGCTCAATTGGTTGAGCATCCAACTCTTGATTTTGGCTCAAGTCATAATCCCAGGGCTGTGGGATCGAGCCCTACCTTAGGCTCTGTGCTGAGCAAGGAATCTACTTGGGATTCTCTCTCCCTCTCTCCCTGTCCCCCACTTGCTCGCTCTCTCTCTCTCTCTCTCTCTCTCAACCTAAAATAAAAATAAAAATAAAAAATAGTAATTTATAAGAATTATGTGGGTATTCAGAAAGATGGTGTTTGTTCACCTAGATGACTTACATATCTAAAAAGAAACTGGTCTGGGGAGGGAGGGGCAGGGCAGGTAGACAGGTGGATAGACTCCAGGGGACCACATAGGTACGTGTTCCATTTCCATATTGAGTGGTAAATTTGTGGGTATTAATCATACAAATTTCAAAGTCATGAGTGAACGAGGGCCACGTGTGAACCAACAATGAGAGTACATTTTGATTAGGATTAATCCAAGTCTGGGTAGCTAGAGTCCAAAAATAAAATAAAATATTCTAAGACATTTGAGCTTGTAAACAGGATAAATATTATTCAGAAATGCCATTAAAAGTGATCCCTGGGGCGCCTGGGTGGCTCAGTCGGTTGAGCGTCCGACTACGGCTCAGGTCATGATCTCTTGGTCCGTGAGTTTGAGCCCCGCGTCAGGCTGTGTGCTGACAGCTCAGAGCCTGGAGCCTGTTTCGGATTCTGTCTCACTCTCTCTCTGACCCTCCCCCATTCATGCTCTGTCTCTCTCTGTCTCAAAAATAAATAAACATTAAAGAAATTAAAAAAAAAAAAAAGTGATCCCAAACTTTTGCTGAACTTCTAAGAGTGGTAAAACACGGCTTAAAAGGGGCGCCTGGGTGGCGCAGTCGGTTAAGTGTCCGACTTCAGCTCAGGTCACGATCTCGCAGTCCGTGAGTTCCAGCCCCACGTCGGGCTCTGGGCTGATGGCTCAGAGCCTGGAGCCTGCTTCCGATTCTGTGTCTCCCTCTCTCTCTGTTCCTCCCCCATTCATGCTCTGTCTCTCTCTGTCTCAAAAATAAATAAACGTTAAAAAAATAAAAAAAAAAAAATAGGGCTTAAAAGCCCAAAGTAGAACACTTAGGTTACCACAAATGGGTTCTTCATAGGTTTAAAAAAAAAGCCAAGTATTAGCAATTTCATGATTCAAACTAATTGATCATGTGATTTATAACTGTAATACACTGAAATCATTGTTTTAGGAACACCTGGGTGGCTCAGTCAGTTAAGTGTCCGACTTCGGCTCAGGTCATAATCTCACCATTCGTGAGTTTGAGCCCTGCGTGGGGCTCTGAGCTGACAGCTCAGAGCCTGGATCCTGCTTCGGATTCTGTGTCTCCCTCTCTCTCTGCCCCTCCCCTGCTTGCTCGCTCGCTCTTCCCCTCTCTCTCTCTCTCAAAAATAAATAAAACATTAAAAAATTGTTTTCAAAAAAATACATAATTTTTTTAAAGAAAATGAAAAAGAAAAAACAAATTTACTTTTGGTTAAGACATAGTTTTCTTATGGGACACAAGTGAAAAACATGCTACTCACACTTTCTGAAGAGGAAGATGGTCTCTGTAAAGTCTCACCTTGCACCCAGATGCTCTCAGTCACAAATGCTATGTGTTCTGCTTCGAGTATAAAAGGAGAAACAAGAAACAGGGCCCATTTGTTCAAGTCATCAATGGACTGCATAGAGGGAAAGAAACACAAAAAAAGGGGAGGGGATTCAGTATCACTTCAAATCACAACAGCCACTTAGATCAACATCCAGGACAGCGCTTCCTCTGGAACCCCAGGTGAGATCAATACAAGTTTATCAGATGCTCTCCTGCAGACCACATAAACCCTGTGTTTCTTGTTGAACTGTGGCTATTAAACACCTGCAACATCCCTTCTATGATTCATGACAACTTTAACATCTCTAGATATTTGTTATCAACAATTCACTCTGAAGCTGGGCTCACCCCCACCATTCCTTACTGCTTACAGTACAGAGAGCTCTCCAAGGTACAACTCAGAAGCCCATTTAAAAATGAGGAGGGGGGGCCTGGGTGGCGCAGTCGGTTAAGCATCCGACTTCAGCCAGGTCACGATCTCGCGCTCCGTGAGTTCGAGCCCCACGTCAGGCTCTGGGTTGATGGCTCAGAGCCTGGAGCCTGTTTCCGATTCTGTGTCTCCCTCTCTCTCTGCCCCTCCCCCGTTCATGCTCTGTCTCTCTCTGTCCCAAAAATAAATAAAATGTTGAAAAAAAAAATTTTTTTTTTTTAAATAAAAATGAGGAGGTTTGGGGTGCCTGGGTGGCTCAGTCGGTTAAGTGTCCTACTTCAGCTCAGGTCATGATCTCGCGGCTCGTGGGTTCGAGCCCCGCATTGGGCTCTGTGCTGACTGCTCGGAGCCTGGAGCCTGCTTCGGATTCTGTGTCTCCCTCTCTCTCTGCCCCTCCCCTGCTCACGCTGTCTCTTTCTGTCTCTCAAAAATAAATAAATGTAAAAGATAAATAAATAAAGGTGAGGAGGCTCAGAAGTACGTGGCCGTGAAACGAAGCCCATTACCAACAGAAACCTGAAGACCTCTTCTTCCCTGTTCTTCCACTTCCTCCAGCCATTATAACATCAACATTGGTTATCAGATTGGGTATGTCCATTTACCTGTGCTCTCCTTCCTGAAATCCCTCCAAAAGGCCAGTAAATTAATTTTAAAAGGCTTTGACCCACTAAAATCAAGGCATATCCAGAGGAGAAAAGCTGAACTCTAAGGCTGCAGGAGGTGAGCCCTGTCACCACCACTAGAAAACGGTCAAGCTCAGGAGCACCTGGGTGGCTCAGTCGATTGAGTGTCTGACTTCGCCTCAGGTCATGATTTCGTGGTTCGTGAGTTCGAGCCTGGCATCGGGCTCTGTGCTGACAACCTGGAGCCTGCTGCGGATTCTGTGTCTCCCTCTCTTTCTGCCCCTCCCCCACTTGTGTTCTGTCTCTCTCTCTCTCTCTCTCTCAAAAATAAACATTAAAAAAAAATTTAATAAAAAACAAAAAAATAGCAAAATGGTCAAGTTCCACACAAATCCAGTTCAAATCCGCCCTTGTTGGGAGATCAAAAGGCATTTTTACCTGGCCTAATAACTTGGCACATAGTACAGTATTAATAAATATCTACTGAGCTAATTAACAAATGAAAATTTGAAGGAGAAAAAACTCCTCTACATGGGTAAACTATATTATTAATATAGCAGTTAACTACAAAAAACAGGGGTGCCTGGGTGGCTCAGTCAGTTGAGCATCCAACTTCGGCTCAGGTCACAATCTCGAGGTTTGTGGGTTCCAACCCGTGTCCAGCTTTGTACTGACAGCGCAGAGCCTGCTTTGGACTCTGCCTCCCTCTCTCTCTCTCTGCCCTTCCCCTGCTTGCTCTCTCTCACTCTCTCTCTCAAAAATGAATAAGCATTTAAAAACATTTTTTTACGAAAACAACAACAAAAAACAGATTGTCCATCTTACTCAAACACAGAATATGTACATATTCAACAAAAACCTTAAATTTCCAGTTTGGGGGCGCCTGGGTGGTCAGTTGGACAGCTGGCTTTTGATTTTGGCTCAAGTCATGATCTCATGTTCGATCCCTGTGTTCGAGCCCTGTGATGGGCTCTGCAGAGCCTGCTTGGGATTCTCTGCAATCTCTCTGCCCCTCCCCCTCTCTAAAATAAATAAATAAACATTTTAAAAAATTCCAGTTTCTATAAACTCTTTGGTTATACTTATCAATTTCTGTGGGACCTTCAATTATATAAACATACACATTCTATTTATCGGATTCTAAGCATGCAAAATGTGGAGACAACAAAGTCATAAGATTGATTTCTATAAAGTTACTTCAATCTAGGTAGACTGACAATAAGGTATTTAGCGAACCAGATCATTAGCCTCACAATATTTTAGATCTTGAATTAACAGCAGCCAATCACAAATAGCCAAGCTTTCCAATCGCAGGCCACAACCACTAACCACTCCATCATTCATTGAAGTACTGAGTGATTATCACAGGGCAAGCTGCTAAGCGAAAGAGACCCAATTCCTAGGGAGAAAAAGATAAAAAACTGGAAATATGAAGGATAATTTAAAGTTTATCTGGGCACAAAGCAAGCCAGTCCCATCTAGTCTGAAGAATGAGGGAACATTTCCTTGAGACAATATTTCAGCAAAGCTCTAGGATGAGGCAAAGTTAACTTCAAATAGCAAGAGCACATCAGGTTACAGAATCCCCGAAGGCCAAGGCTAGTGTGGCCGGGGTGCCCCCACACCAGGCTGGAGCAATCAGAAAGAGCTGAGAAGCACTAGTTATAGGTACCGTAGTTAAAAAGAAGACCAATAAAGTCATAGAGATGTTCAAAAGTAAAACTGTCTTCCAAGAAAATCAAAAATACTTACATCTCGATATTTTTGAATGTCCAAAATCCTTAATCTAAAGGATTCTATTTTAAGTAAATGAGTCCAGATTGGAAACTGCAATAGAAAAATGCACCCCTCAATTTTTCTTTATTTTGTTAATTCTCTCAATCCAGGTTCCTTGGACAATTAAGCCCTAATTAGACCCTCAGGCAGAATGAATGTCTAAACGTCTTGCATCTTAGGTGATAGTAGCTGCATACTCTTTCACAACTGAGAAAAGTTACTCATTCTCTGTTTATACTAACAAATAAGGGTAATTTTGATTTGTTAGTAGCACAGTATAATTCCGTACCTAAGCATACAACAAAGTATTCAACCTGAGATAAGATTTTAATTCCCACGCAGGTGAAACGGTTTCGCACACATGGGAAACCTTACTTTAACGCCAAGTGAGCCAACTTTCCAGAACGAAGAGGAAAGGGAAACCGATTAAAAGCAAACACTTTTAAATGTCATCGAAAACAGTGTTAGTGAAGCCAGTGGAAACCTGCGCAGCACCGCACTTTTCCAGAAAGGGAACCGAGATTTCGCATAGATTAAACGACCGCCACGTGAAAGGGCCTGCTGAACTTGCAGCCATCGGGCTAAAGCCAAAAAACAAAGGCCGTGTGCAAACCGAAATAAAATAGATGCAAAGACAATCAGCGGGGTGCCCTGGTCGGCAAAACTCGCGACTGACTGAGCCGTTTTTGTCACTTAGGGAGATATCTGACATAAGACTGAGGATTTGTTGTCTGTGAATTCAGGTTCATAAACTTGAACCTGTAGAACCCACAGTAGAGGAGAGGATGTCAGAAAAGACGTTCCGAGTGGACAGTGCCCTGGGCGTTCGGGTGCTAATCTTCCCCATACACTCGACCCGGCAAGCCGCCTGTCGCAGTTCCGGACCTCTGGTTCCCCCAGTCCGGGTCCCCGAGCTCAGCCCTCCCGGGACCCCCAAGCCCGGGGCCTCCC
>NW_024412403.1:8620212-8660167 GCF_014898765.1 Herpailurus yagouaroundi | reverse complement strand
CGCTCTCGCCGACGCAGAAGACGCGGCCGCCGCGGCTCAAGCACACGCGAGCGCCCCTGGGCTGTACGGCCGCGCCGCAAAAGGTGAAGGAGCAGGGCGAGGCGCGCAGCCGCTGCACCGTGGCGCGCACGAGCGCGGCCGGCCGGCGCCCCCAGCGCGCCCACAGGTACAGGTAGCACAGCGTGATGAGCATGACCGACCGGCCGGCCGGCGGCGGGGCGCGGGCCCGGGACGCTCGCACCACCGGCCCGCCCCTCCCTCAGGGCCCCGCCCCCGCCGCCCGCCCTCCCGCTGGCCGGAAGAGGCCGCCCCGTGGGGGTGAGGCCGCGCGGGCTGGGGGGTGGGAGGAGGGAGGATGCGCTGGGGGAGCGGGGATGAGGATGGAGGGAGGACGCGCTGAGAGGAGGGGTTTAGGACGGAGGGAGGCCGAGCGGAGCAGGGGGTGTACGGTGAGGATGGAGGGAGCAGGGAGGCCGCGCGCGGCTGAGGATGGAGGGAGGCCGCACTGGGGCGGGGGGGTGAGGAGGGGCTGGGTGAGGTTGGAAGCCGCGTGCGGAGGGCGGGCGGCAGTGAGGGAGGCAGGAGGCATGATGGAGGGAGAAAGGCATTAGAGAGAGGGGGGTGACAGGTTGGAGACCGGGGGTTTAGGCCCACTGGCTGCCAGCTTTAAGCCAAAGTCGAACCTCCCTTCTTTGGAGAGCTGGGAGGCAGACTGAAGAAGGGCTGCAGGTACTTTTACATTAATTAATCCGCACCCCACTGGGATTCAACTAACATACAGCCTCTGCCCAGTTGGGAATATAAAGTGAGACTGGTTTTTATTAGATTATTCTAGGCCTTTTTGCAAAAAGGATTTTACAATAAATTACATAAATGCATACAATGCAATTATATATTTTATATATACAAATGTAGATATACATATATACAGATACATGTATGTATACGTATATACACACATAATACACGCATAATATACATATGTATTCTGGTCTCTAAATATTTTAAAATAAGGACTTGAACACAGACCTAAAAAGGCTGTCGGGTGTTCTTGCACATGTGGGTCACCAATTTGTGAGCATCCTAACACCAGGAGAAAAAAGGGAAACTTACCAGTTATGTTTCACGATGTTCTTGTCCCCTAAGAGAAGCATAATTATTCTTGACAGTGACAGAGCTTTCTCCCCTGGAACCGCATTTGTTTAAATGGCAGTTTGCAAAACACAGCGTCCCCAGCACCTCTGAGGCATAGCAAGGATTTTCTCTGTGCTGCTTCCTACTCTGGCCTTCGTTGTAAGTGGATGGCATAATACAGTAGCAACCGGGTACACCACTCCCAAATCTCACTTAATCCAAGGATAGATTTTTTTTTTTTTTAATTTTTTTTTCAACGTTTTTTATTTATTTTTGGGACAGAGAGAGACAGAGCATGAACGGGGGAGGGGCAGAGAGAGAGGGAGACACAGAATCGGAAACAGGCTCCAGGCTCCGAGCCATCAGCCCAGAGCCTGACGCGGGGCTCGAACTCACGGACCACGAGATCGTGACCTGGCTGAAGTCGGACGCTTAACCGACTGCGCCACCCAGGCGCCCCATCAAGGATAGATTTTTAAACTGCACTGACCATTTATTCATCTGCTTTAAAATAGCAGTATAGATAACCCACTTTTAGAGCTTCAAACTTACAGTCAGAGAACATAGGAACTTCTCATTGCATACAGCAACACTAGATTTTAAGAGAGAGAGAGAATCCAAAAAGAAATAACTGGGCTCAAAAACTAGATAAGCATCACGGTGGGCCAGAACTGGAAGACAAGTAAGCGATGAGCAAGGGTGAAGCCATATCTTCCACTTCCTTGCAGGACAGTGGCAGTTGGGAAGGGAGTTCCTGCATAGACACAAGGCCTGAAATTGTGTCACTGGAGAAAGACATGAATGAATGCCCTCTGAGGAAGGCCTTAGCCCCTCCAGGATAACACGGGGCTAACAAGTTAGGAGTAAGAAAATGAAAAGGCTTAAAGTGATAACCCTAATGTTTCACTGGACAAACGCTGCAGATAGCCTTCTTGGAGTTTGCTGAATTAAGGCTCTAAGGACCAGTCTCTCCACTCCTGGTATGGAGAGGTCATGGCTTCTGTCTGTAAGTCCTAAGCATCTCTAGTTTTTCCATGTTCCTTAAGAGCTTTGTAACCCCCCCTTTCCAGATACCGTAACTCCATCGAGCCAGAATAGGAACTCTCCAGGTTTGCCCTCAGATGCTTCAAGATTTCGTGGTCTCAGAAGACATCATGGGGAAATGTGAGCGTCAATTCTGTATACAGCTCTGGGTTATAAAGAATGGGGACCACGAACATGGTCTGAGTGAACATTAACTGGGAAGTGGATGAGGTTCCTTCTTGACCATTGGACTGAGGAGCACTGTCACCATTCACGCCCAGGAAGGCAGACAGAGGAGTAAACAGGCACAGGGCGAGCTCAAGGATGGAGCCTGGCTTCATCATCCCCAGAGAGTAAAGGAAAAAGGGAAGGATGCAAAACTAAGACATCAGGGGGTCTTACTGTGTGTGTACCTGATTCACAACTTACAGTCTCTCGCCACTCTAAACTGTGGTCCCTGGACCAGCAGCCGTAGCATCACCTGGGAGCTCACTAGAAATACAGAACCCCAGGGTCCACCCCGGACCTACTGAATCAGCATCTGCACTTTCACCAAATCCCCAGGTGATTCACAAACACGTTAAAAATTGGAGCACTGTTGAAGTCCACTTCTATCACTCCCTGGGTCTGGGTCGCTCTGGACCGTTAACTAGACTCTTCCAAATGGTTGTGGAGAACAGACTAGGAATAGAACCACAGACTAGAAGTTTAAAAGCAAGACACTGTCATTTAGGAGAACATCACTGCAGGAAGGAATTGAAGTGCTCACCAGCCAGCAACTGAACACCAGCTCAGTAACTCCTCACCATGACTGGCTTTCTATGGGAAAAGCCGACCCAGTCTCTAGTCTGCACTTAGGAGGCAGGCCCTGGAAATGATGGTTTAGGGACAAAGCAGAGTGTTAACCAAAAGAGTGTCACTCCCCCAGAGGACCTGTCCTCCCCCATTAAATAGATTAACTGTTCCTCCCCAGGGGAAGCCTGTCCTACTGACATTAGCTCTGTCTGCCTTGGGAAAGCATTCTGAACTCAGTCAGATGGCCAGAGCTGAGAAGGATAGTTTGTGAAGGGAGCTTAGTCTAATGGGAAGCGTTTAGCAGATGCTGAATTTTAAATAGCTGTAACTGTAAACAGTTCACGTTTAGCAACTGAAGTACATAGTCTCTGCTTTACCTGTAAGAGAATCTGTTCCCTCCACGTCGGTGTTGGGAGTGCTAAAACAAATGATATTCACAGAGCCCAGGGTCTCAAGAATGACCATCCGTTTGAAAAAAATGTCCTCCAGAAAAATTGTTTAAATACAAAGTTGGTTGAAATCATGAGGTTTTTGTTAGTAAAAGCTGTAACATTCTTTAACTATTTGAATGTCTGTGGTATGTTTATTAAGCCAGAAAGTGTCAGGGTGACTATTGGCATATGCAGTTAACTGTTAAGTAAATTAAACAGTTTGAAGCCAATAATCCTTTTTATTATTGGTTTAAAACCAAAAAGAAAACTACAATTTGGACTGATAAAAACAAGCTACCAGGAAACGTTTAAATTAGAACTGGGCGGTGATCAGGGCCTCAAAGGGGAAAAAAAGTTGTCATTTTAAATCTTACTGACTAACAAATGCCAGGCCCCAAAAAGGTACAGATCAAACCAACCAACACACCACCCTTGGTCAAAGACCCCACCTTTGGTCAAGGATCGATTCTGGAATCCCAATTTTTAAAAACATTTATTCCAAATAGGAAACCTTTGCATTAAATGCCTTGTACAGTTCCATAAACTGTTCCTTATAATTATATAAGAAAGCTGAGAACTTACTATTTTAATTGCATTTTATTTTTATAAACTTTGGTTATTTTTCTAATGTTGCTTTTGGAAGTTTTATATTTATTAAAAGGACTCTAAGTTCTACACAGTTATCTGTAATTAAAAATACAGATGATAAGGGCGCCTGGCTGGCTTAGTCTAAAGAGCATGTGATTCTTGATCTTGGGGTCGTGAGTTCAAGCCCCAGGTCAGCTGTAGAGATTACTTAAAAAATAATAATAATAATAATAATAAACGCAAAATGTGAATTTTGACCCAAGAATTAAAGGATGCTTTCACGTAAAACCTTAAGAGCTTATATTCATTATGTAATTTCTTCATTATATGGAATGCCGAAATAATAGCTATGTCCCTGCAGTAAAAATAAACATGTTGACTGGGAGTAGGTCAAGATAATGCTAACTAGGGAAATCTTTGAATTTATTCATTCTAAATCTTGGCATAACAGTATGTAACACATTAAATTGGTAAGAGAGTGTTAACATATATTTTAAAAGATGTAAGTTTTAAGATAGGATTCAGCATAGTTAAAATTTATTTATCAGCTATGTAAAATGTATTGATTCTAATATCAGTTGTTCGATAATAGGCAGAACCAGTTTGGCTAAAGATCGCACACACATGTATCTTACAACTGCGGTTTAAGTGACAGTATAGGGACATGGTAATGAGGAAATGAAACTTCTAGAGAACGTTGTAGACTGAGCTGATTTCCAGGTAGAATGGCCAGGTGGACCCTCCTCCAGTAAGTCAATATCTGGAGGATGCTGGGGACCAGTTGCCAAATTGTACCACCTTGTACGAACTTGAAACTGTCAGCTATTAGAAGACCAGCACCCGTAAGTTGAAAGCAGAATGAAAACAGTGGCAGAAAATTCTCCATCAGATAAATATACAATGAGCCACACCAAACAAGAGTTTATGAATTACTAAACATCCTTCCTGGGATCCTAAGAATCAACGGAACTGTAGGAAAATCTTGAGATCTGTTCAGTATATGATTCAATATGAGCTTTAATGCTCACATTAGTATACTGTTTTAGAACATGCACATTGTTAAATCAAGCAAAAGACAACTTGATTAATCAACATAAAGAGGAAAGGAGATAAAATTAGAGGATCAAAAGAATTTTGACTTAGAACACCTCAAACTATCGAAAATAGAAACTCATGTCTTTAAGAGAAAAAGAATACCTCTTCCAGCTTTGCTCACGAAGATGGCCTCAAAGCAACTTTACCCTGAAATGCACCCTAGTGCTCCGCTCCCAGTGTGCGTGCTATTTTCTCCATTAAAAGGAACCAGAGATCCTCACAGAAATTCCTGGTGCAGGTGTTAAGGCAGTGCCTACTCCCAAGACACCTGTGCCAGAAAGAAGGTAAGCTTCAAAGAAAAATAGAATTGTGTCAAAAGGATACAGGAGCCCCCCCCCCCAGCCAAATCAGGACAATTTGAGTATCAAATTGAAATGCATTAAATTTATGAAGAGCCATGAGTTCATGATGATCCACAATAAAAGTATTGTGAGTCTTGTTATTTGACTACAGTTGTACCGACTCATTTATCCTATCGAAGGAAAGTTAGTAAATGCTAAGTTCTTCCTTTAGAAGGCTATTTCTGAGCCAACAGAGAATCATCAGTACAAAGACCCCATAAGCTGTGAAGCCAGCACTGAGAGGGCCAGAATTCAGTTGGCTCTCATTTTAAGGCTCCTGAAGAGTGGGGTGGTCCTAAAAATATAGCAGATGTCCTTAGGTCCAAAGATCTTAAAATTTCGATGAATCTTGAGAATTGATCACCCAGTGTGGGAGCTACAGGCTTCTCTGGTTCAGAAATAAGTAATGCTTTGACTTGAATCCAGAGAAGGGCTAAGTGATTGCACTCTTAGAGATTACAGAATCATTGATAGGATCGTGATAGGTAGGATTCAGTGTCTCATTAAAGACTCTGGAAAAAAAGACAGCAAAACTCTCTGATGATAAATGATCTCAGTTAACCAGGGCAGTAACTGTTTTCTTAAAAAAACATCCATCTTCTAGGGCACCTGGCTGGCTCATTCAGAGGAACATGCAACTCTTGATCTCAGGGTTGTGAATTTGAGCCCCACGTTGGGTATAGAGATTACTTAAAAATAAAATCTAATAAATAAATAAATCCACCCCCAATCCAATAAGGTTTTGAGTTAAATATAGACAGGCTTAGAAGAAACAAAACCATAGATGTATATTTCTGGATTAGTAAGGAATCTATGTGTATTTAGTATGTATATGCCTGAAATGTGTTAGACAATGAGGCTTTTTTAGGCCCAGCTTTTAACTTGAAATCTTACTAAGATTTTTAAAGAATATTGAAACATCTAAGACAACATCAGGTTTGCCGTACTGATAAGCTTAATTTATATAAACTGTTTAATCAAGCAATTGAAGTACATAATAAGGGGGCGCCTGGGTGGCGCAGTCAGTTAAGCGTCCGACTTCAGCCAGGTCAAGATCTCGCGGTCCGTGAGTTCGAGCCCCTGCGTCAGGCTCTGGGCTGATGGCTCAGAGCCTGGAGCCTGTTTCCGATTCTGTGTCTCCCTCTCTCTCTGCCCCTCCCCCGTTCATGCTCTGTCTCTCTCTGTCCCCCCAAAAATAAATAAACGTTGAAGTACATAATAAGGAAATTTAATTTAGGAAGGACTTGAGGTCTGGACAGGGATGCTGAGTACCCACTGCAGGAGGACCGTCCCCACCTGTCACCATGTCTGTGTCTCTTCTGTCTCTTCTCATGAAGAAGAGCGGTTACAATCTCTAGAAAAGCATATCTATAAATATACAGATGTAATTGTATGTGTGGTATGTCTATAAGCAGGAGGAAGAAATGTACTACAGTACTACATGTCAGCAGTTGGAGAAAGGAAAATGCTCCACAAAATGATACGTGTGGCACCTCCACACTATCTCTAGTCTCCAGAGAGTTCCAGATCTCCATCCCACCCCTCCTTCAGGCTAAGTTCCCTACCTCCTGTCTTCGGAACGAACAGAATAATCTCCTCTCCAGAACTAACATAATAACCTAAGGATTCCTTCTGGGCCTTCCGCTTCCCACTGCTCCGTAATCCAGCCCATCTCTGCATTGTGACTTTCTAAAGTCAGCTCCGACCACATCACTCCCCTACTCAGACCCTTCAGGGTCTGCCCTTACCCACCAGGAAGTTCGGGGGGGCCTCACGTGGCATTCGAGAGCTTTGCACTGTACCCAGCTAGCCTGGTCTCGAAGCGCCATCCACCCGTTCCTTTATTCACTCCACATCAGTGCACCATGCACTAGGCTAATCACTACGTATAGTCTTCCATTTAACCCTGTCAGCTCCACAGGGTGGCTGTTGCCCCCATCTTGCGGAGGAGCAGTTGAGTGACTCACTCAAGGTGCCACGACTGCATGGGGGAGCTGGAGGCTGAATTTCTGTCTTTCTGACCCCAAAGTCCTTCACCAGATAAACTAGACACGTGAGAGCAAAGAATGCTGTACGCACAACAATAATACATAGAAATCAGACTGGAGAGGGAACAGGGACAGAAGGTTCAGGCTGCCGAGCTGCCAGCCCTGAGGGCAGCCTTTTGTATCCAGATCAGACAGGCTGGGATGGTCTAGAACTTGGGCACACCCAAAAAGCTGTAAGTGAGATTGCACCAAGATCCTCCAGGCAAAGAGCTGGCTCCTAAAACAAAGCCTGCTCCAAAAGCCAAAAGAGGCTTGGGATACAGTTTCTGTACAACAGCTGAATGTCACTGATTGAATAACATCTTAATCTCAAGTATAGGAACATTAAGTGGTTAAGACCGTCTAAATGCTATGTGGTATCCTGGATTGGATCCTGGAATTAAATGAACTTCAGTAGAAAAACTAGTGAAATCTGAAGTCTGGTAGTTCCATTAATGTACTAGTTTTGATAAATCCATGGTTGTGTAAGATGTTAACACTGGAAGAAGCTGAGCAAAGAACTCTGTACTATTTTCACAACTTCTGTAAGTCTAAAAAATTATCTCAAAAAGTTAAAAAATTGGGGGATGACCTTCTACTGAATTTCATTGGCACTTTTCCCCCTGTCCCTAACTAGCCATGTGTTCTTCACATCATTTTCTCTCTGGACCCCGAGTTCTCAACTATTTAAAAAGAATGGAGTGACACACACCAGATCATCTTCAAGCTCTAAAATTCTGGGATCTGGGGCGCCTGGGTGGCTCAGTCGGTTAAGGATCCGACTTTGGCTCAGGTCATGATCTCACGGTCCGTGAGTCCGAGCCCCGCATCGGGCTCTGTGCTGACCACTCAGAGCCTGGAGCCTGTTTCAGATTTCTGTGTCTCCCTCTCTCTCTGACCCTCCCCTGTTCATGCTCTGTCTCTGTCTCAAAAATAAATAAACGTTAAAAAAAATTCTTTTTAATAAACAAATAAAATTCTGGGGTCCTACTACATTTACGTGATTGACATTACAAGGACGTGATTTGCAGTGACATCTTAGTCATATTCATAATCCTGGTATTTAGCACTGTGCTAGGATGTACTGGGTGCTCAATAAAAGTTGTTGAAACTAAACTGACTCCTATCTCAATTTGTAAGAGGAGGTGTAACTATTACCTCTTTTGCCTATTTGGCCACTAGAGAGCGAAGTGCTCACAAAATTCTCTCCCCTGAAAGCAAAGTTATCTTCATCCAACAGACAGGAGTGGTCCTTTTCATCCCAAGTACATAAAAATCCATTCCTGGTTGGGGGAAGGGAGTCACCATCTGTGAACAGTTTCCTGCCCATCAGACAGGACCTCCAGTTGGGGCGATTAGTACCATAAACTTCCAGAAGATTAGACAAACACACATGGTACTCAGCAGCTTCAAAAGTCTAAACCCCCTCAATAGATCAGAGACTGAACTGCAAACAGGGGAGCCCCACTCACCTCGAGTACATTGTTGCTGTCTTCCTATTTCCTGAACAAAAGGTCTCACTTTTAAAAGGCTGGTTGGTAAAAGGTCAAATGAATGACTGTGGCAGTTGACTAAAACCTTTACAACCAAAATGAAAAGAGCATCAGCACTGTATCCCCTGAGCCTGTGTGAGGTGCAGTTTGTATAGTGAAGCAGTTTGTATAGTGAAGGCCCTCATCTGGACTCGGGCATCCTGGGTTCAAATTTGCCCCAGACCCCCAATTCCCCACCTGGGCAAGGACACGTACAGTGATCATATGACCGTGAGCCAGTGCCTCTGTACCCATAGCTCTACTGTGAGAGTAACTACCCACGTGGTGCTGGCTGAGGACTAAGAAGGAGGTGGGCACGCAGGGCTGAGTAGTGCCTGATGTGATCCAGGGACAGCCCACCTGGACAAGTCAACAGGAGGGGAATAGATGGGCAAGGTGCTTTCATTTCATCCTTTTAGGGGTGGATGTTATTATGTCCATCTAACACAGGAAATTCGGGCTGTGGTCTACCCAAAGCAGGGTTCTTTCAAGAGGATCAGCTTGCCTTCTGAGGCATGGAAAAGTGTGTTTGCTCCCAAACGTTCCTGAGGTGATCAGTCACTATGCCTCACGCCTCTACCATTTGAACCCCTCCTGTAGGTTAAGTCATTTAATGTCCCAACAGAATGAGATTTAAATAGAAGTCGGTGTCAAGTTCTGGATTCCTGCTTGTATTAGTATCTATCACATTAATTTAGAAAATTCAGAGTAGACATCCATCTCTGCTCACGCCCACCCAGTGTCTAGGAAAGAGGACAGAACCATTGGGATACAATTTGTTGGGTAAAACCCAGGACAGAGCCTGTCTGAGCCCTGAGAAAAGGGCAAGAAAGACCAAAGGGACATCGAGGGACAACTGGGAGAGTGACAGGACTGAGGGTCAAAAGTTTCAAGAGCCCTTGGGCAGAGCACCCTGAGAATGTCACCCAGCAAAGCACAGAGGAAGATAATTTACCAAAGAGCAAACTCAGCCGGAAATTACAGACGCTTCAGTAACACCAGCACAGATGAGTTCTCCCCTTGTGGCTGCAAGCACCACATCATAACTGAATTTTCTCCCTCAGCCAACCTGGACGTTTTTTTCCTAGGAACTAAGACATGTGCTGAGGGAAAGCCAATCACTGCTTAAACAGGAAAAAAAAAAAAAAAGTCCTTTTATAAACTTTTGCTACTGGAAATTTCATGGGTCAGAAAGCAAAGTTTGGTGGAAAGAATCGGTGGGAAAATAGGAGCGTTTTACATGCAGCCCCCCACTTTCCCAGGCCATCATGGCTTTGGTTTCTTATTTTCACTGAATTTGTGTTTCCATAGAGGCACAAGCATCATGACTCCAGGAAGGGACCCAGAAAAGCAGCCATGGCCCTTTCTGGTGTCCTTTGCTTTGCGTGTTGACCTGTGATTATTTATTTGTTTGCCTGATTGTTTACAAAAGTTTATTTATTTATTTTGAGATGGAGAGAGAAAGCATGAGCAGGGGAAGGGCAGAGAGAGGAGAGAGCAAGAATCTCAAGCAGGTTCCACACTGCCAGCATGGAGCCCAACAAGGGGCTAGAACTCACAAACCAAACCGTGAGATCATGACCTGAGCCGAAGTCCAACATTTAACCAACTAAGCCACCGAGGCACCCCAACCTGTGATTTTTTAAATGTATTTATGCCACACTTGTGGTGAGCATAACATACAGAGTTGTCGAATTGCTATGTTGTACACCTAAATCATTGTCAACTACAGTTCAGATAAAAAATTATAATATAGCAGCGCTATCAACAATAGCCAAATTATGGAAAGAGCCCAAATGTCCATCAACTGATGGATAAAGAAGTTGTGGTGTATACACACACACACACCATGGAATACTACTCAGCGATGAAAAAGAATGAAATCTTGACATCTGTAACAATGTGGATGGAATTGGAGGGTATTATACCAAGCAAAATAAGTGAGTCAGAGAAAGATATATAATTTCACTCATAGGTGGAATTTGAGAAACTTAACAGATGATCATAGAAGAGGGAAGGAAAAATAAGATAAAAACAGAGGGAGGCAAACCATAAGAGACTCGTAAATACAGAGAACAAACTGGGGGTTGAGAGAGGTGGGAGGAGGGAGTGGGGAAAATGGGGGATGGGCACTGAAGAGGGCACTTGTTAGGATGAGCACTGGGAATTGTATGTAAGTGATGAATAAAAATTTTTAAAAAGAAACTATAATATAGCTAAACAAAAAAATAAAATGAGTTTCTGCAAATCCCACTTCTTAGCCTCAAAAGCATTGCAGGCAGTTTACAATAAAATAATATAAATCTGGTGGAATAAAGGAGAAATTCAGACTGTGGAAAAGGAAGAAGTAACTCAGTAACCACAGAGTTATATGTACAGTGTTTAAAAATGCTCGTAAAGCCCTAAATAGAGACAAGGGCCCGTTCCTAGGGAAGCCAAGAGCAGATGACGCAGCTGAATTGGAGCTGCTGTGTACAGCCCGCTTTGAACTAGATTTCAACCCCGAAAAGATGATTGCATCCAGCCCCCAGTCAGGCATCTTGAATAAGAAAAGAAAAAGCAAAACCAGAAGAGCAGGAGGCGATCAAACGCTTCCTTTCTATAAATAACTCCCCCTAGGGGAATAAACAGGCTCAGAGGCAGGAAACCCGAGCTGGAGAACCCACCGAGGAGCGCCCGCACCTAGTGCCTGGTGGAGCCGGACCGGCACTTGACCTGGCAAGACGGAGCCCCGCAATCCGCGCAAGCACGTACCTGTTACCAGGGCCCGGGGCCCGCGCGGCAGGGCCGCACCTGCACCTGCCCGGTGAAATGCACCCGAATGGGGCGCGGGGGCGTCGCCGCCAAGAGCAAAGCAGGTGGCAGCAGGGGCGTCGGAAACAGACAGTGGGAAAGGCCAGGTAGGGATACCCCTCGGTGGGGCCCCACTGCCGCCGCACAACCCCAAACTCTGACCGCTCAGGCACCGCTGGCCACGCTAACGGGGACTTCTGGCTCCACCAAGAGCACCTTCTCGCGTCGCTCGTCCACTTGGCCGCCCAGAACACTGCCTGGCCTGCCCCAACTTTCTCCTGCCTGTCCTTAGGTCTTGCCTTAAATGTCAAAGTGTCACCTCCTCAGGGAGGTCTCGCTGGACCGACCCCTAGGCTAGGTGAGCCTCCCCTCCCCACCTTCCACACACTCCAGCAACAACTCACCCACCTTGTAATCGCTTGAACCGTGCGTCTGCCTTCTCTTTGAGGCTGGAAACTCTCCAAAGGCAAGGGCGGGATCTGTCTTTATTCCTGGTACATAGTGAAATGAAGGTGGCTAAAGGTTTTGCTAAATAAGAGGGAAAAGTAGCCAAATTGAGCCCCTCTTGATGGGATGTTTGGTGAAGGAGATGCAGAGTATGGGTTTAAAATTGCTTATTCAGTGCATTGCTTTGCCGGTGTCACTTCTTCCTTCATCACAAGAGGGACTGAGATCTGGATTTACTCTTCCTTTCCTAGGGGCCCCTGGTAGATTTCCATGGCTACCCCAAGCGTGGATTCTGCCAGCAAGAACTTGAGCCTTCCCCATCTGTGTTTTGGGGAATAGGGAATTCATTATCCTGTGATAGGACCTTCAATGACACATGATGTCTATCAGGAATTCTCGCCGGCCCCCTCCCCCCCCCCCCCCCAAAGAAAAGAAAGGAGATAAATGCAAAGACTAAGCATCTGGGAAAAGGAATCCAGTCTGACCTCCAGGTAAGTGGATGGGGATGGCTTCAGGTCAGAGAAAACCTCAACTTGAGATCTACCATCACTGCCGAGGATTCTCATAAAAAAAGGAGAATTCAGGGGTGACCAGAGTGCATGTCTTCAAGAATAATTGCCGACAGATACAAAAGATTCCACATCTGAGAGTTCCATGATTTTGTTAAACAGTCTTCTGTTGGGCTGCTTTGTTGTTTTTTGTTTGTTTTTCCCCAAGTGATTGCTCACACAGTGCTGAAGAGCAGGGTCCTATACAAGACTTTTTAGCCACTTTTCTGGTAATTGTTCAGCATATATTCCTACGTTCCTATAAGTGAAATTACTAGGTCAAAGGATATGAACCTAAGACTACAGCAACCTAAGGCCAAACTTCTTGAGTGTTGTATCATTTTATCTCCTAATGGAGGATTAGGGGCTTATTTTAGCACAGCCTTTTTAAAGAGTCTTTGCTAAAAAAAAATAAAATTAAAAATAAAGTTAAAAATCTTTACTCCATTAATGAAAAATGGTATCTCTTTGTTTTCTTTTAATTTTTTAAGTGTCTTTGAGAGAGAGAGAGAGAGAGAGAGACAGAGAGAGAGAGAACCAGCAGGGGAGGGGCAGAGAGAGAGGGAGACAAAGAATCCAAAGCAGGCTCCAGGGTCTGAGCTGTCAGCACAGAGCCCGGTGCAGGGCTGGAGCCCATGAGCCATGAGATCATGACCTGAGCTGAAGTCCACAGCTCAACCGACTGAGCCACCCAGGCACCCCATGATATCTCTCTTTAAAAGAGTAGTTCTCGGGCGCCTGGGTGGCGCAGTCGGTTAAGCGTCCGACTTCAACCAGGTCACGATCTCGCGGTCCGTGAGTTCGAGCCCCGCGTCGGGCTCTGGGCTGATGGCTCAGAGCCTGGAGCCTGTTTCCGATTCTGTGTCTCCCTCTCTCTCTGCCCCTCCCCCATTCATGCTCTGTCTCTCTCCGTCCCAAAAATAAATAAACTTTGAAAAAAAAACAAAACAAAAAAAAAAATAAAAGAGTAGTTCTTGGGGTGCCTGGGTGGCTCAGTTGGTTAAGCATCCGACTTCAGTTCAGGTCATAATCTCACAGTTCATGAGTTCAAACCCTGTGTTGGGCTCTGTGCTGACAGCTCAGAGCCTGGAGCCTGTTTTCGATTCTACATCTCCCTCTCTCTGCCCCTCCCCTACTCGTGCTCTGTCTCTCAAAGATAATAAACATTGAAAGAGTAGTTCTTCTCTCCTTTTGAATTACCAGAAAAACTTTGTTTTTCTATGTTTTACTGGCCATTTGCATTTCTTCACCTGTGAAGGAGATTTACAATGCACATTTAAACGGGAAAAGAACTAGAATATTGCCAATACCTCTGTACTTCTTATCTATCTCATCCCACAGACTCCTCATCCTCCATTTATTATTCCATTATTATTCCATTTATCATTCCCTTGCTTTAAAAAATATATCTTAAATACAAATGAGCGTATCCCTACAAAGCACATTGTTTTGGGTTAAATTCAATAAGTGCACTTTTTGGGGCACCAGGTGGCTCGGTCGATTAAGTGTCTGACTCTTGATTTTGGCTCTGGTCATGATCTCACAGTCATGAGTTCGAGTCCTGCATCAGGCTCTGTGCTGGCAGAGAGGACCCTGCTTGGGATTCTCTCTCTCCCCCCATCTCTGCCCCTCCCCTGCTCAAGCTCTCTCTCAAAAATAAATAAACATTTTTTTTTAAAGTATGTGCACTTTTTCTTCAGTAAGTGCACTTCTGAGCCTTGCATTTTTCTACGCAATCTTTCTAAGATTGACACATATAATTTTGCATAGCTGCATTATAGTCCTTCTCACGGCTAATATTCTAGTGCACGACTACAATATCATTTATTTAGCCACTGTTCAAATGATGGACATGGGAGTTTTTTCCAGTTTGTTTGCTGTGACAGACAATGCTGCTCTGAACGTCCCCTTGTCTCCAGAGCCTGTGAGCAAACACTTCTCGGGTGTGGACCCAGGAGAGGGATTGCTAGGCTGAGCTAATAATGTTCGGGTTTAAAAGATAATGCTAGGGGCGCCTGGGTGGCGCAGTCGGTTAAGCCTCCGACTTCAGCCAGGTCACGATCTCACGGTCCGTGAGTTCGAGCCCCGCGTCGGGCTCTGGGCTGATGGCTCGGAGCCTGGAGCCTGTTTCCGATTCTGTGTCTCCCTCGCTCTCTCTGCCCCTCCCCCGTTCATGCTCTGTCTCTCTCTGTCCCAAAAATAAAAAAAATAAAAAATAAAAAAAAATAAACGTTAAAAGATAATGCTAAACTGTTTTCCAAAATAATTATACCAATTTACCTCCAATTACCAGTGGTTTTTATCTGTTTTCAACTGAATATCTTTTAGGCCAAATACTTGTTCTTTTTTTTTTTTAATGCTTATTTATTTATTTTGAGAGAGAGAGATAGAGAGTGAGCAGGGGAGGGGCAGAGCGAGAGGGAGACAGAATCCCAAGCAGGCTCCTCAGCAGCAGCGAGGAGCCCGACACAGGGCTCAAACCCATGAACCGTGAGATCATGACCTGAGCTGAAATCAAGAGCCAGATGCTTTTTTTTTTATCTTTTTTGAATATTTATTTATTTTTGAGAGAGAGACGGAGCATGAGCGGGGGAGGGGCAGAGAGAGAGGGAGACACAGAATCTGAAACAGGCTCCAGGCTCCAAGCTGTCAGCACAGAGCCCCACGCGGGGCTCGAACTCACGAGCCGCGAGATCATGCCCTGAGCCGAAGTCGGACTTTCAACCAACTGAGCCACCCAGGCACCCCATGCTTGTTCTTTTTGATTTGCAATTTATACTGATTTTCACAACTGCCTTGGAGAATTGTGAGGTTGTCAAACACAAAACTTCACATTGTGGTTTTTACAAGAATCCTCTGGAGGCAGTGAGCCAGCTTATCACAAATCCCTTATTGTGCACCAAATTTAGGCCACGGTGGCTTCGATTAGACCCATGGTTCCCAGGACAATGGCAGGGGTGTTACTAACCTATGAGGTCTGCTGTGGGGTGCCTGGGTGGTTCAGTCAGCTAAGTGTCCTGCTGTGAGCTTGGTGTGTGGAGTTTTCTTAGTGACACAAGAGTCCTTTGCACCGTAGCTCCAGCAGCTGCTTTTAGAATCTCCTGCTATTTGTAGCTCTATGCCGTCACCTCCCCTGTTACACACAACCTTCTATTTAGATCAGCCACTCTTGGCATCTTGAACTACTACTCTTCTTAAAGCTCATAAAAACACTCACACACCCTTCGA
Organism: Herpailurus yagouaroundi; assembly: GCF_014898765.1. NCBI lineage: Eukaryota > Metazoa > Chordata > Mammalia > Carnivora > Felidae > Herpailurus > Herpailurus yagouaroundi. Next base: position 8,644,185 of record NW_024412403.1, on the reverse strand, counting down.
TTTGGGATTCATAATTGTGGGCATTTATTCTAAAAATGGTAACAACCGGCGCCTGCGTGGCTCAGTTGGTTTGAGCATCCGACTCTTGATTTCGGTTCAGGTCATGATCCCAGGATCATGGGATTGAGCCCCGTGTTGGGGCTCCGCATGGAGCCTGCTTAAGTGTCTCTCTCTCCCTCCCTCTACCCTTCTCCCCCGCTTTCTCTCTTAAAAAATAAAAAATTAAAAAGTAGTAACAAATAAAAATGGTAACAAAAGAAGAAATTATATTCATAAAGACACTGATAGCAACATTGAGTGATTTTTTAATTGGAAAATTTACTTTTTTATTTTTTAAATTATTTTATTTATTTATTTTCAATTTTTTTATGTTTGTTTATTTTTGAAGGAGAGAGAGAGAGACAGAATGTGAATGGGGTAGGGACAGAGAGAGAGGGAGACACAGAATCTGAAGGAAGCTCCAGGCTCTGAGTTGTTAGCACCGAGCCCGATGTGGGGCTTAAACTCACAAGCCATGAGATTGTGACCTGAGCCAAAGATGGACGCTTAACTGACTGAGCCACCCAGGTACCCCAAATTATTATTTTATTTTTTTTTTATTTTTTTTCAAAGTTTATTTATTTTTGGGACAGAGAGAGACAGAGCATGAATGGGGGAGGGGCAGAGAGAGAGGGAGACACAGAATCGGAAACAGGCTCCAGGTTCTGAGCCATCAGCCCAGAGCCCGACGCGGGGCTCTAACTCACGGACCACGAGATCGTGACCTGGCTGAAGTCGGACGCTTAACCGACTGCGCCACCCAGGCACCCCCAAATTATTATTTTAAAGTAATCTCTACACCTAACATGGGGCTCAAACTCCTAACCCAAGATCAAAAGTCAAATGTTCTACCAACTGGGCCAGCCAGGCACTCCTTAACTGGAAATTTTTATTTATTTATTTTTAAGTTTATTTATTTATTTTGAGAGAGAGAGAAAATCCGAAGTAGGCTCTGTGCCCTGTCAGTACAGAGCCTGATGTGGAGGTCAAACTCACACACTAGGAGATCGTGACCTGAGTGGAAACCAAGAATCAGATGCTCGACTGACTGAGCCACCCAGGCACTCCCTTAATGGGAAAATTTTTAACATTCAACAGTAGGGAATATATTATGCAAAGTGGGTGTGTCCACTAAGTGGGACAAGGTGTGACACAGACTTTTCTTCTTCCCTGAACCATTTGAGATTAGTTGCAGAAATCGTGTCTCTTCACCCCTAAGTATTTCAGGATAAATTTCCTAAGAATAAGAAGGTTCTCTTACACAACCACATTGCAATGTTCAAATGTAGAAAACTTAACATTGATCAAAGGCCGATATCTCGTTCGGTACATGCTCATATTTTGCCAATTGTCCCAATAACATCCTTTATGGCAATATTCTCTCTTCCAAAGTCACACATTTCATGCAGTCGTGATGTCTCTTTATTCCCCTTTAATCTGGATGGCTCCTTAATCTTTGTCTTTCGAGATCTTGACAATTTTTAAGAATGCATCTCATATCATTATCCCTCAATTTGAGTTTGTCTAAGGCTTCCTCATGATCCAATTCAGGTTATGCATTTTGGGCACATGATGTCAGGTCACCCTTATTGATGATGCTGACTTTGATCACTCGGTTAAAGTGGTATCTACCAGATTTTTCCACTATAAAGTTTCCTCTGGAGGGGTATCTGAGTGGCTGAGTTGGTTAAGCACCCGACTTCGGCTCAGGTTGTGGGTTTGAGCCCTGTGTCAGGCTCTGTGCTGACAGCTCATAGCCTGGAGCCTGCTTCAGATTCTGTGTCTCCCTCTCTCTCTTCTCTTCCCCTGCTCCCTCTCTCTCTCTCTCAAAAATAAACAAACAGTAAAAAAAAAAAAACAAAAAACCACACACACACTATAGTTTCCTGTGGAGTGAGCCTGCGTAGTATTCCCCAACAAGCTTTCAACCAGTGGATTTAGCATCCATTAACAACTTCTGCCTGAGTCAGTGATTGTTATAATAGTTGTAATGCAGTTACTTTTCTAACTCTGCTGTTCCTTTAGTATTTATTAGCTGGCATTCTGTAAAGAAGGACTGTCCCTTTTACCTCTGTGTATGTATTTGTAGATTATCTGCTTTTTAGTATCATTCTGGACTTATGCATCCTTTTTTTTCTTTTTATTTTTGAGAAAGAGAGAGAGAGCAAGCAAGCAGGAGAGGGCAGAGAGAGAGGGGAGGATGGAGGATCCGAAGCAGGCTCCACACTGACAACACAGAGCCTGATGCCGGGTTCGAACACACAAACACAGGAGCCGTGAGATCATGACCTGAGCTGAAGTCAGACACTCAACCGAGTCACCGAGGCTCCCGGATCCTTTTTTTTTTTTCCAATGTCATAATTCATTTTGATTTCAAATTGCTGCAAATTTGGCCATTGGAAGCCCTGTCAACCTGCCCCCACTGTGTCCTTCCTGGCCTGTTTCCATCATTATTTGAGCACCTCTTAGCTCTCAGCTGGCACTTCAAGCTGTTCCTACCTTATCTTTCACTTTCCTTGCCATTACTCCAGGGAGCGCTGGACAATGGTGTTTAGAAACCAAGATACGGACACAGGAATGCTCCTGGCTCTTGAAGTGGTCCTGTTCCCCAGGCTCTTTCAGCAGGCAGATCTAGGAAATAGATTCTGATCCACAGAGCTCTGGTTCCAATCCACAGAGCTCGTCCTTGCCATCCCTCCCTCCATGTTTGTGACACCCTACTCCCAGTGAGAATCCTGCCTCCCATCAGTATTATGTTCGTCAATGTACTTAATCCCACAAAACGCAGAAAATATCTTCAGAATTGCTACACCAGACCACTGCCAACTAAGCGAAGTTCACAATTTCTTTGTAGTTTTGTTTGCTTGTTTACACACAGAAGGTATACAAAGATTTGTGTTCAAAAGTAATTTGGGTTTACTTTCTCCCCTGCAGTTAATTATAGTAAATTTGTTTACTTCTGTTTGTATTCAATTTTAGTTTTCTCTTCCCTCATCTTTGTTGATTTTACTTTTTGCTTAAAACACCGTTTCTAAAAGTCAAAACTACTCCCCAAAAGTATGCTTGAATACATGTCATCCCCTCTTATAGTTTCACCCCATTCCCACCCAGCCACTGTAAGTAACCAATTAGTTTCTAGTTGATTCTTAAGTTGTTTTTTTTTTTTTTTTACTAAAAAGCAGATACTTGGATAGTTTACTCTTTACCCTTATTTTACATAAAAATAGTATAATGTACGTACTTTTTTGTATGTAGCTTTTTTTCACTTATCAGTATATCCTAGAAATCATTCCATATCAGCTCATAGAGATCTTCCTCACTCGTTTTAAAAACTGCATAGTACTTCCTGGTGTGGATGTCCCAGTTTGGCCAATCCATTGCCTATGTATGTACTGGCACTAAAATGGTTTCCAAAATTTTGTCATTGCAAATAATGCTGCAATAGGTAACTTTGTACACATACATACTTTCATATTGTTGTAGGTGTTTCTTGAGGCTGAGTTTCTAGCTGTGGAACTGCCGGGTCAAAGGGCAAACACCTATCAAGTTTTGTCAGACGTTGCCAAGCTCCCCTCCACAGGAGCCATAGGCTCTTGCAATCCCACTAGCAGTGAGTGCCACACAGCCTGTCGCTCGCTTTTGACTTTTGCAAATTGGATTGTTAGAAATATCGCTGAGTAATATGCATTTCTATTAGAAGAACCAAACTTTTTCACTTAAGAGCCCGTTTTATACTCTTTTTTGCAGATTGTCCATTCATGTCTCTTGTCTTTTTTAAAACTGGAATTTTGAGCTCTGGTTCCCTCAGTCTTATTTACTTATCTGTACCTGTGACATACGTTGCAAATATTTTCTCCCCCTCTTTTACTTTCTCTCCGGTAGGCTTTCGTTTGCTCATAAAACCATTTTTGTTTTTCTCTTTTGTTTGTTTTTAATTTTTTTTAACATTTATTATTGAGAGACAGAACATGAGCATGGGAGGGGCAGAGAGAGGGGGGGAGGCACAGAATCTGAAGCAGGCTCCAGGCTCTGAGCTGTCAGCACAGAGCCCGACGCGGGGCTGGAACTCACAAACCAGGAGATCCTGACCTGAGCGGAAGTCGGACTTTACCGACTGAGCCGCCCAGCCGCCCCAAAACCATTTTTGTTTTTCAATGCTGGCAAACGTACCAATATTTTTTTTCCGTCGTATCTGGATGTGGGTCACTGGAAAGCCTCCGCCGCCTCCACGCTACAGAAAATTTACCCGATTTCCGGCCGCGCAGGGGCCGGTCCTGCTGTTTCCCGCCACCACTTGCACCTGGCACACGTGCGTCTCTGACCAAGCCGGGCGGAGGGCGGGGCCTCCGGGCGGCGGCGCCGCGCGTGCGCACTGGCGGGCGAGTCCAGCTGGCCGGGGCACCCGCAGGGAGGAGCGCGAGTGCGGCGGCGCTGCGGATCCCAGAGGTTTCCGCGCCCTTCCGGAAGCGCCGCCCTCTCTCGCGGGCCGGAGAGGGTCTTCCGACCTGCCCCGCGGCCGGGACCGCGACTTGGCCCGATCCTGTCGTGCCCCCTCGGCGGCCGGAATGGAGGCGGGCCAGCTCCTCTGCCGGGTCGCCTGGGGTCGCGGGAGGGCGTGAAAACGCCGGGGCTGTCGCGGCGCCCGGCGCTCCTTTAGCGTTAAACGCGGGACCACGCTCTTAGGGAAACAGCCATTGGGTGCTTCTCTTGTACCAGCCTTCTGTCCCCGCCTTGTCCCTTGTAGACTTCTTTTTTTTTTTTTTTTAATCCTCCATGCAGCCCTCCAGTCTCTCATCCCCTTACAACTGCCTTATAGATCCTCCCTCGGGATGCTCAGCAAAAACAGGCTCTCCGCTGGCCTTCTCTGGTCGTTCTCCCTAAAGGGGTTCTCTCTCCTGGTACAAAACACGTGGTGTCTTGTCCTTTCCAACACCAGGTCTCCGATTCTCTGCCCCCACTTCAGACGCCAGCCACGTTTCTGTCCCGCCGACTACAAATTCCTGGGTTCCCGCACCTACCCCTCCAGTTTGAACACTCAGACCTCAGTAAAGGGCTTCACTTCCTGCTCCCTGTGTACCGTGAAGGAGGCAACTCAGCTACAGCGCGATGGAGGAGAAGCTCAGAAGGGGGGTCCAGAGCTCCCGTGCCTTTTGCCGGGGCCCCACTTGGCCCCAACCCGAACCCTTCCGTTTATGGGTTCCTAGGATTTCATTTAGATAGGTGGAAGGTGAGGTAGGTGAAAACCCTCTTACTCGGTTGGTTCCCAGCTACCAGCCCCCATCCTGAGCCACCTGGGAACCCCCAATTACCACCTCATTCACAAAAACTCAGTTGTGGTTGTCCTTGCCAGGAACTTCCAAGGGTTTAGGAACTTTGTGCCAGGAACTGGGGACAGAGACTCAATATATTATTTATACCACACTCCCGCAAATCCATAACCTGATCTAATAATCATGAGAAGAGCATCAAATAAATCCCAACAGAGGAAATTTCTACAAAATACTTGACCTGACCTTAAAATTGTCGAGGTCACTCAAGACAAGGACCATCTGAGAGGTTTTCACAGCCAAAAGGAGCCTAAATTGATAGTTAAATATAATGTGTGTGCCTGGATGGGATCCTGGTACACAAAAAGAATATTATGGAAAAACAGAAAATCTGAATAAAGTACAAACTACAGACAATCTATATTGGTTTATTAACTGTAACAAATATACTGTAATAATGTAATATGTTAATAACGGTAAAATGGTTTATAGGAACTCCACTATCTTGCGAAATTTCTGTAAATCTAAAATTATTCTAAAAATAAAGTTTATTTTTTTAAAAAAATTTGGAAAGGCCCTTCAGTTTTCTGGACCCACCTTCTTTAAAAGGCAAGGACAGAATATGTAAATCACCACTTAAAAAAAAAAATTTTTTTTTAATGTTTATTTTTGAGAGACCGAGTGCGGGAGGAGCAGAGAGAGGAGACACAGAATCTGAAACAGGCTCCATCCAGGCTCTGAGCTGTCAGCACGGAGCCCGTCTCCGGGATCAAACCCACAAACCATGAGATCATGACCTGAGCCAAAGTTGGATGCCCAACCAACTGAGCCACCCAGGTGCCCCATAAACCACCACTTTCTTGTACTTATAGTAATTAGCTGGCAGGTAGGAAGATACTAGAATAGAACCTTCTGTGAGATGCCATAATGATACCTGTATATCAGTTACAAAGGGAGGATGAGGAAGAGCTCCACCTGTTAGAGCTGCAAAGGAAGTGATGCTGACCTAGTCCCTCAGTGCATCAACCTGAACAAGGAAATACAAGGGGTCAGAGTGAGGAGAGGAGTGGGTGAGATTTATTTGGGGACAGTCCTGGGCTTGCTGAGAGGTTTCTTCCAGCCCCTCCTACCAGGAGTAGCCCAGAGAGTGTCTTAGTCTGTGTCCCTGCATTTGGAGGACCCTGTGGACATGCGTCTGATATCCTGTAGGAAGTCCAGTTGGACCGACCAACTGCTTTGGTGGCAAGGCTCAAAGTATGCAGCTGTCTGCAGTCCTTCTGGAGGTCCTTGAATCACTTGTGGGCCTTGGGGGAGAGTAGGAGGCTGGCATTGAATCACTGAGGGCCCTGCCCAAAAGGGCTGCCTGGGGGCAGAGAGAGGAATGCTGGATTACTAGGGCTGAAGAAGTTGCAAGTTAATTCCCCAAATCAAGTTGCATTTGCCGGAATCGGGAGATCGGCAGCCAAGAATTCTCCAAGTTGGAAATCTCCAAAGAAATTCCAAAAATACCCACGAGAGGAAAAAGACCTGAACAACAGCCCCAGAGAGCATGGAACCTCCCGTCGTCGGAAGGATCAGACCTGTCCGGTCCCCCCACCTCTCCCACCCTGGTTGGAGGCTGAACCCGTGGGGGTGGGGAGCGAATGGGCAGGGCACCAAGGAAGTCAACAGAGAGCGGCAAGCTCCAACCACACCCCTTCCTGCAGGCAGGCACCTGCCAGCTCCTGACCCACAGCTGGCCTTGGAATGGGGCTTGAAGGACTGATTAATTGCTAGGACTAGAAATAGTTTCTGAACTGAGAATGAGCTTGTGACCGAAAGTAACCCTCACATTATCTCCTGCCTAAAATGAGCAGAAAAGGGTGGGGCCTACGTTAGGGGTTGAATCATGGTCCCCCCCCCCACCCCCCCACCCCCACCGAAGAAGATATTTTGAAGTCCTAACCTCCAGTGCTTTAGAATGGGACCTTATTTGGAAATGGGGTCATTGTACATGGAATGAGTTAAGACGAGGTCATCCTAACAGGAAGGGTGCAGCAGTGACGACCAAGGCAGAGACTGAAGGGACACAGCAACCCACCAAAGTGGGGAAGAGGCGGGAAGGACCCCCCCCCGCCCCCCGCAGGTTGCATAGGGAGCACGGCCCTGCTAAGAATTACTAGTCCAATTCTAGCCTCCAGACCTGTGAGACCATAAAATTTTTGTTCTAAGCCATCCAGTTTGCAGTACTTTGTTACAGAAACCCTGGGAAACTCCTACAGCCCCTCAGAGTTTTCATCCCGGGCCATGAGACTATTTCCCTGGATGCATTTAAAGAGATGGTGAAAGGTAACGTTGTGTTCAACGAGTTCCATGAGTCATACGTACAATATGCTACTTCCTCCAACTGCGCTGTCGAATAAATCTCTCCAAGGGACAAGGGAGTGTGACAGGCTCCTGGCATTGAAGCCTAGGCCCATAGGTGGTTCCAAAGGAAAGAGGACAAGGTATAGTGATGACAAACTCAGGCACCTCTTCCAAGAATATAGCCTGCAGATAGAGTCACATATGTGCAGAATGCTGTCTGCCTGCATAAGGTTATTGGCTGAGGCATTGTGTGTAGTCACAGAAGGTTGGAAACCACCTAAGTGTCCATTAGGTAGGGACAGTTAAGTAAATGCTGGTACTCCACACACTGGCACACTGCACAACTCTTAAAAAAAAAAAAAGAGGAAGAATATCTCTGTGCATTGATATAGAAATAGAAATATCTAGGGGCTCCTAAATGGTTCCGTCTGTTAAGCATCTGACTTGGGCTCAGGTCATGATCTCACGGTTCATGAGTTCGAGCCCCAAGTCGGGCTCTCTGATGACGGCTCAGAGCCTGAAGCCTGCTCCAGATTCTGTCTCTCTCTCTCTCTCTCTCTCTCTCTCTCTCTCTCTCCCCCCCCATCCCCCACCTATGCTCTCTCTCTCTCTCAAAATTAAATGAAAACATTAAAAAAATTTTTTTACATAGAAATACCTGGAATATAGTAATCTACCTTCTGTGCCAAAGGCAGAGAGGCTGATAAGAAAATATGTGTATTTGTTTTTATTTGCATAAAGAACCCTAAAGCCTGCACAAGACACTTGGAAAAGTTGGCCACAGGGGAATCCCGTGGAAAGCCACAGGAAGAGGAAGGGGACTTTTCACTCTGTCACTTTTTATATTGGGTTATTTCTGAGCCATGTCACAATCTACTAATAAAACGTAATGAAAAATGAATAAGGAGTATGTCAAGACCACTGGTTTTCTAGAGTGAGGAGTAAATTGGATACACAGTTGACCTTTGATAAACATGGGTTTGAACTGAGCAGGGGTCCACTTAGATGCGGATTTTTGCAGGTTTTTCTCCATAAATACAGTATAGCGCTGAAATGGATTTTCTTCTATGATTTTCTTAACATGTTCCTTTCTCTAGGTTACTTTACTGTGAGAATACAGTACATAATACGTATAACACACAAAATAGGTGTTAATTGACTGCTTACGTTATCAGCAAGGGTTCTGGTCAACAGTAGGCTATTAGTAGTTAAGTTCTGGGGAAATCAAAAGTTACGTGCTTGGGGCACCTCGGTGGTTCAGTTGGTAAAGCGTCTGACTCTTGATTTCAGCTCAGGTCATGGATGAGATCAAGCCCTGCATAAGGCTCTATGCTAAGTGTGGAGACTGTTTGAGATTCTCTCTCTCCTTCTTTCTCTTTCTGCCCCTTCCCTGCTCATGCATGCATTTGCTCTCTCTATCTCTCTCAAAATAAATAAATAAATAAACTTAAAACAAAGTTATATGCTGGAGCACCTGGGTGGCTTAGTCGATTAAGCCTCTGACTTTGGCTCAGGTCATGATCTCACAGTTCATGAGTTCGAGTCCTGCATCGGGCTCTGTGCTGACAGGTTGGGGCCTGGAGCCTGCTTCAGATTCTGTGTCTCTTTCTCTTTCTGACCCTCCCCCGCTCTCTCTCTCTCTCTCTCTCTCTCTCTCTCTCTCTCTCAAAAATAAATATTTAAATAAAAATTTTTTAAGTTATATGCAGATTTTTGACTGAAAGGGAGGTACACTCCTGACCCCCCAAGCTATTCAAAGGTCAACTTGTATTGAATATCAAGTAACTATGGAGATCCAGGATACTCAACCAAGAGGTTAGGAATTAATCAGAGAATCATCCGATGTTTTGAACCAGTACATAGCATCAGGAAAAATCGCTCAAGACAGCGAACAGTCTAGATCAGAGGGAGGAGAGACTGACACGGGGAAGGTGTGAAATGATGTCTGGGACCAGTAGTGTCAGTGGGACTGGAGATAGGGGGTTTCAAGAAAGATCTAAAAAGATAAATTCCAGCTGAACTTCTTACATATCAAGTGCTGCTTGAAATAAATGGGTGATCGTCGTAGAAGTTACTTCTGCCATATGTGTATATTTTTTCTAATTGTTTCTGGCATACGAAATACTGCTTAAGGCTTCCTATGTTTTAGACCTTTATTTTGGACTAGATTTGGAGTTTATATTGACACCACAATGTATATTTCAGCTTCCTAAAGTATATGCTGCTAGTTTGTGGGTTTTTTCTCTACACCCCTATTAGTTAGGTACACTTTCGTTTTTAGTGTTTTTTTGTGGGTTTTTTTTTTTTAATTTTTTTTGAGAGAGAGAACACGCGCATGAGCAGGGAGGGGCACAGAGAGCAAACTAGAGAGAAAATCCCAAGCAGGCTCTGCACTGTGAGCACGGATCCCAACGCTGGGCTAAAACTCATGAACCATGAGATCATGACCTGATTCAAAATCAAAATTGGGCTCTCAACCACCCAGGCAGGGAGCATGAACCTACACCAGCTAATTAAGCTGGGCTCCCTTCCAGCTCCGGATCACCTCTGTCCACACTCTTATGTGAGAAACTGACTTCTATCTTGTGTAAGTCACTCTTACGTGGGGCCTCTAAAGCACAGTCAAACTTCTATCCATGCTAATACTAAGAGATTCTTCTGGGTTTGGGGAATACAAAGCAAAGAACACAGTTCCACTCTACTTGGGAAGATAAGTGTTTTTAAAAAGTAATAGAATTTGTTCATTTAAAAATAATTTGTTGGGGCACCTGGGTGGCTCAGTCAGTTAAGCATCCAACTTTGGTTCAGGTCATGATCTCATAGTTTGCGAGTTCAAGCCCCGCATTGGGCTCTCAGTTGTCAACACAGAGCCTGCTTCAGATCCTCTGTCCTCTGCTCTCTCTCTGCCCCTCTCCCACTTGTGTGCCTGTTTTCTCTCTCTCTCTCTCTCTCTCTCTCTCTCTCTCTCAAAAATAAACATTTAACAAACAGTAAAATAAAATAAAAGTCACTTATTGAGTGTCCATTATGAACCAGGCACCTGTTGTAGGAGTATCCAGCTAAAGCTGAAATTAGGCCACGAGCAGGAAATGAGCAAAGTCATTTATCGGGTATTACAAGGGGAAGCAGAGGCACAATGGTGCAGGACAAATGGCCCCGAAGAGACAAGGAAAGATGCCAAGAGCCCTGCATTCATTTGCATGGGCCACCATAACAAAATATCACAGACTGAATGACTTAAGCCATGCAGATTGATTTCCTCACAGGCTAGACGTTCAGTTTCTTCTGAGGTCCTCTCTCTTTGGCTTGTAGACAACTGTCTTCTCCCTGTGTCTTCACGTGGTCTTCCCTCTGCACGTGTCTGTGTCCTAATCTCTTCTTCTTATAAGAGCCAATCAGGGTGCCTGGCTGGCTTCTTTGGAAGAGCTTGAGACTCTTGTTCTTGGGGTTGTGAGTTTGCGCCCTGCGTTGGCTGTAGAGATTACTTTAAAACATAAAAACATATTAAGAAAAGAAAGAACACCAGTCGTGTTAGAGTAGGGCGCACCCATGTGACCTCATCTGACCTTAATTACTTCTTTAAAAACCCTATCTGCAAGAAAGGGGAACGCTCTTGCCCTGTTGGTGGGAATGCAAACTGGTGCAGCCACTCTGGAAAACAGTGTGGAGGTTCCTCAAAAGGTGAAAAATAGAACTACCCTATGACCCAGCAATTGCACTACTAGATATTTACCCAAAGGATACAAAAATACTGGTTCAAAGGGACACATGTACCCCAATGTTTATAGCAGCACTATCGACAATAGCCAAATCATAGAAAGAGCCCAAATGTCCATCGACTGATGAATGGATAAAGAAGATGTGGCATATATATAAACAATGGAATATTACTCAGCCATCAAAAAGAAAGAAATCTTGCCATTTGCAACAATGTGGATGGAGCTAGAGTATTTTTTGTGAGCTAGAGTATATTAAACTAAGTGAAATAAGTCAGTCAGAGAAAGACTAATACCATGTGATTTCACTCATATGTAGAATTTAATAAACAAAACAGATGAACATTGGGGAAGTGAAAAAGAGAGAGAGAGAGGGAGGCAAACCAGAAGAGACTCTTAACTCTAGAAAAAAAACTAAGGGTTGCTGGAGGGAGGTGGGTGGGAGATGGGTTGAATGGGTGAGGGGCATTAAGGAGGGGCGATGAGCACTGGGTGTTGTAAGTCATGTAAGATTTTAGTGAAAATCTACTCCCGAAACCAATATTACACCATATGTTAACTAGAATTTTTTTTAATGTTTATTAATTTATTTTGAGAGAGTGAGCACAAGCTGGGGAGGTACAGAAGAAGAGGGAGAGAGAGAGAGAGAGAGAGAGAGAGAGAGAGAGAGAGAGAGAATCCTAAGCAGGTTCCTCGCTGTAAGCACAGAGCCTGACTTGGGGCTCAATCTCAGGAACTGTGAGATCATGACCTGAGCCAAAATCGAGAGTTGGACACTTAGCCAACTGAGCCACCCAGTGCCCCACCCAACTAGAATTTAAATAAAAACTTCAAGAAAAAATTAAAAATAGAAATAAATAAAGACCCTATTTCCAAATACAGTTATGTTCTGCGGTAATGGGAGGTTAGGACTTCAACATATTAACTTGGAGGACATATGATTCAGCCCATAACAGGCTCCTTTTCTATGGGGTCCTGGTTGCAAAGCACAGAGCCATGCCTGTCACCCCATGGAGACAGGACAAGAAGAGGTTATCACAGTGGGCTCAGGTGAGCTGTGAAGGCTCTCAGGCGACATGTATTCAGTCCCCCCTCCTGGAGAGCCAGGCCAGGTCCGACTGGTGCATAACTGGGTTCACTGTGGAATCCCAGAGGCTGGAGACAGGTGCATGAGAGGGTCCCTGGAGCCCCTGGATGGAGCCTGAGCCCCGGGGGCGAATGTATGACAGTGTCCATAGGAAAGAGCGAAAGAGCAAGACAGAGTGCCAAGTCAGACCAGAGGGGCAGGGCTGAGGTTTAGGGCAGGGGCAGGGGCAGAACAGGCAATGGGGACATCAGAAAGGATGGGGCTGGGGCTGGGAATATTCATCCAGGTGGTGTCCACGCCAGCAGAAAGATGAGCTTGCAGGTGTACTCGACTCATGTCATGGACTTGTGTGATGATCTGAGGGTCATGCCCCGCGGGACAGACCCCCATTTCCATGTGCCTGCATAGACATGCCACAGGGGGGCAGCAATCTCCCTGACCATGTGCTTGAACTTCTGCCAGCCCGGGAAAATAACGGACTGCTGCCTGTTCTAGGTGTGAGCCTCAACCCACCTAACTAACGGACCACGGAGACCGCTCAGAAGGTTGCAAACACTTCGTTCAAAAGGTTATGCCCGGGGCACCTGGGTGGCTCGGTGGGTTAAGCATCTGACTCATGATTTCAGCTCAGGTCATGGTCTTGCAGTCCGTGAGTTTGAGCTCGAGTAGTGCAGAGCCTACTTGGGATTCTCTCTCCCTCTCTCTGCCCCCTCCCTGCTTGTCCTCTCTCTCTCTCTCTCTCTCTCTCTCTCTCTCTCTCTCTCTTAAAATAAATAAACTTTAAAAAAAAAAAAGGCTATGCCCGTTTTCTGGGAGGGCTCTCCATTCTTCATCAGAGAGAATGAGCAGTGATGTGGACAAGTTTTGCTGGTCTTTATTTCAAAGGTTAGAAGAAAATATTACTGCACAGGGGGCACCTGGGTGGCTCAGTTGGTTAAGCATCTTACTCTTGGTTTCGGCTCAGGTCCTAATCTCTTGGGTTCATGGGTTCGAGCCCCACATCAGGCTTGGTGTTGGGCATGGAGCTTGCTTGGGATTCTCTTGCTCTCCCTCTCTCTCTGCCCCTCCCTTACTCGCTCACTCTCTCAAAATAAATAAACATTTAAAAATATTTTAAAAATTACTGTATATGTTCAGGAGCCATAGATGTCTAGGATTGTCCTACTTTTACTTCTTCATGTTTCCCATACCTCTCCTAGCTCCATGAAAATATAGATACACAGAAAAGTGTCTTCACTTTCAACAACATAAAATCCTAAAGAGGCAGAATTTACATGGAGGGTCTTAATTTCAACTTCTCAGAATAGAAGCAGTTTCTGCGGGACCCAGATCCTGAATGATTTCATTTGAGAATGAGCTATGGTCTTGAGGCAAATGTCCATTCAATCTCCAGCATAATTTATCTTTCCTATCACTAGCCCCCTGGGAAGCCAGTGTGAAGGTAGAGTGACACCAATTGTGACAGATGACAGAGAGAGTTCTGTCTTCTGTGTGGTATGCCTGCTAAGCCTCAGACTCCAGTGAGTCTGCCTGGGTTCATGTCCTAGTTCTGATTTTCTGGGCCATCTTGAAGCAATAATTTTTTTCTTCTTCTTTTTTTTAAATGTTTATTTATTTTTCAGAGAGAGCAAGAGACCAAGGGAAGAGCAGAGAGAGGAGACAGAGGATCCAAAGCAGGCTCTGCACTGAGAGCGTTGAGCTCGATGCAGAGCTCGAATTCATAGACTGCGAGATCATGACCTGAGCCAGAGGCGGATGCTCAACCAACTGAGCCACCCAGGAGCCCCTAAACTAAAAAATGTTTTAAAAGCAAACTCAAGCTTTAAGAATTAAAAACCAGGGTCCCCTGGGTGGCTCAGTCGGTTGAGCGTCCGACTTTAGCTCAGGTCATGATCTCGCAGTTCGTGGGTTCGATCCCTGCATCAGGCTCTGTGCTGACAGCTCAGAGCCTGGAGCTTGCTTCAGATTCTGTGTCTCCCTCTCTCTACCCCTCCCCTGCTCATGCTCTCTCTCTGTCTCTCTCAAAAATAAATAAATGTTTAAAAAAATAATTCAGGGGCGCCTGGGTGGCTCAGTCGGTTAGGCATCCGACTTCAGCTCAGGTCATGATCTTACAGTCTGTGAGTTCAAGCCCCGCGTCAGGCTCTGTGCTGACAGCTCAGAGCCTGGAGCTTGCTTCAGATTCTGTGTCTCCCTCTCTCTCTCTGCCCCTCCCCTGCTCATGCTCTGTCTCTCTCTGTCTCAAAAATAAATAAAAACTTTTAAAAAAATATTAAAAAAATAAAAAAAATAATTCAAAATGAAATATATATCATCTAGCAATTCTACTTCTGAATACATACCAAAAGAATTGAACGCAGGAGCTCAGATGAATGCTGTTCATAGCAGTTTTATTCACAATCGCCAAGAGGCTGAAACAACCTGTGTCCGTTGAGGGATGAATGGATAAACAAAATGGATCTACCCATACAATGGAATATTATTCAGCCCTGAAAGGGAAGGAAATTCTGACACCTGCTACAGCATGAATGAACCTTGAGGACATTGAAGCAAAGTGAAACAGGAGGACAACAATTGCATGATTCCACTTAATCATTCATAGAAAAGAAAGTAGAAAAGAAAGTAGTACCAGGGGCAGAGGGAGAGGGAAAGGGGAATTACTGTTTAATGGGTACAAAGTTTCAATTTGGCAAGATGAAAAAGTTCTGGAGACAATGGTGATGATGGTGGTACAACAGTGTGAATGTACTTCATGGCACTGAACTATACACTTAAAAAGACTTAAACATCCCATTATGGGATAAAGAAGTCACAGGGATAAAAGGAATACAATCAATGCTATTGTAATAGTGATGTGTGGGGACAGAGGGTAGCTACAGTTGTGGTGAGCACAGCATCCCTTAGAGTTGGTGAATTACCATGCTGTATACCTGTAACTCAGGTAACATTGTGTCGACTACAATAAATGGTAGGTTTTACGTTATTTGTATCTTACCGTGATTTAAAAAAATAAAAAAAAATAATTTTTAAAAACAAAAATATCCCAACGCATCTTATTCCTGTGGAAAAAATATACTTTTTGTTTTGTCACACACACACACACACACACACACACACACACACACACACAAAAGATCTCTTAGAAAATAATAGCAACAGCAATAACAACATCTTGTAGCTTCTAAATCAGCTTTGGGAGTTGCGGAGCACTTTGTGGAGAGGAGAACAGGAAACAGGGTCGGTCTAAACACAAGGAGAGGAAACACCCATTTCCCTGCTTGTCTTCGACACTGTTTGTGTAAAAATATTCTGCCCTCTGAGATGTTTTGACTTTTGGTATCCTCCTCCTAGGCAAGCCGGAAACCCTGAGGGTTGACATCTTTACTCTTTGTTTCTAAGCAACGGCTGAAAGTCAGCAAACGAAAAAAGAATTTTTAATTAAAGAGAACAGAGCAAGAAATAGAGCCTCAATTTTATCTGTTTCCCACATCACCTCCCAGGCAGGAATTCATACACTTGAAGTTATGCAATTTCCCCTGGTTTATCAACCAAGGGCCTAATTAAATTTCTTAAGATTTTTATACCCTTTGGCAAATTACTTCCTCTATCATAAACGTCTTCCTTGGACCCAAAAAAGTTGAAGAAATAATTGAAACATACTTGATAAGACAAAAGCCCTTTGAATTCCCAACTACCTCAACAGGAGTTTGTTACTGTACTTTCTTTTTTCTTTTTTTTATTATATATATTTAAAAATGTTTTAATGTTTATTTATTTACTTTTGAGAGAGAGAGCAAGAGAGAGAGAGCACAGCAGGGGAAGGGGCAGAGAGAGGGGGAGACGCAGAATCCGAAGCAGGAGCCTGACGCGGGGCTCAAACCCATGAACCATGAGATCATGACCTGAGCTGAAGTCAGAGGCTTAACCGACTGAGCCACCCAGACGCGCCCCCTGTTACTGTATTTTAATTCCGCTACCTGCAGAAAAAGAACTTAAAAAAAAAAACAAACCCCAAAACCCACTACCACCTTTATTCTGTATTGCCAATGAGTTTGTTTTTCATTAAATACATTTTCGGCAAAAACATGCATCGCTATTCATTTTCATTCTAGTTTGTGGAGTTATAGTCCACCTGTATGAGGGTGGCATATTTGCAGAAATCCTTTACAGCTCTCCTGTTAGGGAGATTTGCTTTTTCTCCTCATTCAATATTTATTGGTATCGTCATGAACTCTCTGATATTTATAGTATACTTTGGGTTATAATCCAATACTGCTTTGTATCTGTGCTCCCATTGTCCCTGCTCTGCCAGGACATGGGGTCTTACATATGCTCGGCAGAAGGAAGAAAAATACAAAACAAAAGACATGAAAAGAGTGCTTACTGTGTGAGGGTGCTGTCTTGGGTCCTTCTTGTCCTTTTTTTTTTTTTTTTTAAGTTTATTTATTTATTTATTTATTTAGAGAGAAAGAGAGAGAGACCATGAACAGGGACGGGGCAGAGAGAGAGAGAGAGAGAGAGAGAGAGAGGATCTCAAGCAGGCTCTGCCCTGTCAGCACAGAGCCTGATGCGACGCGACGCGGGGCTCGAATTCATGAACCATGACATCATGACCTGAGCCGAAACCAAGAGTTGGATGCTTAACCTACTGAGTCACCGAGCACCCCCTTCTTGTCCTTTAAGCTGACTTTAGCAGCATTCCGTTTCTGAAGCCCACGTGCCCTCAGGAGCACAAGTCCTGGTTCTCCAACGTGACGGCGACTTTACACCAGTTACCTAACCTCTCTGAACCCCAGTTTCTTAATCTGTAAGATGAGGATAATGCGTATTTGCAGAGTTGGGATGAGGAGTAAATTGATAGTTTACGAATTAATTACATGCCCCACAAAAGGAGCAAATGATCCCAATTGTATGAGGTGCCTGGAATCGTCAGAGCCACAGCGACGACGCGAAGTAGAACGGTGGTTGCCAGTGGGGATGGGGAGGTCGTGTTTAATGGGATAGAGTTTCACTTGGGGATGATGCAAATGTTCTGGGATGGACAATGCTGATGGATGCACCAGTGTGAATGCACTTAAGGCCGAGGGGCTGGATTTGAAAATGATTAAAACAGTAAATATTGTTATGTGTACTTTACCCCCACGCAAAAATATATGCTCATTGTTTAAAATTTAGAAAACATTTTTGGGGCGCCTGGGTGGCTCAGTCAGTTAAGCGTCCAACTTCCGCTCAGATCATGATCTCACGGTTCGTGAGTTCGAGCGCCACGGTCGGACTCTGCTGACAGCTCAGAGCCCGGAGCCTGCTTCCAATTCTGTGTCTCCCTTTCTCTCTGCCCCTCCTCCTCTTGCGCTCTCTCTCAAGAATAAACATTTAAAAAAATTTTTTTTAAATAAAATTTAGAAAACATTTTTTAAAGTGTTTTAAATCCTTGGTAATCCCAGTAGTCAGTGGCCACTTCTGTTTTGTCATTTGTAGCCTCTGTATGGTTTGGGTTCTACTCATCCAATTTTGTTCTTTCGACATTATACAGATGTATCTCTCCGTGCTGTTCAAAACTCAATAAACTTAAAAAATAGATATATATATTATTGTCAAGTTGGCTTCCATACAACACCGCGTGCTCATCCCAACAGGTCCCCTCCTCAATGCCCACCCCCCACTTTCCCCCACCTCCACCCCCCATCCTCCCTCCCTTTGTTCTCTGTATTTAAGAGTCTTGTGGTTTGCTTCCCTCCCTCTCTGTTTGTAACTATTTTTTCCCCTCCCCCGCCCCCGTGGTCTTCTGTTAAGTTTCTCAAGATCCACATAGAGTGAAAACATATCTGTCCTTCTCGGACTGACATCTTTCACTCAGCAGAATACCCTCCAGTTCCATCCACATAGTTGCATGCTTCAATAAACCTTTTTACTACCTTCATGATATTCCATCATCACTGATTTAGCCATTGCCATATGTTTAGACATATTTTCAACATTATAAATAACACTGTCATAAACGTCTCTGTTAATTAATATCTTAACTTTTTTTTCATGTTTATTTACTTATTTTGAGAGAGAGAGACAGCACGTGTGCAAGCTGGGGAGGGGCAGAGAGAGAAGCGGAGAAGAGACTCAAGTCAGAAGCTTTAACCCTTTAACCGACTGAACCACCCAGGCGCCCCTAATATACTTTAATATAGACCCAGAAGGAGAATTACTGAGCCATCTTTAAGATGTGACCATCTTTAAGGCACATGATTTACGTTGTCATGCTTTCTCAGAAAGGTAACCTGACTACATTACCACAGGCTATATGAAAGACGCTCATTTTAAGGCACCCATTTTAAGGTTGCCCAACGTTAAATATAGCATTTTATTGTTGTAATGTCTGCCAATGTTCTTTGATTTCCTCTACCCCTGTTATATACTCAGGGTCCTCTTTAGTCGTCTGTATGAAATGTTATATAAGTTATATAGCTTAGTTATTAATTCCCCCCTCTGCCTTTCATTAGGTTTAATTATTGCCAAATAATTGCCAAAAAATCTGTTGCTTTTTTAAAAAAAATTTTAATGTGTATTTGTTTTTAAAAGAGAGACAGACAGACAGACAGCGTGAGCAGGAGAGGAGCAGAGAGGGAGACACAGAATCCCCGAGCAGTTTCCAGGCTCTGAGCGGTCAGCACGAAGCCGGACATGGGGCTTGAACTCACCAACCACAGATCATGACCTGAGCCGAAGCGGGGCTGCTCAACCGACCCAGCCACCCTGGAGCCCCCAAAATCTGTTGCTTTTAAGGAAAGAAAATATGGAAATATACATATACATATATCATTTTTTTAATGTGGAAATATTTTTATCTCTGAAGTTCATTGCTTTCCCACTCCCCACCCCCCACCCCCCATTAGTTTAAATCACAGGCAGCAAGCTCCAGTTCTCAAACGCAGAGTCAGTGGGGCACCGAGGAGCAGACGCTATTTCAGCAAGGGGCCCCCAGGCCGGGCCCGCGGCCTTCGGTGCTCTGTCGCCCGGGCAACTGATAAACCAGCATTCCTCCCACCTGACCCCGCGCCGGTGACGGTGGCGGCCGCGCTCCCGCGTCCCGCTCCGGCCCTGCAGCCTGGGCACGCGTCCTCACCGTCCGGCAGCGGCCAGGCTCATCCCGGCGCTTTCCCAGCGCGGCCCCCGGGGTGACCGGAGGCGAGTCCCACGCACCCCCACGCGGGGCCACCTTCCTCTGCAAGGCCCGCGACGGCGGGGAGCGCGCTGTCTTCCCGCTGTCCTCTCCGCGGCCTTCCACCCGCCTGGAAGTGTCGCCGCGTCTCCACCCCACCCGGTTCGCGCAGCGCCGTCGGGGCGTCCCGGGCGCTCCAGCACCGCAGGCAGGGCGGGTCCACGCGGGTCCCCAGACTTCCGTAGCCGCCCCCCAAAATCGCCCTGCCGCTAAAAAGTGGCGGACGTGAGGTCCTGCGGAAATCTGGGGACCCAGACGTTCCCGCAGCAACCAGAACCCCAGGGGCCCCTCCCCTCCCGCAGCGGGCGGGGGACACCCCCGGGAGAGGGTCCCGCCACCCCTGACCCATAAGCGTGACTTCCTTGCAGAAATACACCCCCCCCCCCCCACCGCACGTGTCCTCTTCCCCGCGCTTCCCGAGACACTTGCCGTCGCCCATTCCCCTGGGTGCCTCGCCCCCGCCCTGGCAACCCTCCCTGGGTTTCCTTTGTCCCCGCCACACCCCTGCCCCGAGCTTCCAGAGTCCTCTCCAAGGATATCCCACCACCACTCCCCCCACCCCCACCCCCCAACCCCCGCGCCGCGCCTCTTCGGGACCTTTTCTGGTCCCTTCCCCCTCTCCGCCTTCCCTGTCCCCTCCCCGAGCCTCTCCTGCGCCCTCCCCGCCCCCTCCTCGGTTTCCCCTGTCCCCTCCCGCCCCGCCCCCGTTTTTAAACCTGGCGCCGAGCGCCCTGGTAGGTGAGCGCCCTCGCCCGAGCGGTTAGAGGCGCGGCCGAGTCGCTGGCGCCGCCGGAGGGGCGCTGGCTGTGCGGGCACCATGAGACCCGAGGCGGCGGCCGGAGCCCGGGAGGCGCGGGGGCGCGTCTGTCACTGCCCCGCCGACGGTCCCCGGAGGCCACCGCCGCCGCCGCGCGGGCCGGAGAGGTGAGGGTGTCCCCGCGGTGCGACGGTGAGGGGGGCGCAGAGCGGGATGCCCCGTGCGCCGCTGAGTCCCCCCGAATCCGGGCGGAGCTCCGGAGCCCGACGGCGACGCAGGGCAAGTCCCTTAACCTTAGTCAGGGACGCAGAGTCCTCCGGGTTTCGGGGTACAGCGCCGAAGCGCGGAGGCCCAGGAACGCCCCGCGAGGAAATGGGCCAACGCTTCCATTCATAGATCTGAAATCACTGGGCTGGGAACGTTGAAGTCTCGGGGCCTCTCGGCGTGCCTAACAGGGGTCCCCTCACGTTGACTGTCACAGGCTTGGTGACAGTGTTTGGTTGGCCCTGTGCTTGGGGCTCAGCCCTTTCAAGGTAGTACGGTTAAAATCGAATTAGCCAAGGAGGCGTGGAAGGGGCTGCGTGGCTAGGCAGCCTGACAGGAGAAAACCATTTGCCCCTTTTGCATCCTAGACTCCTTGTGGAATGGTCTCTGCAAGTCAAGATCATCCTTCAACAGCGCGGGTGGTGCGGTAGAAATTAATGAGCCACAAAGTTGCCAGCTACAGTGGGGAATCAACGGAAGAATCCAGTCAGGCTGGAAGAGAAATCCCTCAACTAATGTGTCCTCTGATCACTGCATCAGATTTGGGACTTCTCAAAACCCAATGAAGGCAGAGAACTGATAATGTGGCAAGGAGGAAAAAAAAAAAAAAAGGGGGGGGGCCCCCCCCCCCCCCAAATGGTACTGGTTTATCCACAGACTGAGAACTTGAGAGAACTTTCTGGGGTATCCAGTGACCCTTTCTCAGGCAAACATTAGAATTGATAAGAATGATAACTCTTACGATATTATTTTTTTTTAAGTTTATTTGTTTTGAGAGGGAAAGAGAGAGAATCCCAAGCAGGCTCTGCATGGTCATGGCAGAGCCTCACATGGGTCTCAATCTCACAACCATGAAATAGTGACCTGAGCTGAGATCGAGTTGGATGCTTGACTGACTGAGCCCCCCAGGTGCCCCTTATGACATAATTTTGAAAGAGCAGAAAATGCTGGGGTTCATCTCTGGTCCCTGCCTTTCCAGCCCCACGCCATGGAGACCTTGGATCCTGACACCCCAAGAAACTGAGCTGCCCGCAACTGGAAACCCGGTAAGGTTAAGGGGGGCATTGTGGTATCCAACAGTTCAGCCAGAAAGTGGCACCAACTCAAAAATGACCATGAAGGCCTGTCCCTCTCTCGGTGGTCTAATACAGAAGTGCCTGTGGGTTTGGGATTGGGAGCCTGGGTGAGGCTGCTGTTAATCAGACCTGAGTCACATGCACAGATTGGGCTCCTGCTTGCTTCTCTCTCTCTCTGTCTTCTTTTGAATCTTGATTCGTTTTTGGAGAGCAAGATGGAGACAGAGCATGAGTGGGGGAAGGGTAGAGAGAGAGAGGGAGACACAGAATCAGAAGCAGGCTCCAGGCTCCCATCACAGAGCCGGATGTGGGACTCGAACCCACAAACCATGAGATTGTGACCTAAGCTAAAGTCAGACACTTAACCGACTGAGTCACCCCGGCGCCCCTGCTTGCTTCTTTCTTGAAAAGCAAAGCCTAGCTATGGCCTAGTTCTTTCAAGGGCATTCTGAGAGAAAGAAAGGGAGATTTCTTTTATGTTGTTTTTTCCCCTTGCAAACCAGCGGGTAGAGAGAGGAGGGGTTGGCTGTCTCTGGCTGCCTCCCCTCTCCTTAGAGAAAAGCTGAGGGTGCCATTACTGCTGGGCTGGTACCACAGTGCAAATAAGGGCAGAGACCAGTCTGGGGTGCCCAGAAGTTGCTGTTAAAAGCCCACCATCTGGCCCTTTCTGAAGGACTTTTGCCCAGTCTGCAAGCACTCCTGGGGTAATTCATGTTGTCTGAGCAAATACACTCTGGCTGAGGGCTTTGTGGGTAAAGATTAATCTCCACCACTATTCTTTTGTTTCCTGCACTGGTAACTAAATGGCTTTATACTTACTGAAGTAATGGCTTGCTTTCATAGAATTTACCTTTCCTTTTTAAAATCTTAAAATGTAAGTTGATGACTTTTATAATGCTGAAGAGCTAATCAGGCTGGGAAGGACCGTGTATTTAATTTACGTAACATGTGGCATATGTTATGTGTGCAGTTATTTGTAATATGATAAGAAATTCAGGTGTGGGAAAGCTGACCTTGGACTGTATTTTGATATCCAGACTACTTTATTAAATTAGCCTGGATAATGGAAGTTTTTAATTCAGTTGCTATTATTTAAAGAATGAAAAAAATACAATCTATATCAAATTAATGATTTTGTAGCCGAAATTAGTCTTAAACACATGCAATATCTAAATAATGGAAAATAATTTTGTCTTTTGCATCCAAGCTTAAGTTTGTTCTTAAATATAAGATTTAAGAGGTGCTTGGGAGAGGGAGAAAATATAGTTTACAATTGTGTGATTTTTTTTGTTGTTATTAAATGTATATGGAGCGGCTGTTGCAAGAATAAAAATACTGTAGCACATTTATTAACGCAAGGCAGGTGGATTTTTTCCTATGATGACGAGAAGGCTATTTGTGAGGAAATTGTTAAGGTGTAGCAACTTTCTAGTTGATCGCTAGCATGGCACACTGGATAAAGCAGTTGTGTCCATGGATTTGGCGGGGAGGTGCTCTGTGGGGGCTGCAGCGCACGCCGCCTTGCACGCCTGGACAGCTCTTTGTAGAGCCCACTTGGCGGGGCGAAGTCAGCGGGAGCCAGGGCCAGGTGAGCGCCGCCCGGCACCGGGAGGGACCGCTTCTTGCTCAACAGCGCCCTCTCCCGACGACGCGGGAGAACTCCTTGGCTCCCGGGCCCTGTTGTGTATTTCTGGAGAAATTGTAGGGCTGGATTGGAGGCCCTGTGCCCTGAGCCTTGGACTCACCCTCACCCATTTGGTATCCTTCCCTCTCCTTGGGGGCTGTCTGCCTCTCTTGCCTGGGGAAAATGAACGACAGCCTAATCCTTCGTTGACCTCTGTTGCATTTCTCTCCTTGCCACTTGTCGACCTTGCAAGGGAGGTGATTCCCTAAAAGGAGATGGGCCCATCCTCCCATCTCACAGGTTTTCCCGCACTTGCACTTTGTTGGAGTCAGAGGCTGCATGGGGAGGAGAGGGGGAGACCCTCATGAAAGTCTCTGCTTGTATCTCTTCTCTTACTCTTAAGGACACACACATTGACATACTTACTCTGTATGCATTTCTGTTCCCCTTGCATCATCAAAATATGAATGTTTAGACATTTCTGTCATCAGAAAAGGATCTTTAATTAGAGTATATTTGTGACATAAAGTTTTTATTTTTATTTATTTAGTTTTTTTTTCTTTATTTCTTTTTTTTTTTTTTTT
>NW_024412403.1:8607140-8620112 GCF_014898765.1 Herpailurus yagouaroundi | reverse complement strand
GAGAGAGAGAGAGAGAGAGAGAGAGAGAGAGAGAGAGAGAAAGAAAGAGAATCTTAAGCAGGCTCCATGCTCAATGCAGAGCCTGACATGGGGCTCGATCCCCTGATCCTGGGGTCATGACCTAAGCCGACATCAAGAGTCGGGTGCTCAACGGACTGAGCTACCCAGACCCCCTGGCATAAAGTTTTTAAAGCTGTGTATATTTGTGGGTAAAGTTTTGCAGTTTTTAATGGTGTATTGAATGTTTCAGAGTCTGGTTAGAATTACTCAGTTTATTCTGTTTGAAAATTTTTTTCCACGTTTATTTTTGAGAGAGAGAGAAAGAACTTGAGTGGGGGAGGGGCAGAGAGAGAGCTCCGGAGACGCAGAATCTGAAGCAGACGCAGGGCTGGAACCCACAAGCCGAGAGATCATGGCCTGAGCTGAAGTCGGATGCTTAACCAACTGAGCCACCCAGGTGCCCCTAGAGTTACTTGCTTTAAAGGAAGCTGTTTCTCTGTACTAACACTGCCTTTTGGTGCCACCAAAGTGTGTGCAAAGTTGTATTAGACACAGCCATCACCGGATATAAAATCACCTCTGACAGCCCAGGATTGCTTCCTGTGGTGGAGTGAGCATTTAGAGCTATTTTATAAAGACAAACAAAGCTTAACACAGACACGATTCTCTGGAGTCCTCAAAAAGTGAACTTCATTTTGGAGAAGGTCTTGCTCAAAGAGCCTCATTTTTCTTTCCCTATTAGCTCAGCACAGCATATTGGAAAGAAATATGGTTGGTAAAATATAATGACGTTTGGGGTGCCTCGGTGGCTCAGTCGGTTGAGCGTCCAACTTCAACTTAGGTCATGATCTCACAGTTTGTGAGTTCGAGCCCCATGTCGTGCTCAGTCCACTTTGGATCTTCTCTCTCCCTCTCTCTCTGCCCCTCCCTCACTCATGTGCACTCTTTTGCTCTCTCTCTCTCAAAAATAAATAAACATTAAAAAATATAAATATACATATATGTGTGTGTGTATATATATACACACATTTATATGTATGTATGTACATATAATGTATATATATGTACATATAATATATATGTATGTACATATATATGTATATATAAAATGACGTTTGCTCACAAAGACCACACATATCACTGCAGGATGGAAGGATGTGATGATCATTGGTGACAGTCCTCAGACTCCTTCCTTGTCACACTCCAGAAGATTTTTGTCTCCCTCTCGATCTGGCTCCATGCAACCCAAGGGCTGGGGTTTCTGATCCATGGCCCCAGCCCATTTCAGCTCACTTTCAAGCTGTCCCCGGATGGTCTGTCCCAAGACACCCCACTTCGTGCTTTCCATATAACTAAAACTTTCAGAGCTCTAACATCAAATGGCAATTTCTGCCTTCTCAGCCCCTTAGATAATCTGGCCACAGTTCAGGCCAAATTCTTTGAGATTCAGGACCTCACAGAATGGGCAGAAAGGGGTCAGCCCTGGACCGGAAGAGTGATTGTCCTTTCTCTCACTAGCACCTCCTCTGGTCACAGCGTGGACAAGCCTGGCACTCTCTCTCTCTCTCTCTCTCTCTCTCTCTCTCTCTCTCTCTCTGTTTGTGTCTTATCTCCATCAATGTTGTCCTTAGTTGCTCAGCCTAGCTTTTCTTTCCTCCACTCCTGATATTCAGGTGGTCACAGGGTTTTTTGAATACTACTGAAGTGCCCTTGAAATCCACCTTTCCTTTCCCTTCCTGTCACTGTCCAAATCTTTATTACCTCTTGCTGTGTGCCTCTGGGCCCTTACCTCCCCAACCTAGGCTATGCACTACTCCCAGGGGCCACCGTTATCCTTAAAATAGAGGTCTGACTATTGAACTCCTGACTTCAAAATCAGCAGTGGTCTTTACTGCTGCCTCCAGAATGAAACTGAGACTCAAAAATAGGTATTCAAGGGGCGCCTGGGTGGCTCAGTCGATTAAGCGTCCGACTTCAGCCAGGTCACGATCTCGCGGTCCGTGAGTTCGAGCCCCGCGTCCGGCTCTGGGCTGATGGCTCGGAGCCTGGAGCCTGTTTCCGATTCTGTGTCTCCCTCTCACTCTGCCCCTCCCCCGTTCATGCTCTGTCTCTCTCTGTCCCAAAAATAAATAAAAAACGTTGAAAAAAAAAAAAAGAACCTGATGCTCTTCTCTGCCAGGAATGGTCTCAGAATCACACATTCAAATGCCACTGAGGTCTCTGCCAGGCCTCCCATGAACCTTTCCCTCCTCCCTGCTTAGAATTGCTGGCATCTTGCTATATGATGCTTTGTAGTGCGGCTATTTGACAGTGTGTGTGTGTCTTTTCCAATTATATTTAAAAAGCCTGAACTGGGGGCGCATGGGTGGCTCAGGTTTAAAATCAATAGGAAAAGACCATCCAGAGAGAACGTAGGCAAACAGGTGATTCAAAGACAAGAAGAGGCACCTGGGTGGCTCAGTTGGTTAAGCATCTGACTCTTGAATTCGGCTCAGGTCATGATCCCAGGGTTGTGGGATTGAGCCCCGCATCAGGCAACACACTGGGCATGGAGCCTGCTTGAGATTCTCTCTCTCTCTCTCTCTCTCTCTCTCAAAAAAAAAAAAAAAAAAACAACAACCCTGAACTGAAGGACTGTGTCAGACAGACTCCTCTTTCCATCTTTGAATCCCTCACAGTCCCCAAGACATCACTGTCAACAGGAAGAGGAAGAGAGACTTATCAAATACTGTTAAGGTGTTGGGGCACCTGGGTGGTTAAACGTTAAGCGTCCAACTTTGGCTCAGGTCATGATCTCACAGTTCACAAGATTGAGCCCTGTGTCGGGCTCTGTGCTGACATCTCGGAGCCTGGAGCCTGCTTTGGATTCTGTGTCTCCCTCTCTCTCTGCCGCTCCCCTGTTCACAGTCTGTCTCTCTCTCAAAAATAAATAAAACATTAAAAAAATTTTTTAAAAAAAGAAAATTGAGAACTCGATCCATGTTCCCCTTAAGAATAAGGAGGATGAGGGGCACCTGGGGGGCTCAGTCGATTAAGCATCTGACTTCAGCTCAGGTCATGATCTCACGGTTCGTGGGTCCAAGCCCCGCATTGGGCTCTGGGCTGACAGCTGGGAGCCCGGAGCCTGCTTCGGATTCTGTGTCTCCCTCTCTCTCTGCCCGTCCCCCACTCACACTGTCTCTCTCTCTCTCTCTCTCTCTCTCTCTCTCTCTCTCTCTCTCTCTCAAAAATAAACATTAAAAATTTAAAAAACCCACAAATACTGTTAAGGTGTTTACATTGTCTCTAAAATTGGTATTGATACTAAGAAAGGCAGACCACTTAGATTATATTTTTTTAGAATTTCAGGATGCTACTTCGGACAGACTATATCTGTGTTTGATGTGTCTGTCTTTGCAGCTTGAACCTGGTGATGACCGGCAAACTCCGGGATCAAAGGGTGCCTTTGGGTTTCAGCATCCTGTA
This sequence comes from Herpailurus yagouaroundi, assembly GCF_014898765.1. Classification (NCBI taxonomy): domain Eukaryota; kingdom Metazoa; phylum Chordata; class Mammalia; order Carnivora; family Felidae; genus Herpailurus; species Herpailurus yagouaroundi. The sequence goes on along the minus strand of NW_024412403.1, from coordinate 8,616,647 downwards.
AGGTAACATGACTTCACGGCAAGAAATATGTTCTTTCTTTTTAATAGAAGCATAAGTATACTTTAGTGTCCTCACCTGTGTACATTCTCAGCAAAGTGGAAAATAATTCAGTATAGTCTTCTGTATTTAGTTCTTACCCAAAGGAACTTCAAGGATATTTTGTTGGATTTCTGGAATTCATTCATTCATTCAGTGTTCCAGTTGCAAATTGGATTGACCTCTTTCCTTTATGTCTTTTGTTTATACCTCTCACTACATATTATGTCTTGTGTTATATTTTTTTAATGTTTATATTTACTTTTGGGAAGGGGAGGGGCAGAGAGAGAGGGGGCCAGAGGATCCCAAGTGGGCTTTGTGCTGACCTCAGAGATCATGATTCGGGCTCGAATCAACTAACCGTGAGATCATGATCTGAGCTGAAGTCAGATGCTTAACCGACTGAGCCACCCAGGTGCTCCTGTCTTGTGTTAAATTTAATTGGATATGAATTGCATGTGTGTATCTGCTTATTTACTTAAGTACTTAAGTACATTTCTATTTCTTTCCCAGAATATAAGTTAGCATATTGTCTAGAGCAAAGTAGACCTTGAGAATATGTGTGTGACCGAACAAGGGATTGGTTGGAGGGTTCTCCCACCGTTGGCTTCTCCGGCTTCTCTGTGCTCCCATGGTCCTTCCTGGTGGGGAGCAGGACCCTCACTACTGTATCCCTCTTACATTTCATCCATTTTAGGCGGGTGGCTCATGCTCAGGATCTTTTTATCTGTTTCTCTGTCTCTTTCTCTCCCCATCTCTCATTTCCTGCAGCAGAATGAATCTAGTCTGTGCTACTCCTCATGAAAGTATTTTTACCCTGGTTATCCTGGAAAACTGAAAGCTCTAGTAAAACCCAGAGATACTAACTGCTAGAGATGCACTTGAAAGACCGTCAGACTGGTCGAAGAGTGATTTCTGGAAAAGGGAAGCTTTCCTAGTGTCCCTTACACCTGTGGTCTTCATTCCCCACGGGACTGGGGAAGCTTTAAAAATACAGACGCCGGGGGGCTCCCCTGGGAGTGTTGACTCATTTGTTCCGGGAAAGGCCTAGGTGTCTGTATTCGTACGGTCTCCCAGGTGATCCCAGTGTGCATGCGGGATAACCTGCCACCCTCTGTCTTGCCCTGTGAGCGTCCACCTGCACGACCCACCCGTGGACCTGCCGGCCGCAGACCCTCTGGGGCTGCTCCCCAATTTTTGTTTCATTGAAAAGGCAGTGACTGGTGAGGCATGCGTTACAAACTGAGTGCACAATTTTATCTTTTTATTACAGAAAATTTCAAACACAGACAAAAGTGGAGAGAACGGTACAGGGACCCACATGCCTGTCACCAGCCTCAATAATTATCAGCCGTCTTCAGACCTGATGGTGCTTATCACCTTCTCCAACCCATTTTTTTAATTGTTGTTAGAATATTTTAAAGCAATTCCAGATATCCTACTAATTCACATTCCCCTGCAATTACTTCAGCATTACAGCTAACTTTTAAAATTTTCTCAACGTTTTTATTTATTTTTGGGACAGAGAGAGACAGAGCATGAATGGGGGAGGGGCAGAGAGAGAGGGAGACACAGAACCGGAAACAGGCTCCAGGCTCTGAGCCATCAGCCCAGAGCCCGACGCGGGGCTCGAACTCACGGACCGCGAGATCGTGACCTGTACAGCTAACTTTTAATATGGCCAAACCCTGGGGGCACCTGGGTGGTTCAGTCAGTTAAGCACTGATTTCGGCTCAGGTCATGATCTGACAGTTCGTGAGTTCGAGCCCCATGTCGGGCTCTGTGCTCACAGCTCAGAGCCTGGAGCCTGCTTCAGATTCTGTGTCTCCCTCTCTCTCTGCCCCTCCCCTGCTTACTTGCTCTCTCTCTCTCAAAAATAAACAAACATTAAAAAAATTTGTAAAAGAAAATATGGCCAAACCCTAAACTATGTTTGTAGTTTATATTTTATTTATACATTTTGTATAATATAGAATTTATGTTATTTATATTTTATACAATGTAGAAATATGTTACATTTTTATATGTTATATTTAAATTTATCTTTTTATATAACATTACTTGTATTTATATAATATAGAAATATATATATTTAAAGTATATATATACATATATGTATACGTATATATATATATTTTCTTCTGTTTGTTGCAGAGTTCCTCAACCCCAGCACTATTGAACTTTGAGCTGGATGATTGTTTGTTGTAAGGGGCTGTTGTGGGCATGACGCAATGTTCAGTGGAATCACTGGCCTCTGCCCACCACATGCTAATAGCTTCTCCTCAGTTGTGGCAACCAGAAAGGTCTCCAGACGTTGCCACATGTCCCCTGGAGGCTGAGAATCCCTGGCTTATCAGAAATCTTGGGACATTCAGAATTGTCACGCATTATTTATAGCAGGGTGTTTCTGCTCTTTTCTCCTCCATCCAAAAAGAGGCAAATAGAAATCAGCTCTACAGGGGCGCCTGGCTGGTTCGGTCGGTAGAGTGTGTGACTCTTGATCTCGGGGTTGTAGGTTCGAGTCCCATGCTGGGTGTAGAAATTACTTAAAAATATAAAAAAATAAATCAGCTTTGCAACTAAGTAGTGATCAGTTGATAATCCCTCTCAGTTCCTCAGGAGACCTCAGGGGAAAACGCCAATAAATTAGTGAGTAAATGGTAAGAAAAAAGGATTATGGGGAGAGTGAGGGGTATTTTAAATACTTCCCATGTGTAACTGGAATCCTAAATTCTATAAAACCTGGAGATAGAGGTTCCAAATTTATATATTTAGGTTATTTCCCTTCCTTCCTTCTTTTCTTTCTTCTTATTCTTTGGACTAGACAAATAACCAGGGTTACCATCTTCTGTACTGGCAAAGTGAGGAACCCACCCCTATCACTTTTCTAGAGCAACGTCCAGAAAGATTAGCTGCTTCTCTAGACTCGGCCCTCAGGGTCAAGTTTCCTCCAGGGCCCAAAGGGCTTCAACGTTCCCCATGCTCAGGGGTGTTAGGGAGAGTGGGACCTAACCTAAATAGGACATATATTCTCCAGGATAAATCAAGTTCTCCATTCGATCAGAGTGAGACTCTTCATCTTGAAACTTGGTGTTTTAATTCCCTCTTACCTTCACGGAAGCAGACCCTTTTTCCTGTGTTGGTCTAAATTGATTTGCTCACTCACGTTTTAGCTCATTTCTGAACTGGTGTAGGGTTCCTCACCAGCTCTCTCCACCTGCCCACAGTCTTGTGTTCTGGTGACTTAGAAAACACACCTCGGGGTGCCTAGGTGGCTCAGTTGGTTAAGCGTCCGACTTCAGCCTCAGCTCATGGTTTTATCGCTCCTAAGTTCAAGCCTCGCGTCAGGCTCTCTGCTGACAGCTCGGGGCCTGGAGCCTGCATTGGATTCTGTGTCTGTGCCTCTCTCTGCCCCTCCCCAGCTCACAATCTGTCTCTCTCTCTCTCTCTCTCTCAAAAATAAATAAACATGAAAGAAAGAAAGAAAGAAAGAAAGAAAGAAAGAAAGAAGGAAGGAAGGAAGGAAGGAAGGAAGGAAGGAAGGAAGGAAGGAAGGAAAGAAAGAAAGAAAGAAAGAAAGAAAGAAAGAAAGAAAGAAAGAAAGAAAGAAAGAAAAGGAAAGAAAAGAAAGAAAAGAAAACACTCCGGGCACAGTGAAGGCAAGATCAGAGAGGGAGATTGGGAGTTAGCTGCTTTTAGGGAAAAGGACCCTCTCGATGGAGTTCAGCATTGTTTCGGGGTGATTAATGGTGTATTTTTTTCTTAAATATTAGACTTTATTTACCCATTTCAAAGCGCCAAGAGTATCTGCAGAGTTCTGGGGAAAAAGTGCTGGCCAGCTTCCCGGTGCAAGCCACAATCCACTTTTACAATGATGAATCCGATTCAGACGATGAAGAACAAGAAGAAGAAACCCAGTCTTCCGAACTTCAGTGCCAGGAGACAGAAGGTCAGGCGGAGAGTGGCCCAGGAGGGAAGGGCAAGGGCCAGCTCACAAACCTGGGACGGAGGTCTGTAGGACACGGTGGCCTCAGTGGTAAGGGTCTACTCCCTCATGGTGACTCTCTGGGGAGCACAGAGTGTTCCTCACCCAAATAAATGGGGTCCCTCTCCCACGCCAGACCTGGCTCACATGCACTCCTGGGGACAGCCGTGCCAGGACACCTTGCATTTCCCTTGGTGTTTGGGGGTCGGGGACTACCTCTGGCCAGGACGCCACTCACAGCCAGAACTTAGCTTTTAACTTTTCCTTCTCCTGGTGATTCTCTTCGGGGCACTCATGCACACTGTTGAGAAAGGATTCCAGGACCAGGAGAAGGTTTGTGTTGACATGGGTTGTTATTAGTTGGGACCAACTTTCAAAGCACCATTTGCCATTGTCACTGTGCCATCAAGTGACAGATTATTCCAATATAGGTTACGACCCCACCTGTGCCTCTCACGTAACCTCGGACTCTTTATTCAGCGATTTCTACTTTTGTAAAAATGGTGGAGCGATTGTCCCAGGGTTGATGTATTTGCTTACTGGCATTCCCAAAATATTTATGAAAAATAAATACAACTGAACAATTTCCATAAGAGTAACAGAAATTTTAAATGTGGATTTTTAGGGGACAATTCTGGATAAAAATTTATGATTCTTGTCTAAGGGCTGAGTGTATGAATAAATGGAGAGAAGAGCTTTAACTCTTAGTTGGGGACTGGTTTGGGCTTATTACTTGAATAGAATAACACTGTTTTCAATCAAATTATCTAATATAAAATTATTTCCATTTTTTTAATATTTTGATGATTAAATGAGTGCACTCCACAAGTTTATCACTTAACTATCTTACATGTGGTTGTTTTCCTATATATAGTACATTATATAAATTTATACTTGAAATAAATATTTTGAAAGAAAAATGTTTGATAATCACCTTTTTTGTGTAAAATAATTTTATTTATTTATTTATTTATATTGTTTTTTTTATTTTTTTATTTTTTTATATTTTTTTTAACATTTATTTATTTTTGAGACAGAGAGACAGAGCATGAACGGGGGAGGGGCAGAGAGAGAGGGAGACACAGAATCGGAAGCTGGCTCCAGGCTCTGAGCCATCAGCCCAGAGCCTGACGCGGGGCTCGAACTCACGGACCGCGAGATTGTGACCTGAGCTGAAGTCGGATGCTTAACCGACTGAGCCACCCAGGCGCCCCTGTTTTTTTTTTTTTTAAGTAATCTCTACATCCATGTGGGACTCAGACTAAGAACCCTGAGATCAAGAGTTGCACTCTTCGCCCACTGAGCCATCCGGGCACTCCATGTTTAAGACAATTTTAGATTTTAATTAGTGCCTGCTTTAAAGTTTTTAAAAGTTTGTCAGAGTGTTTTCATATTTAACTCTTTAAATGATACTAATTGTGTTTAAGAATATAAAAGTGTAAAAAGAATGTAGACAGGATTGTAACCTCGATGCCCCCAAAGTCCATTAATATTTTAAAAAATGGAGCTAGGGGCACCTGGGTGGCTCAGTTGGTTAAACGTCCAACTTCAGCTCAGGTCGTGGTCTTGTGGTTCATGGGTTTGAGCCCTGCATTGGGCTCTGTGCTGACAGCTTAGAGCCTGGAGCCTGTTTCAGATTCTGTGTCTCCCTCTCTCTCTGCCCTTCCCCTTGTGCTTGGTCTCTCTATCAAAAAAGAAAACAAAATTGGAGTAATATATGCAAATATTTTAACAATCCAAACAGTATAGAAAAGTATACATTTGCATAGTAAGTCACCCTCTCCTGTTTTGCTCTTTCTCTGTGCAAAATACCCAACATCAATTGTTTTTTATTTGTCTACCTCTTTAAAAGTTGCTGTTTGTAGGGCACCTGGGTGGCTTAGTCGGTTGAACATCCGACTCTTGATTTTGGCTCAGGTCATGATCCCAGGGTCATGGGATCAAGCCCCACGTCGGGCTCCATGCTGTGTGTGGAGCCTGCTTGAGATTCTCTCTCTCTCCCTCTGCCCCTGTCCTGCATCCATGGTCCCATGCTTTCTCTCTTTCTAAAATAAAACAAAAATAAAAATTACTTTCTTGCTTTCTTTCTTTCTTAATAACTGGAAATTTGTACCTCTTAATCCCCTTTATCTATTTCACCTATCCCCCATCCACTTTGCTTCTGGCAATCACCACCATTTAAGAGTATTTAAAAGTCTGTTTTGGGGGTGCCTGGGTGGCGCAGTCGGTTAAGCGTCCGACTTCAGCCAGGTCACGATCTCACGGTCTGTGGGTTCGAGCCCCGCGTAGGGCTCTGGGCTGATGGCTCCGAGCCTGGAGCCTGTTTCCGATTCTGTGTCTCCCTCTCTCTCTGCCCCTCCCCCGTTCATGCTCTGTCTCTCTCTGTCCCAAAAATAAATAAAAAACGTTGAAAAAAAAAAAAGTCTGTTTTGTCTGGCCATTTGCTTTGTTTTTGAGATTCCACATATAAGTGAAATCATATGGTATTTGTCCATCCATAGTGTTGCAAATGGCAAGATCTCATTCTTTTTTATGGCTGAGTAATATCCCATTGTCTATCTCTGTCTCTGTCTCTATCTCTATCTCACATCTTTATCCATTTATTTCTTCACAGACACTTGGGCTGCTTCCATGTCTTGGCTGTTGTAAATAATGCTGCAGTAAACACAGAGGTGCATCTGTCTTTCCAAATTCGTTGTTTTTGCTCTCTTTGGGTAAATACAGAGCTGTGGAATTACTGGATTCTATTTTTAAGTTTTTGAGGATCCTCCATAACTGTTTTCCACAGTGGCTACACCAATTTTCATTCCCACCTGTAGTGCACAAGAGTTCCTTTTTTTTTTTTTCCCCACATCCTCCCTGACACTTGTTATTTCTTGTCTTTTTTTAAAAGATTTTATTTTTAAGTAATCTCTACACCCATGGTGGGACTCGAGCTTACAACCCTGAGATTGAGTCACATGCTCTACTGACTGAGCCAGCCAGTCGCCCCTATTTCTTGTCTTTTTTAAAATTTAATGTCTTATTTTCTTTTTTTTTTTTTATTTTTGAGACACAGAGACAGAGCCTGAACAGGGGAGGGGCAGGAGAGAGGGAGACACAGAATCCGAAGCAGGTTCCAGGCTCTGAGCTGTCAGCACAGAGCCAGACGCGGGGCTCGAACCCACAGACCGTGAGATCATGACCTGAGCCGAAGTCGGACGCTCAACCAACTGAGCCACCCAGGCGCCCCTTGTCTTTTTGATACTAGCCGTTCAGATAGGTGTGAGGTGGTATCTCCTTGTGGTTTGATTTCATTTCCCTGATGGTGACTGACACTGAGCATCGTTTCGTGTGCCTGTTGGCCATCTGAATGTCTTCTTTGGAAAAATGTCTATTTAGATCCTCTGCTCATTTTTTAATCGGATTGTTTGATTTTTTTTTTTTTTGGCTTTTTTTTCCTCTTTTCAGATTTTTTCTTCAAAAAAATTTTTTTGTTAATATGATTATTTTACTTGTTTAAAGTACCTTTTTTCAAACTTTAAAACAATTCTACCTGGGCTTATTTCAGAAAGGATTTACGATGGCGTCCTATTTTGCCAGGTTGTAACAGAAAAACATGAGAAGTCTTACCCTTACTGTCCCTTCATCTGATGCTTGAGATGAAGCTTCAGTCATCACATTTGGCTTTGTTTAGTTTTCTCAGTAAATCAGTTTTACTGAGAAAAAAAGATCTGGCCCAGTTGCCTGTTTCCCATCAAGAAAACAAACTTGGTCTGCCACATATTCACTTATAAACTATACATTATATGGAACCATTTGAAATTGCTAATGTTTGGCTGTTTTGACCTCCATTTCCATTCGTTTACAAAAAAGAAAAAAAAGTCACCTTGATGGCGTTTTCTAAAACCTACATTTCTCCTTCATCTTCTGCAACAGCTTGCCTGATAATGATGTAGAAAACAGAGATCACATGTGGTGCCATCTATACACTTTTTCTCCGGAATCTTTAAAAATTTCGAATCAAGTCAGCCACTCCAACAATGGTTACAATTAGCCAGGTTTCCATTAAATGTGTTATTTTGAATAAGTAATTTGTGGTTCCGGCTGACTTCTATGAGACATCTTTTAGTGGCTCACAAAAAAATAGCTCCTAATGAATGTGATTATTGAAACAGAATCTTGCAAATACCAGGGGCTGAAGCACGCTGGAAACATTTGTACTTTCACCCAGCTGTATGACAAGCCTCCCACGCTGGGTAATTTGCTGTAATATTTGTTTCTTCCCGTCTCCAGTGCATTTTCTATGAGCCTTCCAGCGGATTTGCCGACAAAAGAACGCATTTCAGTGTGTGGCCATATTGTTTCCTGTTTGCTATTTTAACCGCTGTTACTGTGGTAGGAAGAAAAAGTATCCTCTCCAGGGCTATATTTCTTTTTGAACTTCTGTATTAAACAAGAAATTGCAAAATAATCTAAACATTTATCGTTAAGGTCGGTGAAATTTGGTAGACTGCTAGGTTGAGGTTCACGTGATTTTAAACATACCAGTAAAATCTGAGGTACTATCTATGCCTTGCTTGAGGTTCAATGATCATGTGTTAATAACCCAATTTTTTTTTTCTTGAGAATTTCAATTATTTTTTGCTCGCTTCCTATCAGATCTTCTTACTTGTTATGTGGCTGAACATAACCTTGTAAGAAAAGCAGGTTTCAGCTTTGTCATTTTCTTGTGGTTTGCCTGTGCTTCGATTACCTGTATTATTTTCAACCCAATTTCTTGGGCAGAAATTTTTTTTTTTTGATCTATAATTTACATACAATAAAATTCAATTTTTTAAAAAGTTTATTTATTATTTTGAAAGAGAGAGATTGAGAGCATGAGCAGGGAAGGGGCAGAGAGAGGGGGAGAGAAAGAATCCCAAGCAGGCTCCACTCTGACAGTGAAGAAAGAGCCCCACACTGGGCTTGAACTCATGAACTGTGAGATCATGACCTGAGCCGAAATCAAGGGTCCAATGCTTAACTGACTGAGCCATCCAGGCACTCCTAAAATCACATTTTAAGAGAGTAACAATTCAGCAGGTTTTGCTGCATATTCACAGAGTTGCATAACCACCCCCTACTATCAAGTTCCAGAATATTTTCATCATTCCAAAAAACCCCACCATATCCATTAGCCCCTAATGGTCACTCCCATTGCCCGCTTCACCCCAGCCTCTGTCAACAACTAATCTACTTTCTGTCCCCCTGGATTTCTTTTTGTAGGCATTTCGTGTAAATGGAGTCACCACATGTGGCCTTTTATGTCTGGCTCATTTCACTTAGCATAATGTTTCCAAGGTTCTTCTATGATGAAGCGTGTATCGAAGCTTCATTGCATTTTATGGCCTGAATAACGTTTTATTGTATGGCTACACCCCATCTTATATACCCATTCATAAGTTGACGGACACTTGGGTTTTCACTGTGGGGCTCTTATGAATAATACTCCTACGAACATTTGT
>NW_024412403.1:8589338-8607040 GCF_014898765.1 Herpailurus yagouaroundi | reverse complement strand
CAGGCTCCAGGCTCTGAGCCATCAGCCCAGAGCCTGACGCGGGGCTCAAACTCACGGACCGCGAGATCGTGACCTGGCTGAAGTCAGACGCTTTACCGACTGCGCCACCCAGGCGCCCCCTTTTTTTTTTTTTTAATGTTGATTTATTTTTGAGAGAGACAGACAGAGCATGAGTGGGGGAGGGGCAGAGCGAGAGGGAGACACAGAATCCGAAGCAGGCTCCAGGCTCTGAGCTGTCAGCACAGAGCCTGACACGGGGCTCGAACCCACAAACTGTGAGATCATGACCTGAGCTGAAGTCAGACGCTTAACTGACTGAGCCACCGAGGCGCCCCCAAATGATAGCTCTTTTTACCTGAGAAACTGCCGGAAGTTTCCAAAGCAATTGCACCATTGTCCATTCCCATCAGCAGCACATGAAGGTTCCAATTTGTCTGCATCCTTGGTTATGCTTGTGACTGTCTGTTTTTCTGATTACAGCCAGCCTAGTGGGTCTGAATGGATACCTCACTGTGGTTTTGATTTGCAGTTCCCTAATGACTAATGATGGGCACTTTTCATGTGCTTCCTGGCAATTTGTACCTTCTTTGATGAAATGTCGATTCCAGTCTTTGTGCATTTTCTAACTGGGTTGTCTTTTTCTTGTTGAATTGTGATAATTGGGCAGAATTATTTTTAAAACACTTTGTCTTTCTGGTGTGTGTTAATTTAGTTACAATTGGTTAACACAACCTATAAATCTACGTCATCACACATGTATACACGGCAATATACTGGGCCCAATAAGTACAGGTGACTCCATCACCTGCTGTTAGGCAAACCCTCTTCCTGTCTCACGAGACCTTGTATGATCCATGACCAGGTGCCAAGCAAAGGTACCAGTGTCGATCTGTGCATTAAATTAACAAGGGTTAGGGGCGCCTGGGTGGCTCAGTCGGCTGGGTGTCCAACTTGAGCTCAGGTCGTGAGCTCACGGTTCATGGATTTAAGCCCACGTCGGGCTCTGTGCGGACAACTCGGAGCCTGGAGCCTGCTTTGGACTCTGTCTTCCTCTCTCTCTGCCCCTCCCCCACTTACACTCTGTCTCTCAAAAATAATAAATGTTAAAAAAATTTTTTTAATAAAATAAATTAATAGAGGTTAAATTAAATTATTTAAAAATTTTTTTAGACTTCTAAAACTCCAGAACTCCCAATATTCCTTATGGATTTCTTTGCACCTTCCCCCTGGGCTGTGTGCACCCACTGTGCAGAAGCCCCGACTTGGTTAAGGCACAGTGCTAACGGCTTCCCCAACTCAGATGTGATTTCTATACGATCCAGTTACACTAGCTCAGAGAAAATTTCATTCTGAATAAGGAAATAAGCAAATCCTTGTTCTGCAAATTCCTGTTATCGGCCTGGAGAGAGACAGATAAGGCTGCAGGGCCGTGCTGCACCTGACCCATTGCTCCCCAGTGGAATGTTCCACCACCTGGTTTACAGTCCATCTTCAATAGCATTATGTTCCCTCAGGGGAAACAACATTAGTCCTCGAAGAAGGCTGCAACGAAATAAAATATGTACCACTGACCAGCCAGTAGGCTCACAGATTTTTACTTTTCAGGACTTTGGAGTAAATTCTGGTGGGCTTTCTACAAAGGAAGTGGAGATTTTATTTTAGGTAGATTTTAGAATTTTTTTAAATGTTTTTATTTATTTTTGAGACAGAGAGAGACAGAGCACGAGCAGGGGAGGGGCAGAGAGAGAGGGAGACACAGAATCTGAAGCAGACTCCAGGCTCTGAGCTGTAAGCACAGAGCCCGATGCGGGGCTCGAACTCAAGAACTGTGAGATCATGACGTGAGCCAAAGTCGGATGCTTAACCGACTGAGCCACCCAGGCGCCCACATTTTAGGTAGATTTTAAAGTAAGGCATAGGGGCGCCTGGGTGGCGCAGTCGGTTAAGCGTCTGACTTCAGCCAGGTCACGATCTCGCGGTCCGTGAGTTCGAGCCCCGCGTCAGGCTCTGGGCTGATGGCTCAGAGCCTGGAGCCTGTTTCCGATTCTGTGTCTCCCTCTCTCTCTGCCCCTCCACGGTTCATGCTCTGTCTCTCTCTGTCCCAAAAATAAATAAACGTTGAAAAAAAAATTTTAAGTAAGGCATAAAACTCTCTCTGAAATTATATAAAAGATTATCATTTCTCTTTATATTCCAGAGGTCTATTTGAGTAATATATTGAAAAACACATTTTTTAGGGGAAATTTCATAGCAATTTTATTATAAATACTAACATTAAGAAATAAAGCATCCTTTCTTCCCTCCAGGCTAATTTTGCATTGTAAACTTTTTATTGAAGAATGACACCTGTGAAAACATATGGCATAAGCTTGATATGTATTTGCAAGGTTAATATGATCATGCAAACAGCACTCCAGATCAAATAGAAAACACAAGTAGGGGCATGTGGGTGGCTCAGTCTGTTAAGGGTCTGACCTCAGCTTAGGTCATGATATCACAGTTTGTGAGTTTGAGCCCTGCATCGGGCTCTCTGCTGTCAGCACAGAGCCTGCTTCGGATCCTCTGTGCCCCTCTCTCTCTCTGCTCCTGTTCATTCTCTGTCTCTCTCAAAATAAGTAAATTGAAAAAAAAAAAAAACCTCAAAAAAGTTTTAGGGGTGCCTGGGTTGCTCAGTTAAGTGTCCAACTTCGTTCAGCTCAGGTCTTCATCTCCTGGTTCATGAGTTCGAGCCCCGTGTCGGGCTCTGTGCTGACAGCTCAGAGCCTGCAGCCTGCTTTGGATTCTGTGTCTCCCTCTCTCTCTGCCCCTCTCCGACTCATACTCTGTCTCCCAGTCTCTCTCTGAAAAATAAATAAACATTAAAAAACACATTTTTTTTTTTTTTTAAAAGGAAACACAACTAGCCCCCTAGGATAAGTCCATGTGCTCCCTTCCGGTCATGACCCCCTCTTACACTATAGACTCCATTTGACAGGTTTTGAACTTGGGATCAGTAGGATCACAGGACATGTGCTCTTTCCTGTTTGGCTTCTTTCCTTGACATTCGTTTGTGAGATTCTTTCAAACTGTGTGGGCAGTTGTAGGGGTCTCATTCTCTGCTGAAGAGACCCCCACTGTGTGGCTGTACCACTTGTGTCCATCCCCTCTCCTTGTGGTGCGTATGTGGTTTGTTTCCAGCTTGGGGCTATGAGAAATATGCGTATGAGAAATAACACTTCTTCAACTGTTTCCATACCCGTCTACGGGTGGACAGGGGCCCGATTCCAAGAGCACAGTTTTTAGAAGCCTGTCCTGAACATGTCTGGTCTCCTCCAGCCAGAAAATAACATAAGGAGCTGGGTGAATGTGCACGGACCAGGAAGTTCCAGAGGAAAAGAAGGACATTACCAACAAGGCCAATCTTTTCTTTGAGACCTTTTTTTTTTTTTTTTTAATTAATTAATTTTTGAGAGAAGGAGAAAGTGTGAGTGTGTACGAGTGCAGGAGGGGCAGAGAGAGGATCCCAAGCAGGCTCAACACTGTCGGAGCAGAGGCCAATGTGGGGCTCAAAATGAGGTTTGAACCCATGAGCCATGAGATCATGACCTGAGCCGAAGTCAGATGTTACCCAGCGGAGCCACCCAGAGGCCCCTCTTTAGATCTTTATGAATGGGCTAGAGCTCAGGAGTGCTGAGGTGCCCAGTGAGTGACCATGGGCAGTGGGCTCTTCATTTTTCTTGAGTCGAGATTTTGTAAAAGGATTTAGGAGCTTACTTCATTAGCAATGAAACGGGTTGTGAAATGGAAATGTGAAAAGAGATCTGGAACATTCCATGCTGGAGGAGAAAGTCTAAGAACTCTTCTCTGCAGGTTCCAAGAAGTTGCCAGGAATTTGGTAAGGTTTCAACCAAGCTCTTGAACTCATCTGATGCCTTTACATACAGAGGAAATTCAGTTACAACAAGAGTCAAGTTTGAGAACAGAACCCGCATCCGGCAACATGTCCCCTTTCCAGCAATGAGGCCCAGCTCCGTCCCCACTTCCCTGTGACGGGGCAGCTTTGTACGCCAACCACGGGCCTCATGATGCTTTTGCTAGCTGTTTCTGTAGCTCATCCCTGCCATGCTAATTATATAGACTCTACTAAGAGTTTTCCATTATTTTATTTTAGACCCTGAACAACCAACTGAAATCAGAGGGGTTGTTTGTTTGTTTGGGCAACTTATTTCTATCATCTCTCCCCCCACCCCCCACCCCATGATAGGAAGATAATATACCCAAGCAAAAGGAAAAACTACCTGTTTTTCTCTGTCTGTGTGACTCATTTTTGTAGAATTGCTGGTGAAACACCAACGCATAAATAGGTGAACTTTTTATGATGATTACGAAAATGATGGATATTTATAAAAATAACTTCAACTGCCTTGGAGTTTGCTGGGCAAATCTAGAATATGATATTATTGTAATATTCCATTATATCATTACACAGTAACCTTTACAAGCAGATTTTATTTTATAGTTTGAAATATTTAAAAAAGATGCTTAGCACAACTAGCTATTACATAAATGAAAATTAAAACCACAGATACTGTCACGCGCCTACTAGAATGATTACATTAAAAATTTCTTTATGCTTATTTATTTATTTTGAGAGAGAGAGAGAGAGATTGAAAGTGCATGCGCAAGAGGGGGAGGGGCAGAGAGAGAGGAGAATTCCAAGCTGACTCCGTGCTGTCAGGGAAAAGCCCAACGTGAGTCTGGAAGCCACGAACCATGAGATCATGGCCTGAGCCGAAATCAAGAGTCGGACACTCAACCAACTGAGCTGCCCAGGCGTCCCTAGAATGATTACAATTTTTAAGAGACAGATAATAACAAGTACTGGTGGGGATGTGCAGTAATAATTGGAAGCCTCATACATCACTGGTGGGAACGTAAAATGGTTAACAGTTTGGAAAACAGTTTGGCAATTTCATTAAAATTTAAACATACATCACTCGGGGCGCCTGGGTGGCTCAGTCAGTTGAGTGGCCGACTTTGGCTCAGGTCATGATCTCACGGTCCATGAGTTCAAGCCCCGCGTCGGGCTCTGTGCTGACAGCTTGGAGCCTGGAGCCTGTTTCGGATTCCATGTCTCCCTCTCTCTGACCCTCCCCCGTTCATGCTCTGTCTCTCTCTGTCTCAAAAATAAATAAACGTTAAAAAAAAATAAAAAAAAAACAAAAAAAACACACAAAAAACATACATCACTCACCATCAGAGAAATACAAATCAAAACCACAATGAGATACCAACACACCTGTCAGAGTGGCGAACATTGACAACTCCGGCAACAACAGATGTTGGCGAGGATGCGGAGAAAGAGGATCCCTTTTGCATTGTTGGTGGGAAAGCAAGCTGGTGCAGCCACTCTGGAAAACAATATGGAGGTTCCTCAAAAAATTAAAAATAGTACTATCCTACAACCCAGCAACTGTACTACTGGGCATTTATCCAAGGGATACAGGTGTGCTGTTTTGAAGGAGCATGTACACCCCAATGTTTATAGCAGTGCTATGGACAATAGCCAAATTACAGAAAAAGACCAAATGTCTACCAATGGATGAATGGATAAAGAAGATGTGGTATATATATATATATATATATATATATATATATATACATACACACAATGGAGTGTTACTGTGTCATCAAAAAGAATGAAATCTTGCCATTTGCAACAACATGGATGGGAACTAGAGGGTATTATGCTAAGCAAAATAAGTCAGTCAGAGAAAGACAGATAACATATGATTTCACTCATATGGAATTTAAGATACAAAACAGAAGAACATAAGAGAAGCAAAAATAATATAAAAACAGAGAGGGGGACAAGACATAAGAGACTCAAATATAGAGAACAAACTGTTGCTGGAGGGGAGGTGGGTGGGGGGGATGGTCTAAATGGGCAAGGGGCATTAAGGAAGACACTTGTTGGGATGAGCACTGGGTGTTATACGTAGGAGATGAATCACTGGAATCTACTCCTGAAGTCATTATAACACTATATGCTATACTATAATCATTATAACATATGCTAACTAACTTGGATGTAAATTAAAAAAAAACTGATAAAACAGAATAAAATGAAAAATATCCCCCCACCAAAAAAGAATTCTTGCTTAAGTTTCATTATATGTGTCACATCCTTCGCTTCTTTTCAAATTGAGTCTTCTCTCTAGTACAAAACTTAGAACATTATAACACTCAGTAAATATTTTTAAATGGATAGATTTATAAATGTATAAAATGAGCATATGCAATGCTTGGAGGCTCATGCTTTATTTAACTGGTCTATCAATATTACTGCAATAAATAAAAAATCCAAATAGAAAAAAAAAGTTAAACATAAATTTACCACACAACCCAACACTACCACTCGCAGGTGTCTACCCACGAGAAACGAAAACATTTGTCCACACAAAGACATGGACACCAATGTCCATAGCAGCTTTATTTGCAAGAATCCCAAACTGAAACCAATCCAGATGTAGATCAACTGGTGAATGGATCAATAAAATGTGGTCTATCCATGCAATGGGATATAATTCAGTAATAAAAAGAGATGAAATGAAATAGTAAAACATGCTGACACATGAATGGACCGTGAAAACATTGTGCCAAGTGAAAGAATCCAGATACCACAGACTACCCTGCGTGGTTGCATTACATGAAATGTCAAGAGAAGGCTTGCAGCATGCTCGGAAAGAGAGTCATTGTTCAGGAACCAGGTCGAAGGGTCTTGTGCAGCAAGCTCAGGGGCCCGGCCGATCCACAGAGGGCTGTGGAGAAGAGCCTTGTAGAGTTTTGAACAGGAAAGTGATAGGATCAGGTTTGTGTTCTGAGCATTCTTTCTGTAGAGACGCAAGACTGGGCACAGGAAAGTCAGATGGGAGGCTGTCACAGTGGCTGGGACCCTGGGAGGAAGACCAGAGAGGAGGACACCTGTTTGAGGATGTACATTTCCGTATGCACATTTCTGAGCACTTGTTGTTGGGGTTGCTGACTCGTAGAAGATACTCCTGCTAACTAGACAACTGCCGTAGCTCCCCCAAATTCATGCTGGCCAACTTACACAGGCGATTGCTTTAGGACACCCCAGCTATTCTCCATTCCTCTGTCTTCCTATAATGAGATTTCGTATAAACTGCTCCACGAAGGAGATTGTACTCTCTGATTATGGGTAAAGAAAATCAAAAGTTCTGCCTTCTGTCCCACTGTGCTGAGCTCCTCAGCAGATTGAAAGGCATGCTTGTTTCTTGTTAATAGGCCCTGACCATAAATCTAAGTAAGCAAGAAAAAACAAAAGAAAAAAAGAGAGAAAAGGCAAGTCTTTAATCACAAAGCATAATATATAATTATATATTATATATGGCTATATAATATGCATTATACATTATATATATGTGTATAATGCAGAATGCTTGCTTAGCGCTGGGAGTGAGTGCCCTCCTACAACAGGGATTGACTGACAATGGGTGCAAAGAAATTTTTGGGGTGATGGAAATGTTCTAAAACTGGATTATGGTGATTGTTGCACAATTCTATAAATTTCCTAAAATTATTGAATTGTGCAGTGCCACGATTGGGTAAATATATGGTACATAAGCTACACCCCAATAAAGCTGTTTAAAAAGCTGAGACTCAACTACTAAAACAGTATTTGTATCTTTTCTTTGCCCATTAAGCCACTAAACAAATAATGCAATCTTTTTTTGGCATAAAAAAAAAAACCCATATTAAAAAAAAAATCAACTCAAAGGAGAAAGCTCTAAAGAAATCATTTGGTTTCTTCCCTGACACCCTTCGTTTTTGACTCTCTGGGTTTCTCAAGGCCTTGTCTTCTGCACACTTGCAGTGACCTCTGAGCCATCCATCACAAAAAGGTGAAGAGGTCTCAGGTGTATGTTCAGGATGATGACTTCAGTTCCAAAGTAAGACACGAAAGGAAGACCATTTGCTGAGATCCAGGCCATCAGGAAGTTAGATCTTTCTGTGAGTATCTTAAGTTACTTTAAACTCCAAGATTACATTTTTTTTTTAAATTTTTTTTTCAACGTTTTTTATTTATTTTTGGGACAGAGAGAGACAGAGCATGAACGGGGGAGGGGCAGAGAGAGAGGGAGACACAGAATCGGAAACAGGCTCCAGGCTCCGAGCCATCAGACCAGAGCCTGACGCGGGGCTCGAACTCACGGACCGTGAGATCGTGACCTGGCTGAAGTCGGACGCTTAACCGACTGCGCCATCCAGGCGCCCCCAAGATTACATTTTTGAACAATGTGGTAGGGTTATGACCCAGATTTAAGTTAGGTGTAAGACTTGGGACTCATTACTAACAATACCAAACAATAATGGTCACCAGCTGTCATAATTTGGGGGTCTCTCCAAGTACATCAACTACACCTGCAAATGCAAAATTTTTACATAGTTTTCCACAAACAATATACTGATCCAATAGTTACACCTACCATATAGATCGTTAAAAGATATTTTTTTTCAACATTTATTTATTTTTGGGACAGAGAGAGACAGAGCATGAATGGGGGAGGAGCAGAGAGAGAGGGAGACACAGAATCGGAAACAGGCTCCAGGCTCTGAGCCATCAGCCCAGAGCCCGACGCGGGGCTCGAACTCACAGACCGTGAGATCGTGACCTGGCTGAAGTCGGACGCTTAACCGACTGTGCCACCCAGGCGTCCCAAAAGATATTTTTTAAAATACATTTATCAGCATACAACAGATACAGAAAAGTGAGCAAATCATAAGTGCTTGATGAATTTTATTTTTTTTATTAAAGATTTTGTTTTTAAGTAATGTCTCAACCCAACATGGGCCTTGAACTCACAATCCCTAGATCAAGGGTCCCACGCTCTACCAACTAAGCTAACTGGGTTTCCCGGTACTTGATGAATTTTAAAATAGAACACAGCCTTTAAAATACAAGCCAGGGGGATGCCTTGAGTGGCTCAGTCAGTAGCGTCTGACTTTGGCTCAGGTGTGATCTGGGTTCATGAATTCAAGCCCCATATTGGTCTAACTGCTGTCAGCATGGAGCCCGATTTGGATCCTCTGTCGCTCTCTCTGCCCCTTCCCCACTTGTGCGTGCACACACACTCTCTCTCTCTCACTCTCTCTCTCTCTCTCTCTCTCTCTCTCTCAAAAATAAATACAACACTAAAATTTTTTTTTACATACAAGCCAGGTTGGGGCGCCTGGGTGGCGCAGTCGGTTAAGCGTCCGACTTCAGCCAGGTCACGATCTCGCGGTCCGTGAGTTCGAGCCCCGCGTCGGGCTCTGGGCTGATGGCTCAGAGCCTGGAGCCTGCTTCAGATTCTGTGTCTCCCTCTCTCTCTGCCCCTCCCCCGTTCATGCTCTGTCTCTCTCTGTCCCAAAAATAAATAAATAAATAAATAAATAAATAAATAAATAATAAAAAAAAAATAAATACAAGCCAGGTTAAGAAATAGATTATCATCACCCCAGAAGCTCCTTTTATGTGTTCCCCTAGCTAACACACTCACTCCCTTCCCCAAGGATAGCCACTATTCTGACTTCTAATACCACTGATTTTTCTTGCCCAGTTTTGAAATTTACCATACAGTGTGTGCTTATTTGTGTCTGGTTTCTTTTACTCAAGATTGTGTACCTAAGAGTCACTCATTGTTCTAGGGTATTCTATTGTAGGAGTATATCACTACTTATCCATTCTATTGTCGATGGATGTTTGGATTGCTTCCAGGGTTTTGGCTATTATGGATAATTCCGCTATGAATTCTTTTGAATATGCCTTTTGTGCATATGTGTGTGCATTTCTATTGAGTACGTATCTAGGAGCAGTCCCTGGGTCATAGGGTATGTGTATGGTTAGCTTTAGTATAAATCATTTTAGTTTGCTAAAATCAAGAAAGCCACTTGAAGTGATTAAAGAGCAAACACACTCAAATGCAGAAATTTTCTAAATATAAACACACGTTCATTCTTCGTCAGAGTTGGCCTGAACAAACACTGGCATAGGCAGGACAATTGAATATCAGTCACGAAGTTACTGGAGTGTGATGTCTCACAAACATAACTTCTGAAGACACCATCTCCTGTGAGTTTCAGCCCTCAGGAAATGAGGCCGCTGTGAGCTCTCTGGCATTCCTGTATGCGCCTGGGCGGGAGTCTAAATGAGCAAGGCTTGTATCCCTGCCTTGGCTTTGATCTCAGAGAAAGCATTATGTTTGCTCCATTTCCCCCTACAATCTAGAAATAAATTTATTTTGGGGTTAGTAAAAAGTCTAAGGTAGTTATTTGCACAGGATACCAGGCTGAGGCTCTCGGTTCCTGGACAGCACTTCCGTGGCTGTCTTCTGGAGCTCCGTGGCTGTTTCCCAGGAGGGCCCGCAGGCCTTGTCTACAACCAGTTCTTCTGGGGTGGCCTTGGGCTCATCAACTACCCCGTGTCATAGCCTATCCCTGACCTGACACCTTGAGATTTGAATTTAAGCCAAGGGAACCCTGATTCAACCCACAGCCTTCCAGCAGGATGTTTTCGCGGCACAGGTTAATTTCAGAAATTCAGACGATTTGCCCCAACAAACAAAGCATCCACATCAGTTTCACTTCCTGGTCTCTGGACTGGTTTTCCACTGGGATTTGGAGAAAACTTTCTCTCAAAACAAGGAAACTTCTAGCTTCCTGCCTGCCTTTGGAAATCACCAGAATTCCTGGGCCTTGGGGTTTTTACAACCCTTAATAGACCAGGCTGTGGCAGGAGGGGGCAGGGGTCTCAGTTTTCTTTTCTTTCTATTTGGATTCCTCCTGTTGCTGCCTGTTCTTTCTGAGGTCTCCAAGGTACTTAGTCCCTAGAAGGAGCGGCTTTTGGAATAGTGTCCATTATGTCTTAGTGTTTAGACGGGAAGCGATGACTACATCTTCTTTCTTTTTTACAACACCCTAGTGTCCCAAAGAGACCGGCTTCAGCTTTAAGAGAAGTTACCATACGCTCTTCAGTGTCCGCTTTGGTTTGCTTTAAAAATTGCCACAATGTTTGACGTTCTCATTTGCCAGTGGCTGAACAGAAATTATGTTCTCTGAGTCAGATGGGCTCCCTGAATTCGGTCACACTTTTCATGTTTTGATAAACCATGGCCGTGTTCTAAAGCTCTGCCCAGAACATGTTTTGTGGAAAACTTGTTATTTGTAAAATGGCAAATATTTAATACAAAGACATATAGGACAGCTAATGACCTACTTGCTTAGGTTTATGAAATGGAAAGTAATTATTTGGGATTCCATATTTTGGGCTAACTTAACATTTTAAAATAATTATTTATTGCATAAGAATATATATTCTTAGGGGCACCTGGGTGGCTCAGTCGGTTAAGCGTCTGACTCTTGACTTTGGCTCAGGTCATGATCTCACAGTTCATGAGTTTGATCCACGTCAGGCTCTGCGCTGACCGTGTGGAGCCTGCTTGGGATTCTTTCTCTCTCCCTCTTTCCAGGCCCCCTTCCCTGCTTACTCGCTCTCTCTCAAAATAAATAAAAATAAACTTAAAAAGACATATACATCCTTATAACATATAAGAATGCAAAGAATATAAATTCACTCACCATTAGAAAGCTGGTTTGTCAATACAAGAGGAGAAGTCTTTATCAAGAGAACAGGTGAGGGGTGCTTGGTTGGCTCAGTCAGTACAGCATATGACTCTTGATCTCGAGGTCATGAGTTCAAGCCCCATATCGGGCAGGGAGCTCATCTAAAAAAAAAAAAAAAAATTAAAAAAAAAAAGAGAGAGAGAGAGACCAAGTTAGTCAACCAGCCCTTCCTAGTTTTCCATGTTTAAAACGATATAGATGTGGCTGACTTAAATTGCTTTTTTTTTTTTAAGTTTACTTATTAATCCAGAGAGAGAGAGAGAGAGAGAGGAGTGGGGCAGGAGCAGAGAGAGGGAGAGACAGAGAATTCCAAGCAGGCTCCGTGCTGTCAGCACAGAGCCCAATATGGGGCTCGATCCCACAAACTATGAGATCACCACCTGAGCCAAAATCAAGAGTCGGATGCTTAACCAACTGAGCCACCCGGGTGTTCCAGATAGCTTTTTGTTTTAAAACCAGTTTTCCTCCATCCAACCATTAATTTTTTAGCAGCTTTATTGAGATGGAACTCACATATACTGTAATTCATTCATTTAAATTGTACAACTCAGTGTTTTTTTTAGTACATTCACAAATATGTGCAACTCTCACCACAGTAAATTTTAGAACATTTCATCATCTCGAAAGGAAACCCCACAGTCTTTAGTTATCAGCTCCTTCCTCTCCCACCCCAGCCCTGAGCAACCACAAATCTGCTTTTGGTTTCTGTAGATTTACATCCCCCCCCCCAAGTTTTAATTTTATTTATTTATTTATATTAAAAATTTTTTAATCATTTATTTATTTTTGAGAGACAGAGACAGGGTGTGAGCGGGGGAGAGGCAGAGGGAGAGAGAGAGGAGACACAGATTCCGAAGGAGGCTCCCAGCTGAGCTTTCAGCACAGAGCCCGACGCGGGGCTCAAACTCATGAACTGTGAGAACGTGACTTGAACTGATGTCAAACACTTAACAGACTGAGCCACCCAGGTGCCCTGAGAATCCCATGTTTAATGAATTGCTCTTTCTTACTCTTCCATTTGCTTCTCTGCTGGCTCTTTCAAATAAAACTAAAATGGGGCGCCTGGGTGGCGCAGTCGGTTAAGCGTCCGACTTCAGCCAGGTCACGATCTCGCGGTCTGTGAGTTTGAGCCCCGCGTCGGGCTCTGGGCTGATGGCTCAGAGCCTGGAGCCTGTTTCCGATTCTGTGTCTCCCTCTCTCTCTCTGCCCCTCCCCCGTTCATGCTCTGTCTCTCTCTGTCCCAAAAATAAATAAAAAACGTTGAAAAAAAAATAAAATAAAACTAAAATAAAAATAGGAGATACACGGAGGATTTCCTCAATTAACCAGGAAAATGAGCACAATTATTCTGTGCACAAGGGAAGCCACAAAGTTCACTGGAATAGCGGTTTTATTTGTCAGTTACTTTGATCACCCTGAGTACTTTTCAGTATGGTTTGACCATTTCCAAGCACATCACTCAGAAAAGCTATCTTCTGGGATGCCTGGGTGGCTCAAGTAGGTTAAGCGTCCGATTTCTGCTCAGGTCTTGATCTCATGGGTTCATGAGTTTGAGCCCCACGTTGGGCTCTGTGCTAACATCTCAGAGTCTGGAGCCTGCTTCGGATTCTGTGTGTGTGTCTCTCTCTCTCTGTCCCTTCCCCGCTCATGCTCTGTCTCTCTCTGTCTCAAAAAAAAAAAAAAAAAAAAACAAACACACACACACACACACACACACACACACACAAAGAAAAGATATCTTCTTCACCTCATACATCCAACGAAATATTTAAAACGCAACAAGAAGGTAACAGTAGATGCAATAAAAATAACTTCAGAAATTTTAAAATAGCTTCTGAATAGTCCAAGCCCTTGAGATCAGGACCGTGCCTTTTCTTTATGCCACTGTGCCTTGGTTGTTATTTGGAGTGCAATGGCTTCCAACTTCAGGTCCAAATAAAAGAAAATATCGTTTTGCATTAGTCCAAGAGATATCTTGATTTAATTCTACCGATAGTGACATCTAATGTTTTAGTTTTTTGCTTTTTCATTTCAGAAAGGACAGAAATTCCGACTGTCATTTTGATATCGGCATGCGATGAATTCCTACTGATGCTCTCTTTTGTCCTCTAGTAGACATCTTTTGGGGGGGATACGTCCAACTCACAATCATTTCCCTCTTCTTTGGGGACCATCCCTCAGTTCACCAGGGAAGCCAACCTAGGAACATGGGTGGGTCTATACCACGAGCATTTTGGAGTTGTGACTGGACACGTCTGGCCCTGCAGTAGACAAGGTTGATCTGTAGAGAGATGAGAAATGAAACAGACGTGCTTGGAGGAACAGAGATGAGCGGTCAAGAAACCTGTTGGTTGGTCAATTCCTGGTTCCGCTGCATTCCTGACACCTGGCTGCATTCTTGCCCTATAGATGTTCCCTCCACACAAAAGTTTAAAATAAGGAGATCTATAGAAGCCGAAACTAATACTGCAGTGTATGTTAACTAGCTGGAACTTAAATAAAAACTTGGAATAGGGCGCCCGGGTGGCTCAGTCAGTTGAGTGTCCAACTCTCGATTTTGGCTCAGGTCATGATCTCACGGTTCCTGCCCTGAGATGTTATGTTTTTTTCAACAAGAGTAATACATACTCATATGACACCGATAGAATACCTACCATGTGCCAGATGCCGTTCTAAGGACTTCTGTTGTGACAGTCTCACGAGACCCTATGATGTCATGACTGTTATGGTGCCCACTTGACACATGAGAAAACCGTTCAACCTTTGCTGGAGACACTTGGGGGCAGTGCCCAAGACCCTGGGATTCTGTTGGTGGCACGCAGGAGGCGTGGCCCTGTCAGAGAGTGCTGAGGGAGGAGCAAGGAACCCACAGCCACGGGTTGGCCTGAGGAAGGACCTCAAGAGTAGAACAAGAGAGTGTCTGTCCAGCTCCAGGTGAATGAGCATTGCAGCAAGTAAGTGACCCTGTTCTCTGCCTCTGCTGCCTACCAGGCTGACATCAGTGAGGAAGAAAGGGAAGATCTGGGGTGACAATGGAAGGTGAGATTATAGTTTCTCCCACCTCAGAGAGGGGGAGGACTACTGGCATAGACATGGGGGCCTCAGGTCTGTCCTTCGGAAAGCTGGCCCCTTTCACCAGCACTTCTGGGGGTTCCGAGAGTGGGTGATTCTATTTCCGCGGTGGCCGGAACAGGCATCCTCAACACTCGGGGGTGGACGTTTAGCACAGGGCTGCCCACGGCCACACAGTTAAGAGCATTGCAGACTTACGCTTCCTACATCACAGACGCGGCACTGTGGCTAAGGTTACACCGTTGTGTCCACAAGCCAGTTGCATGGGCCGGCGTGACGCCCTGGAAGGGCCTGGCCCGGGGTGCCGACCGCCCGGAGCCCATCCTCTTGCCAGAGAAGCCCCTGTCTTCCTTGTCGTTCTAGGCCTGCCCCCTTGTCCTGTCCCTCCCTCCCTCTGCACTGGGCGATGCAGCCACCGTGCCTCTTCCAAGCTCCACTGCTTTCTGTGGCCTGTGGCACCAGGTTCCACCGCCCACCCTGGGCTGAGTGACGATGGAATGTGTCTTCCTGACTCCCCTCTGCTTTCTATCCTAGACTCAATACCTTAGGTGGAGCCACGTGAAACGGCTGTTCTCATTTACCTACAGAAATCACACGTTCTCATAGGTCAACTTAAACGTAGGCCTTTTAATTTTTTTATTTATGGGAGAGCACAAGCAGGGGGAGAGGCAGAGAGAGGGGGACAGCGGATCCGAAGCGGGCTCTGCTCTGACGGCAGAGAGCCCGACGTGGGGCTGGAACTCGCCAACCGTGAGATCATCACTCGAGGGGAAGTCAGATGCTCAACTGACTGAGCCACCCAGGCGCCCCAAACAGTAGGCCTTTTTTATTTGAAACATCTTGCTGCTCACTGCCGCAGGAAAATACACAGAAAGAAACAAAGTAGGAAATCTGGGCACACGACAGACTCCCTGGAGACTGTACAAGATCGTTTTCCCGGCCTGCCTGCCTTTCCCAGGGGCATTTTAAACAGGGAGTTTTGAGGACGTCTTCCAAGGTTACCCCATGGCCTGACTTGAATGTCGGACCCAGTGGCTCTGCTCAGACGGTGGTCGGGCCCGGCCCACCCTCCTAGCCTCATCCTCACATCTCCGCTTCCCGCTTCTCTCCTTCCTGCAGGCTTTTCTTCTGCAGCCGCCTCTTGGTCCCGGGCTGTCTCCCAACCCCCGTGAGAAAGAGGCCTGGCTGCTCAGGCCTGTGTGACCTCGCCGTTACCTCCCCGTCCTGTCCTGGAGGCCCCTGGGGCCAGCCCCCCGCCCCCCCTTGCCTGTTTCTCTCTGTACTGTGTGTTTTGCCCACAACATTTCTCCTGGCCAGGCTGCTAAGTCCAGAAAAGTTTAGTTGCCTTATCTCCGCTGTGGGTTTCTATCTGAGCCAGCTCTCTCCTCAATTCACGTTTCCCTACACAGCAGGGGCCACCTTTGCAAGCCCACCAGCGGCTTCCCCCACCCCCACCCTGCAGATTCTGTCTCTGTTTCGGGCCTGAGTCCCTGCTGACCTCCCTCTGGGGCCCAGTGTTGAGGCTGCATGGCCCGCTCCCGAGCAGAGGGCCGCTGACCGCCAGCTGACTCCACCCAAACCTGACTCCCCAGACTCACTCTCTGAAACTCCCCTCAGGTAGCCCGTTGCCCCCCTCCCAGTGCATGGCAATGGATCTTGAGTGGAATTTCTACTCGGGGTCCTCAGAGGGAATCTGATCAGAGATCAGAGGGTTACCAGTCAGAGCACGGGGGACAGGCTGAGCAGAGCTTCTCTGGGATAAAACCAGGCTGCTACGTTGGCAAAGCCCGCTCCTGGGGCCTCTCATGAGCCTGGGCAGGGAGAGCACTGCTGAGTCATTCCTGGGCCCCTGGTGGTCCCCCATGATGCTGGCAGACTTCACCACCAGCACCCAGCCACTTGGCCAACAGTGACCAACCCAGCCAATCCGCCCATTGGACCCCTCTTTTCTACACACCCTCTTTTATAGTGACCGGTTGTTCATTCAACCACTCACGCCATTCAATAGAAATGTGTTGAACACCTAGCACCTGCCAGGTACCATTTTAGGCCTTAGGGACATGTGGTGAATAAGACAGATGAGGTCCCTTCCCCTATGGAGTTAATAGTCCAGTGGGGACAAACCAATGATTATCCAGCTGCATGGGCTAGTAGGGTCTGTGGACTAGAGCTGAGCCACAGATCTGTGTTACCAGCTTGAGTTGAGGTAACACAGAAGTTGAGAGAAGTGTTTAGAAACTTCTTTTTTTATTTATTTATATTTTTTTAATGCTTATTTTTGAGAGAGAGAGGGCGGGGAGGGGCAGAAACAGAGGGAGACACAGAATCCGAAGCAGGCTCCAGGCTCTGAGCTGTCAGCACAGAGACTGACAAGAGGCTTGAACTCACAAGCTGTGAGATCATGACCTGAGCCAAAGTCAGACATTTAACCAACTGAACCACTCAGGCACCCCTAGAAACTTCTATAGTGATTTGATAGAGTAATCTTATGTTCATTGAGTCTAGTAAAAAAAAAAAAAAAATCTGGCTTCTATTGTTTGTCTTTTTTTCATTTTATTTTTCTAGTAATTCATTTCTAATACATTTTACAAAAATATAGATCTGCAATGGGCTGCAAATTTAGAAAAATTCATCCTATACTCCAGAAATTTTGAGAAGCATTGCTCTAAATTATAAATTGCAATTTGTGCCATGAAAAACATGATGGAGAATAACGGGAAAAACTTGGTCTAAGAAGGGTGGTGTGATGTGACCTAAAGGGTGAGGAGGAACCAACCAGGCAGAGCTGGGGATGGAGCTTTCCAGGCAAAGGAACATCGGATGCAAAGGCCCTGAGGGGAGTGAGAACCTGGAGGGCTAAAACAGAAAAAAACCTAGCGGAGGTGGAGGCAGAAGTAAGGGGACACAGGTGGGGCAGGCGGGGTGGGCGGAGCAAGGGAGACAGGTGGGGCAGGTGGGGTGGGCGG
>NW_024412403.1:8566978-8589328 GCF_014898765.1 Herpailurus yagouaroundi | reverse complement strand
CGGAGCAAGGGAGACAGGTGGGGCAGGTGGGGTGGGCGGAGCAAGGGGAGACAGGTCGGGCAGGCAGGGTGGGCAGTCAGAGGCCCCCATCCCGGGAGTGCATTTGAAGGGCAAGGAGAAGCTACTGAAGTGCTTTAAGTGTCGCATCAGGGCTTCCTACCTGCCCCTTTCCTATAACACATGCACAGCCAAAAAGGGACCGCTTCATCCTGGACTCCATCGGGAGGGCTTAATGGCTGGATCCAGGACATTGTGATAGCAGTATCTCTACTAAAGTCCAGTTCTGAAACAGGGATTTTCATAACAGCTTTCTTGGGGCACCTGGGTGGCTCAGTCAGTTAAGCTTGGGCAGCCCGACTTGGGCTCAGGTCATGATCTTGAGGTCCGTGAGTTCAAGCCCTGCGTCTGGCTCTGTGCTGACAGCTCAGAGCCTGGAGCCTGTTTCAGATTCTGTGTCTCCCTCTTTCTCTGACCCTTCCCTGTTCATGCTCTGTCTCTCTCTGTCTCAAAAATAAATAAATGTTAACAAAAAAGTTTAAAAAAAAACAGCTTTCTTGTAAAGGTCTGCAAACCTTTTTTAAAGGAACTTCTTGTGGGGCACCCGGGTGGCTCAGTCAGTTAAGTGTCAAATTCTTGATACTGGCTCAGGTCACGATCTCATGGTTCATGAGTTCGAGCCCCGCGTTGAGCTCTGTGCTGACAGTGCTGAGCCCGCTTGGGATTCCCTCTGTCTTCCTCTCTCTCTGCCCCTCCTCCATCTCTTTCCCTCAAAATAAATAACATTAAAGAAAAAAAAAGACATTTCTTGTACCTTGGGCACTTACTGGTTGAGACAAAATGTTGCCAGGATGGAATTTGATTTAAAGAAGGATTTTCAGGGCACCTGGCTGGCTCAGTCATTAGAGCATGAGACTCTTGATCTCAGGGTCATAAGCTAGAGCCCCACATTGGGCATAGAGTTTACTTAAAAAACAAAAACAAGGGGCCCCTGGGTGGCTCAGTTGGTTGGGCCAATGACTTCGGCTCAGGTCATGATCTTGCAGTTTGTGAGTTCGAGCCCCGCATCGTGCTCTGTGCTGACAGCTCAGAGCCTGGAGCCTACTTCGGATTCTATGTCTCCCCCTCTCTCTGCCCCTACCTTGCTCACACTCTGTGTCTCTCTGTCTCTCAATAATAAATAAATGTTTTAAAAAAAAAACAAAATCTTTAAAAGAAATAAAGAAGGATTTTCTCAAAGATACTATACTTTGCAGCGTGCCTGGGTGGCTCTGTCGGTTAAACATCTGACTTTGGCTCAGGTCGTGATCTCCTGGTTTCTGAGTTCAAGCCCCGCATTGGGCTGTCTGCTGTCAGCACAGAGCCCACTTTGGATCCTATGTCCCCCTCTTTCTGCCCCTCCCCTGCTCACTCCTCTCTCTCTCTCAAAAATAAATAAATATTTTTAAAAAAGATACTGTATCTTTTGGGGCGCCTGGGCGGCTCAGTCGGTTAAGCGTCCGACTTCGGCTCAGGTCACGATCTCGCGGTCCGTGAGTTCAAGCCCCGTGTCGGGCTCTGTGCTGACTGCTTGGGGCCTGGAGCCTGTTTCCGATTCTGTGTCTCCCTCTCTCTCTGCCCCTCCCCCGTTCATGCTCTGTGTCTCTCTGTCTGAAAAATAAATAAACGTTAAAAAAAAATTAAAAAAAAAAAGATACTGTATCTTGCAACTAGGGAAAAAAAAACTAAAGAATGGAAAAGAGGATTCTAATCCATCATTTTTCCTTTTTTAAAGTTTTCATTTAAATTTCAGTTAGTTAACATACAGTATATTAGTTTCAGTTGCACAGTATAGTGAATCAACACTTCCATACAACACCTGGTGCTCATCACAGGTGTGCACTCCTTTTTTAAAATTTTTTTTCAAGGTTTATTTATTTTTGGGACAGAGAGAGACAGAGCATGAACGGGGGAGGGGCAGAGAGAGAGGGAGACACAGAATCGGAAACAGGCTCCAGGCTCTGAGCCATCAGCCCAGAGCCCGACGCGGGGCTCGAACTCACAGACCGCGAGATCGTGACCTGGCTGAAGTCGGACGCTTAACCGACTGCGCCACCCAGGCGCCCCATCCTTTTTTAAATAAGAATAGGGATTGGGTAACATGGTTGGTTGATCTGGCCTTCTATCAACCGGTCTGTGCTTCAACAACTGTTCATAACGACAATGATGCTAAGGCTCTAAATATTTCTAAAGTATCTTGTAAGTCCCCCAAAGGAAAATTATGTAATTTAAGCATTATTTTAGAATTGTGGTTTCTGTATTCTTTAAAAAAAAAAAATGTGGTGCCTGGGTGGCTCAGTCGGTGGAGCATCTAACTCTTGATCTTGGCTCAGGTCATGATTTTGCCATTTGTGTTGGGCTCTGCACTGACAGCATGGAGCCTGCTTGAGATTCTCTCTCTCCCTTTCTCTCTGCCTTTTCCCTGCATGTGCATGCACACAGTCTCTCTCAAAATAAACTAAAAAAAAAAATGTAACTGAGATCTATTGAACAGGATGGTCTATACGTCTTTAACGACTGGCTTGTGTCTAAAATGAGATCATTGTCGTCTCCTTGCATTCTGTTACTTTAACAGACTTTGCTAGGCTCTTTTCACTGCAGGTGAAGGTCTTTGTATATTCCAGAGAGTTATTGCACATTGTTTGCAAAAGATAACTTAGGTGGGTTCAAAGTTTGAACCAGCCCCATAACCTTTTTCATTATTATAAAATAATTACTTTGTATGTGAAGGGGATTTCCTGCATGAGTTTGGTGAAACTTTAAGTTATGCCCTACAGATAAGTCATTTCTACCTCCTAGACCTGCCAGGAAGCTCTTAGTTCTGGTTTACATGTTAAATAAGTCTCACTAAATTCCTAAGAGATCATTGCCTTCAAATTTCTTTGAACTTATTTAGTTATTCTGAAAATGATCATAGGAGATCTACGATCATTTTTTTGAATAGTTAAAGCTTAAAATGCATATTAAATAAATAAATAGGTTAGCAATACATGATGTTGACAAATGAACAGTCACGCTTTGCTGGTGGAAATGTAAAAACGGAGGTTAGCTTCCTGGCAATTTGGTGATAGGTAATAAGAGCTTTAAGAAATTTCATATCGCTTACCCTTCAAATACATTTCCAAGAGATATAATCAGAGATAAGAACAAAGATTTCTATACAGGGATATTTGTTACACTGACATTTATAAAAATGAAAATCAGAACTATCCTTAGAGTCCGTTAATAGAGAATTTGTGAAATTATGGTGCATCCATATGCCACAATATTATGCAATTATTAACTGCTCATAATATAATGTTATTTGAAAAATGAGGCACACAAAATCATATTCACAGTATTTTTTTGTTTTTTGTTTGTTTGTACACACATGTAGAGGGGCTTATAGAAGACAATTAAGAATATCTTTGAGTGATGGGTTATGGTTGATTTAGTTTTATTTGTTTTCTATAATTTAAAAATTCTCGGGGTGCCTGGGTGGCTCGGTCAGCTAAGCGTCCGACTTCAGCTCAGGTCATGAACTTGCAGTTTGTGGGTTCGAGCCCCGCGTCAGGCTCCCTGCTAACAGCTTAGGGCCTGGAGCCTCCTTCGGATTCTGTTTCCCTCTCTCTCTGTTCCTCCCCTGCTCGCACCCTGTCTCTCTGTCTTTCTCTCAAAAATAAATAAAGAATAAAAAAAAAAATCTCTATGATGCATGTGTATTACTTTTAAAATAAATGATACTGATTAAAAACAATGCAAATATTTAAAGTATCCGTCATTAGATACCATTCCACATTCATTACTTATGTAGATTTAAAATGCTGTAATCATGAAATGATCTTAGCCAAAATCTTACGAACTTTAATCAAGGGCATTTCTGATATGGTCTGTTGATCCATAGACTGTGTGGCTGATGGGCTCTTCAGCACCTTTCAATCACATAAGTTATTTGGTTTTTGGCATTTTCATGATTAATCCAACATGAAAAATCTGATCTAGCCCAATGCACTAACTACCACTAATCTTATTGGTGACAAGAAGCTTCTGATAAGGATGGCTTGGAGAGGTGAAAAAGAGGGCAAGTTTGGGGATTTAACTTCACTGAAACCATTTTCTTTGAGGGATGGGATATCTGATCCGATTTCGTTTACTTCAGATCTTTGAACAAATCATTACACAGGGATTTTGGGGGAAAAGGAGTTAAGTCGAGAAGCAGTGCTTGATTTAGCATTTGTTTTGGAATCACTTACCTTTTGGGTTGCTGACAGCAACGAACATTTTCTAAATGCCCAAAAGAACGAAAGTAGATTGTCTTCCCATAAGAAGTGGCAGATGAAAGTTGGTTATTTCTCTATATTCATTCAGATGAATGTTTGAGCGAGAAAAAAAACCCAAGAAACAACCTGAAACCAAAACAAAACAGGTAAAAGTTACCTCTTAAATTTGTCAGGCATCCGTACATGGTGTGTGGCCTTCACTAACTTCCAAGATGGCCTAGGAGAGATATTTATTTTGTAAAATAAAGTTCAGAAAGGCAGAGATATCATCCACTTAGACCAAACATTCAGTAACTCCTGCAAATGGATTGTCAATAGGCCTTGACATCCATTCCTTATTCTGGCCAGGAAGGAATAGAGTTATTCTCAAGGTTAAGTAAAGGTCATCTCTCTCTGCCAACTGCCAGTCAGCAGTGATGGAAAAGCACAGGCTGGGGCTAGGTGCCTGGAAATTTCACTTAAGAAACAAATGGCCCCAGTCTGTCTGTTCACTCAGGTCACTTCTGTTAGTTTTCCCATAATTGTGCTAGATCGGTAGGCAAGTGAAATGACAGATTCGTCACTGATAGAATCTCTATCTTGGGTTGACAATTCTTTAATTTGTGGCCCTTTGTGGTCAGAGGCCATTATTTCTGATTGCCTTTTTGTCCCACGGCAGTTCATCTGTCTTTCACGAGCATTAACTTTAATCTTCTCGTTCAGAGATGACAGTGAATTCAGTCTGAGGTAGCTTTCAAACTGATTTCATAAATTTAGTAAATTCAGGGGGAAAAAAAATCTTAAAAGGCACCAGAATTTGAAAGTAGAAGACAAATAATAATGGCTTTCTGGAAATTTCGGGTCGTTACAAGATCTCCACATTGATCATTCTAAATATTTAGGGCCTTAAATGATTTGACTCCTTAAAATATGAGAAAAGTTTATATCTCCCTCATTCCACCTTCAAAACCATTTAATTGTAATGCTTCTGATGATTCCAGCTAGGAGCCTCTGAATTTTTCCTTTCTCACTAATAACCATATACTTTGTTGTCTGTGCTAGAAACCCAGGACCCAAGATGAATCAGCCAAATTCTCAGGAAGTGAAGTAAAAACCAAGTGTGTGCATGGCCCCGTGTGTGTAGCACAGAGGACGTTCGGAGAGAGATGGACACAGTGTGGACGGGGTGTGGGGTGTGGACAGGGAGCAGCAGGGACAGATGTGGGCCAGGATCTGTGATTCCAGGATTTTCGTCTCCTTTACCTGATTCAACCCTCAAGATTATCTCAAGGTAGGTGTATCCCTCTAGCACGTGAGAAAACGGAGCTTTCAGGGTGGGGGGAGGGGAAATCTCTCCAAGGCCTCCCACTCCACCCAGGAGGTGAAGTGAGGACTCGAGAGCTTGGTTCTCATCCAAAACCCAAACTCTTAACTTTGCAGGCTCTCTTCCTGAGGACAGGGGCAAAATCGGAAAGGGTTTCTATGAGTGTGGTGGTCCAGCCAAGTGGGGGGTGAGGGGACAGGGGACAGGTGGGGGTAGAGAGATACAGCAGAGGAGAGAGAGAAGAGTAATACTGTGTATGGGCATGTTGTTCTCTCTCTCTGAGTCACAAGAGAGATTTATTATCTAACACAGTCCACTTATGGCATCGGCTCTCTCTGGGTTTGGGGTATTCTGTGGCACACTTTGCCATCAAAGATAAAGGGTTTTCTTCGTCGTGCTGTGCCAAGCTTAGCACTTGGGTTTTCATCCTCAGGCTTGAGGGAATACTTTCTCTTCTATTTCCTGACATGGATTTTAAGCCAACCTTGATATATGATTGGGGTAGCCTGAATAATGGCCCCCAAAGACATTGGCAGGTGCCAGTTCCTGGACTCTGTAAATGTCATCCTACAAGGGAAGAACGGTCTCTGAAGATGTGACAAAGTTAAGCCTTGTGTTGTTTTGCTATATAAACACTTTATTAAAAGCAGCAGACCAGCGGGGCGCCTGGGTGGTTCAGTTGGTTAAGCATCTGACTTTGATCTCACAGTTCACCAGTTGGAGCCCCGTGTCAGGCTCTGTGCTAACAGCTCGGAGCCTGGAGCCTGCTTTGGATTCTGTGTCTCCCTCTCTCTCTGTCCTTCCCCACTAGTGCGCACGCTCTCTCTCTCTCTCTCTCTGTGTCTCTCTCAAAAATAAATAAAATGTAAAAAAAAAAAAAAAAAGAATGGGTGGAGAAATGGCATAGATTATAGACAGTGGCCCGCATGAGGAAAAGAGTGAGATAGAATCATGACGACCATTAAAGGCCTACCATGTGCCAAACATGTTTCCCTATATCCTATAAAATGGGTGTTGTTTGACAGATGCAGAAACTGAAGTTCAGAGAGGTCAAGTGACCTGCCCAAGGTCACACTGGCAGGAAGTGGCAGAGCGGGGATTTGGACTCAGGACTCACTGATGCCAAAGCCCTAGTCTTTTTGCTTTGTTTCCTGGAAGTTGGCCATTTGAAGGTATATTTATTATTTTTTTATATAAAAATAGGTATATTTATATACTCATATAAATTTTTGTATAAAAATTTTTGTAATATTTTTTGTATAAAATATTGAGCCTAGTTGTATTCAAATATGCAGATTAAAACCGCGTACCATTCGTGTACTTCCTCCATTAGCAAAAGCAGAGCAGGCAATGCTTCCCCGGCCACACTGTGGCAGATTGCTCATGTTTTGCTGCTATAGATTCACTAAGAAAAACATACAGTGTCTTCCCTTCCCATACCATCAAGGAGAGACTGGCAGAGGGTCCAGGTTTCTTTTAGGGGGTGACGTGCATGTGTGTCTGGAGGAGAAGTGAATGGAACTTTCTGTGCAGATCAAGGAGACTTTGCAGTCTGGAGGCCCTCCCTACCGAGGCTTGTGGTTTTCAAGGGTCATTATCAACATGGGGTCTGTGGCCTATTCCCAGCAGAGCCTCCAAGGAGGCCTGTTAAAAATGCAGATTCCAGGGCCTTCCAGACTTACTAGAGCTGGGAACCTGCATTTTAACAGCTCCTCAGGTGGTTGTTGGCCATTTCAAAGTTGAAAATAGACCCAAGCCCATTCTGGCCATCAGCAGGGTTATTCCAGCAGGACGAAGATGATGGCTTTGTGCCTGAACACTGATGGGAACTGTATTGTTAGGTTTAGCTATGGCTGTGACTGGACAACCCAAAATTAACAGTGGCTGAAACCAGATAGAAGGACGTTTCTCTGTCCAAATCCGGAGGTTGGCCATCCAGGGCTGGTATGATGTCAGGATTTGGGCTCTTTCAATCTTTTTGCTCTGCTGCTGTGTGGCTTCAACTCCTAAGGGCACCTCATGGTCTAAGGGGCATTTCCATTTCCAGTCATTAAATCCACACCCCGGACAGTAGAAATGAGGAGAGCCGAAGCAGGGCATGATACATCCTTGAAAGACACCTTACCAAAGTGACACACGCTCCTTCCCCTCCCGTCCAATGTACTGCCCAGAAGAAACTCAGGTGGTGCTGTCTTGCTG
Organism: Herpailurus yagouaroundi; assembly: GCF_014898765.1. NCBI lineage: Eukaryota > Metazoa > Chordata > Mammalia > Carnivora > Felidae > Herpailurus > Herpailurus yagouaroundi. The sequence continues at coordinate 8,581,531 of NW_024412403.1, read as the reverse complement.
CAAGGGAGAGAGCACTTTGTTCTAGGTAACCATGCACCTCATTAAAATTTTTTTAAATGTTATTTATTTTCAAGAGAGAGGGAGAGAGACAGGGCGTGCATGGGGAGGGGCAGAGAGAGAGGGAGACACAGAATCCGAAGCAGGCTCCAGGCTCTGAGCTGGGCATGGAGCCTGCTTGGGATTCCCTTTCTCTCTCTCTGCCCCTACACCATTCGCGCACTCTTTTTCTCTCAAAATAAATAAAATAAACTTAAAAAAAAAAAAAAGAAAGAAAGGCTCCACATTAAAAACAAATAAAAAGAAGAGAGAGAAAAATCCACCCTTCCTCCACTTTTTATTCTATCCGGGGGTCTCAAAGGACTGGAGGTCCACCCACACTGGAGAGGTTGGATGTTCTTTACCTAGACTGATTCAGATGCTAATCTCTTCTTGAAACACCCTCGTGGACACATTCAGAAATAATGTTTTATCAGTTGTCTGGGCATCCCTTAGCCCAGTCAAGTCGACACATAAAATTAACCATCACACCAGTATAGCAGCGAACTGTAGGGAGTGTGTTTAATAGATATGACCTTTTTGAAGATCAGTCTGACATCACATATTAAGTGTGAGAAGTAAGGGAGAGGACTCATTTTCAGAAGTACCAAATAAAAGCCACGCTGTCTAGTTCACAGTAGGTTTAACAGGTTTATAACCTATTGGAAATATGTACAACCCCTCCCCCCTCTCCACAATGGAGTCCTAAACCTTAGACACTTCACTTCCTGGTTTTTCTTTCCCTTTCTGTTTCATGGGCTTATTTTTGCAGGCTTTGCAATGAGCATGCGCCAAAGAACAAAGGGAGGAGGGACTGAAAGTCTCTGTCACCTCAGAGAATGTACCTTTGTTCCAATCAGGCTACTTTTTTTTTTTTTTAAACGTTATTTATTTTTGAGACAGAGAGAGAGAGAGAGAGAGAGAGAGAGAGAGAGAGAAAGAGAGAGAGAGAGAGAGCATGAACGGGGAGGGTCAGAGAGAGGGAGACACAGAATCTGAAACAGGCTCCAGGCTCTGAGCTGTCAGCACAGAGCCCGACGCGGGGCTCGAACTCACGGACAGGGAGATCATGCCCTGAGCCGAAGTCATGCCCTGAGCCGAAGTCCGCCGCTTAACAGACTGAGCCACCCAGGCGCCCCTCAGACTACTTTTTGCCTTCCATGGGCATAGGCGACTTCCAGGTAAGGCTATAACCTCTGTAGTGCTCAGCCAATGAGGAACCAGGGGAGGGACTTACCTCTGTGGTGCTCAGCCAATGAGGAACCAGGGGAGGGACTTACACAGTAGGAGATAAATTATCTGCTGTAACTGCCCCAAGTGTGCCTATCCGTCAGACACCTGCTCTTGCGAGAACGTTGATTAAAGCCTCACTTCACTGTGCTCCGCCTCCCTCCTTTGATTGATTGGGTTGGTGGGCTTATTCCTCCTTTTAAGTATCTTCAAGACGTTCAAGCCCTTTGATCCTGTAACAATTCCAATGTCAGGAACCTAGCCCAAGGGCACAATTTCACAAAGCTTATCCACAAAGATTTCCACTGATTGTTCCTAATAGGGGAAAACAGGAGACAACCTAAGTGGCCAGAGTAGGGAAACCATCATCCTTCTGCTCATATTTCTGCCTCAGTGACTAAAACAGTCTGCCTTCTTGGGAAAGCATTGGGGGAACACACTCCTGCACTATATTCCACACTCAACACTCACAGGTGTGTGACTTATCTGATGGGTGAGAAATGGCCACACTGACTGCACAAGACTTGTCTGCTATCTGCCAGGACCACACAGGACGCAGTGCACCATGCTCTCTTGTGCATGCAGATGGCTGGGCCGTGTCTAACTCTGCAGGCCAGCCCTCCTCACATCAGATTTAAGGAAGAAAGCTGGGTTTTGGCTTCATTTTTATGCAGCACTTGAACATCTGGCTCCATCAGTATTAAGGTGGACAATGTATTTAAAAAAAATTTTTTTAATGTTTATTTTTGAGAGAGACAGAGCACAAGTTGGGGAGGGGCAGAGAGAGAGAGGGAGAAACAGAATCCAAAGCAGGCTGCAGGCTCTTGGCTGTCAGCACAGAGCCTAATGCAGGGCTCAAACTCACAAAAGGTGAGATCATGACCTGAGCTTAAGTTGGAGGCTTAATCGACTGAGCCACCTAGGTGCCCCAATGGACAATGTATTTGAATTCCCATCAGGCACTTGTCCTTCACAGAACAGTGACGACGAGTGTTGTGTTCACCCCAGTGGTGTGCATGTCAACCTGTGCTTCACTGAGAGGTGTCAAAAGAGGGAGTCCTGGAAACTATAGTGTCAGAAGGCAGGATGGGGCCTTTAGAAGCGGCCACGGGAGCAGGGTGAACAGGCTTTATAACACAAGTGGGCCAGCCTGGCCAACTATGGTGCAATTGGAGGGTGCCATTTGATGCTTTAACTGGCATCATCCAGCCCTGGCCATATGGCCCTCTGTGACTGACCTATACAAGCAGAGCTTGGACACTGGATTTGCAGAAAGAGCCTGATGAGACAGGTATTGAGTTACTGGAGTTTTTCCCCTGCATCACGTGCAACAGATTCACAGGGGGAAAACTCAGATCCACAAAAGCATCTGCTCACCAATTATAACTCAGTTTCTGTAATGCCATTATTTCGAACTCCGTGGCTCCTTCGGTCCCTGAGGTTTCCGTTGCATTTCTGGAACACTGGGACCTATGTGGTGGTGAGGAATGGAGGGGTAGGGAACATTTAGTCCCTGGTCATAAGTCCACACAGGTGACCACTGAGACATCCACGGTCTCTGTCTACATGGCTCCATTCTGATTTGGTGGTTATCTCCAAGTGCTGAACTTTTGTTGTGTCTAGACTGACTGGAAAGGTGGGGGAAGTATGTCTGCCCATTCTGAAATAGTATATATATAGTGCTACGGTTAATCCACCTGAGTTTTACCCTGAATGAGGAGAATCTTGACAACGGCCACAGCCTGACCTGCACCTTGGGAAGACAAACCAAAAAGAATCTCTTCGTTTCTGCCTCCCTTTCCCCACATCCCATCCAGTCTGCGCTGAAGTGACTGCCTAGGACGGGGGGTCTGTGTTGCCCAATGTACTGGGTCTGGGATAACTGCAGTAGCACTGGATTTACTTGAGTTTTCCAAGTTCTGTGGTCATGGGCCTGGTAATATGATACTGCTTGTCCCATCGGCTCTTTGAAATAGTGGCACATAGAAGAAATTATGGGCTGGATCAATTTGCTTAAGGAGTAACACCAGTTCTAATGAGCCCCGAGGCATCGGCTTCTGTAGAAAACCCAGCCTCCTGATTGAGATACTTCTCAGTATCAGTAAGACAGGTAAGGTCAAGAAATTAGGGAGGGAAGAATTTTGGATTTGAATTGTTGGCTTTTCATTTAGGTGATTTCATGTCTGGACTTCTATAATATAATTCTTGTTGATAATCTAATTACTAGAGGGGGTTTTGCCAAAATCAGAAAATGTTTCTATTGCTGACATTTGGGGAGTATTTTATGCTATTATTTAGGCTTATTGTAAAACATGGTGTCTTTCAAACCTTTTTCTTTTTAAAATTGTTTCAGTGTTTATTTTTGAGAGAGAAAGAGAGAGAGAGAGAGAGAGAGAGAGAGAGAGAGAGAGAGATCATGAGCCAGGGAGGGGCAGAGAGAGAGGGAGACACAGAATCAGAAGCAGGCTCCAGGCTCTGAGATGTCAGCACAGAGTCCAAAGCGGGGCTCGAACCCACGGAGTGGACCGTGAGATCACGACCTGAGGTGAAGTCTGACTCTTAACCAACTGAGCCACCGAGGCATTCCTCAAATCTTTTTCTTAAACTACAGCGTGCAGCAGGGAAATGCATTACATATCACGGCCCTGCAACTGAAGCAAAATTTTTACAGAAAAGCCACATCTCAGCCTGGGGTTCTCATGAAAGCAGAGCCTGTGACAAAGGCTTGTGCGTAGGCAGTCTATTTGGAAAGTGACACTAGGGAAGAGTGGGCAGCAATGGAGCAAAACCGAGAAGAGCCAATTCAGGCATGCGCTACTGAGCTCACCATTGCCATGGTGACCACAGCTCAATCTCCCAGGGCCTCCTGAGGGGCTCCCGAAAATGAAGCTCACAATTGCTTCTTTGGGGGACGCACACCTGCCCCACATGGAGCTCCATGGCATCCTCTGGGGGTTGACCTCCCCTCTCTCCAGGGTGCACTGTCAAGGGGCACCTGTGGCTGATCAAAGGGGCATCAGTGGCTGGAATAAGGTGTGGAACCAAGCAGATCTGAAGTGGCCATTAGAGGTATTCAATTAAGATACTTATCCTTCCTAAGTGCAATACCGTATCCTACACACACACACACACACACACACACACACAGTCTCTCTCTCTCTCTCTTTCTAGTTGAGGCCCACTAACCAGTAGTTCTCCAAGTGTGGTCTGGAGACTCTGTTTCAGGGGGTCCATGAGGTCAAAACCAATTTCATAAAACCATTAAGATGCTATTTGTCTTTTCCACTCTCATTCTCTCACAAGTGTGCAGTGGTTTTCCAGAAGCTCTGTGACATGTGGTATTGGAACAGACTGAATACAGAAGCAGATAGGAGAACCCAGCTGTCTTCCATTAAGCCAGATATTTAAAGTGATTTGCAAAAATGTAAAACAATTCCACTCATTTCACGAAGTTTCTTTTAGGAAAATATACTTGTTTTTCATAAAATGTTATTTAAACATGTCAAAATGTAATGGGTATATTATTTATAAACAAATTATTTTAAAAATTCCTATGTTAATTTCTAAATATAATCCACCTACACAAAAGCTCTTTGGGAACACTCTTTATGAATATAAAGGGGTCCTGAGGTTTAAAAAAAATGGTGAGAACTGCTGCACTAAACCAAGACCCTGGAAAGAACTGCATCCCATAATTTAAGAAAAAGCGACATATGGACAAAATGTCTTATAAAGTGTAAGAACAGCAGGGCTGGGAAACAGAATGAAAAGTTAATAGGGGGCTGGAGGCGAGGTGGGGTACTGCAGTTAATGAAGGGCCTTTTCTCACCCATTTCAACACCTTCATAGGCCTATCATTGGCCTGAGGGGAATGCAAAGGAGTGATGCTGATCCGGGCAGGAGTCTCACAAAGGTGGGAGGGCCGCTCCAACACTGCCTGTTCTTTCAAAGCTAACACCACTCCCTGGTTGACCACAGGCTCAGTTAAATCCAATGAATTAAGGCAGGAAGTTCTCAATCCTGGCTGCATGTTTTAAGTGTCCGGTTGTCATTAAAAACTACCCCTGCTTGGGTCCCACTCCAGACCAATGAATTAAAATTTCTGGGGATGAGGCATCGGCACTGTTCTTTACCTTTTTATTGATGTGTAAGTTACTTCTTGGTTGAAGGGACGGGTGAAACAGGTGTAGGGGATGAAGGAACTTCTAACTTACAAACTTCTCATAAAATAAGCCACAGGGATGTAATATACAGCATAGGGAATACAGTCGATAATACTGTAATAACTTTATATGGTGACCTACTGTGGTGGGCATTTTGTACAAAACTATCCAATTACTAACTTGTACACCTGAAACGAATACAACATTGTATATAAACCATAATTCAATTTTAAAAAGCATTAAGTCAAATGATATTAACACAATGATTGTTATATCCAAGTAACTACAACCCATATCAAGGTGCGGGGCATTTTCAACAACCACCCCCCCCCCCCCCCCGCAGGTTCCCTCATGGCTCTGCTAGTTAATATCACCATTTCCAATATTTATCACCAGAATAGTTTTTCCTGATTTTGAATTTCATGTAAATGAAAACATATAGTATATATTCTTTTACGTCTGTTTTCTCCCCCCAACATATATCTGTGATACTCATTCCTGTTATTAGATAAAGCAGTGATTCATTGTTTGTACGGCTGTAGGGTTTTTCAATGTATAAACAGATCACCATTTATTTACCATTCTATCCTGGATGGACCTGACTGGTCCTCTTAAACTGCTCTTAAATGTGGTGAGATGCTCTTACCATAAAAATACAGGAAATGGGACAAACAACAACAGAAATAGCAGATTCCTGTCATCCATCTCGTGCTCATTGGGCAGGGATACTGTTCTTGAAATGGAAGTCCTAGTTTTCCCAACTATTTAAAATTAATAGTTCTTTTTTTTTCATTTTACAGAAGGTATAGTTAAATCTGCACAAAAATGGGTAGCTCCACCTCTATGTAGAGAGTTAGTGTGTTCAAAGTTAGAAGGCCTTGAATGCTTGCTAAGACTGGCCAACTGTGAGTATACTCTTACAAAGTTATACATGGTTTGTTTTTTAAACTTTAAGCTTCTTAATCTCACGTGGACGCAAACAGATGTTCACAAGGTGGCATCAGTCCAAATAACTCATATACCAAATTCTCCAACCCCCTCACCTACACTTCCCCAAATACTGTCTGATCCGGCAAAAGGTAGAACCATCTACTCATTGATCCAAAAGAACCCAGGAGGGGCCCTTGATCACAACTCGTCTCAGCAGCTTGCCTACCCCGCACAGTCAGTCAGCTGCATCTCCGACAAAGGCTGCAGAGTGACTCCTCCCCAGCTCCACCGCCACCACTCTGCTCCATACTCTTGCCCCATCCCGGACTCTCCCTCCTGAATCCATCCTCTATCCACCAGCCTGAGCGACTTTTTAAAAACATACATCAGGCCATGTCATGCCTTCCCTTAAAGCCTCCCGATCGCTCAGTGTCTCAAGGGTTCCAACGCCTCACACGGACGCTTAAGTCCAGACTTCCTACACTGGCCCACAAAGCCCACTGCCGTGTTGCTGGCCTCTCCGGGCTCCCCCGACCACACCCCCTGGCACAGAGCACTCTAGGCCCCCTGCTGGCCTTCCGTCCTCAGGACACGCTGAGCTCCTTCTCACCTGGAGGCCTCTGCCCTGGCTGCTTCACACCTGCAAGGTCTCCCTTGTCTCTGATCCTTCTGTTGGGCTCCTGCTTTTGCTAATCGAATTTCAGTCTCAACTGCCTCTCTCTGAGCAGCCTTCCCTGACCCAATCTAAAGTAGTCATCCCTTTACTTTCTAGAACATTATATTATTTTAATTCTCTGCATAGCACTCATCACAAATATTTTATTTGCTTAGTCTGTCTCAATCTGCCTCTAAAATGTAGGCTCTTTCAGAGAGAATCTTTTCATCGCTACATCTAGAAAAATACCTGGTATGTTGGAAGTACTCCACAAATGTTTCTTTGTGTCTTAGACACAAATGTGATGGCAAGAACATACAAATTAAATGTACCCTTCTCCCAAATCAGAGTTCGAATTCTGGGCCTCCAAGAACAAACAGCAGGAAGGACATAATTGCCATTTAAAAATTGCAGCATGAGGGGCGCCTGTGTGGCTCAGTTGGTTAACTGGCCGACTTTGGATCGTGTCATGATCTCACGGTTCGTGAGTTTGAGCCCCACATTGGGCTCTCTGCTGACAGCTTGGAGCCTGGAGCCTGCTTTTGATTCTGTGTCTCCTCTCCCTCGGCCCCTGCCCTGCTTGCAGTCTCTATCTCTCTCTCAAAAATAAATAAACATTAAAAAAAAATTAAAAAAGAATTACAGCATAAATGTCTCTCTGGAGGGATTTCTTGATTTTACAGATACTTATGTTTCAAAAAGTCTGGTATGTGGTAATGCAGTATTTATTTTGTCCATTAATAACTAATACTTGAGAGCATCTACATTTTTTTAATGTTTATTTATTTTTGAGAGAGAGAGAGCGTGTGTGCACGCACAAGACAGGGAGGGGCAGAGAGAGGGGGAGAAAGAAGATCTGAAGTGGGCTCTGTGCTGATAGCAGACAGCCCAATGTGGGGCTCGAACTCACGAACTGTGAGATCATGACCTGAGCTGAACTCAGATGCTTAACCGACTGAGCTACCCAGGCGTCCCAAGAATATTTACAATATTAACAGAACTTTATCTAAAACAGGCTCAACTTATTTTTTTACATTTCAATATCATGTTTTAACAAGAGAGTCAAAATAATTACGGTCAAAATTATTACATCAAAAACTTTTATAATAAATGCTTGTTGTTGGTCTACATACAATTTAGTTTTGGGTGTGATGTTCTTTGGCTGCAAGAAAGAACATTTGGTTTACTTCACTAATAGGAATATCTCTTAATGCCGGGATGGCCTCTTCTTGGTAATTCTTCCGCTGTTGATTTTTAGCATAGTTATCTGTAAGAAGAGGACAAAAAGCTATGCTTACCTAAGTAATTTCTTCTACGGTTTCTGTGGTTTATGGAGATCCACCACATAGTTTACTGAGCTAATATCTGCATAATAATAAATACCGTGTTAACATAATTAAGACTACTTGAATGCTCTCTTTAAAAGAAATGTCCCAACTGGAATAAAAATCAGGAAAGTCCTTTCTATATCTAACTAGGATAAGAAATTAATATTTCATTCAACTGTACAGTGATGATTAAAGTCCCACTTGCACACTTCTCATAGGGACAGAATTAGACTGAGCCTTGGAAAACAGATTTAACCCAATATCCCGAAACTATTAAATCATTCATGCAAACGTAATGACATCCCCTTTGTACAAATTGTCTATTTGCGGTAATTCCAGGCAAGAATTCAGGAAATACAGTAGGTTCTCAGAAAAGAAATATAAAAATACTGTAACTGGTTCAAAATATATTGTAGAGACTCATGAAACAAAAGCTTTGAAAAGTTAAAAAAAATCATACCAAGCAATATGGTGTGATTAATACCATAAGTATAATAAAAAATACTTGACTTCTTACAATCTGAGCAAGCTCAGGAATTTACTTTGATCGTTAGACTTAAGGGAATTTAAAAAAACTACAGAAACATGATCTACAGAACTGGGGTCAGATGGATACAAGGGTCCTGAGGAGGGGGCACACTGTCACATTGCTCTCCTAGACAAGGTCTGCATGGAACGATTTGCCTGCCTTGATCAACACTGCCTGTTTAGGATAAAATTTGTTTTTCTCAGGCACAGTTGCTAAGGAACATATTATGTACTTGTGGTCTTTATGGGAAAATACACATGCTATAAACAGCAGATTTAGAATTTATTTCTGCCATGTAAACATCTCCTCTGGTATAACTTTGTATTTATTTCTCCCAGGTTCTTTTTACTGGGCCAGTGTGTGTCACCTACTGTAGCCTATTCTCGGTTGCTTTTCTTGATAAAACTGCTGACCCTTTCTCTTCCATTCCCCCACACTTCCCTCTGAGGTACGTTTACCTGTGATCGTATGAATGGAGTTGAGTGGAGAGGTACTCATCATGTTTATTCCAAACAAGAGTACATAACCAATTACTATAGTAATGAGGAGGTAGACGGGCAATGCAATCGCCCAATACCTGCAGAAGAAAATATTAAAGTAGGTAACTGCCTAAAAAGTCATCATTCTCAAGAGTCCGTCACCAAGGTAACATGCTTTTTGAATTTAATTTTATTTTTGATTAGACAAATCGTTCTACAAGGTCTCATGATGAAAAGCTGCAATCCTGTATCATTCCATACCATAGCAACATGGAAAATGTGGAAACTAAGTCAGTTACCACTCACCTACCTGCAATCCATTTCCTTAAATTCTGTTGATACTTCTTACCTGCTATCCCATTATTTGTTCCCATGGGTTTATACCTTAAAATGTTTTTTTCTGTAGTGATATCTGAGCAAGATGTCAGGAGGAAATGGAGATAATGATGTTGTGTCCACCTCACCATTTTTAATTAAAGGTGTATCGTGATGTCCTTTAAAAAGCTTTAGATTTCTATATGGCTTTTTATGGATCTTAAAAGAATAAATATTTAAGATTTGGGAAGTCTAAAGGAAAAACTATGATCCTGAGAAACAGCATTAATACATTTTTATTTAAGAAAATCATTAAACTTACTTTTGAGGCCAGTAGGTTAAGCCTAAGGAGTTTAGCCAAGTTTCAGGAATAAAAGCCCACACAAGATATAGTACTGCAGAAAAGGGGAACAAAAAGAAAAAAGAGAAGTTAGTAAGGCATGTATCTAATCTATCAAGGTTTAGATAACACAAAAAGCTCCTTTGAAGGTTCCCTGATCACCTCAAAAATGACTTTTCTTTCCCTTCAGTCTTCTAGCTCCTTATCTGTATCATTCCTATGATACTTACAACAAGTTAAAGTAGTATATTTCCATTGCTGTGAAATGGATCTCTAGAACTTTACCATCTTGCAAATCTAAAACTCTATACTCATTAAGCTACTCTTCCCCCTCATTAGTCTTTTTTGTTTTAAAACATGTCTTAAGTCTTATACTATATTTTAAGCAATGTAAGGTCAGAAATCACTTTTTAAAAAAATGTTTATTTATTCTGAGAGAGAGCACATGTGTCTAAGAGAGGGAGGGGCAGAGAGAGAGGAGAAAGATAATCCTAAGCAGGCTCCATGGGGTCAGCACAGAGCCCAACGCAGAGCCCAATGTTGGGCTTAGTCCCATCCATCAACAATGACATCAAGAGTCAGTTAATGAGCCGAAATCAAGAGTCAGTTGCTTAACTGACTGAGCCACCCAGGCTCCCCAGGATATAAATCACATCTTAGCTGTTACTGTGATCCTTACAGAACCTAGCAATTTGCCTTATATACAGTAGCTGTTCAACACTTCGTCCCCACAGGGTTGAAATGATTACAGACACTTGTTGCTCAAAGGTGAACGTATCTACTACCCTCGTTTGGACCCACTACCTGTTGGGCTTCTGCCTCATCTCCCAGAATACAATCTTATTTCCCTCAAGTGGAGTCTTTGTGGCACCCTTTACTGTTGTTAATATGTAAAAACAACAGTCAACCTCCAAGTGCTCACTGTTGGCTAAGCATTTTACATGTAGTATTTAATTTAATCCTTAAAACAATCCTATGTGTGTATGTCATTTTTACAGCTGAGTAAATGAAATCTTAGAAATGTTACATCATCTGCCCAAGGTAAGGGGCAGAGATAAAATTACAACTATCGGTATCAATGATGATGAGTCATATTCTATATCAGGAGCATGAGAAACGGTGGTGAACCCAAAAGACATGGCCTCTGTCCTCCCCGAGCATAAAATTAGGGGGGGGTGGACAGAGAGAAGTAAATTGATATTTTCACTGCACTGTGATTAAGTGGTATGAGTAATAAAAGACATAAGAACATATGAGGACCTTAGCCCACACTAGTGCTGATGGAGATGATGTTAGTGGTCAAGAAAGATTTCCTGGAAGAAATGACTAAACTGGGGCCTAAATAATGAGTAGCGGATTAGCCAGATTAAAGATGCATATAATTGGGGCCTGCAGATGAGGAAGGAAGGAAATATGAGAAAACGATGTTCCCTGCCATGATCCACAGAGAGAGCATGAAGGATCTGGTGAGGCATTTAGTGTGGCTGAATGGTAGAGGGAAAAGACGGCAAGGGACCAGCTTGAAGCTTGTGATGGCTTTTAAGACTAAAGAAATGCAGGGGCGCCTGGGTGGTTCAGTCGGTTAAGCATCTGACTTCAGCTCAGGTCATGATCTCATGGTTAGTGAGTTCGAGCCTGGCATCTGGCTCTGTGCTGACAGCCTGGAGCCTGCTTCGGATTCTGTGTCTCCTTCTCTCTCTCTGCCCCTCCCCAACTTGTGCTCTGTCTCTCAAAAATAAATAAATGTAAAAAAAAATTAAAAACAAAACAAAACAAAAAAACAAACTAGCATATGAGACAGAAATGAGTCAAACGTAGTGGCAGGAACTTCCCATACAGTATCTTGTCTGACTCTTTCCAAATCCTTTGAGGTGCATGCTATTATTATTCATAAGCCACAGACAGAAAAATCAAAGCAGAGGGAATTTACGTAACTTGCCTAAGCTGGACTGTGAACCCATGCAGTGTGTTCATACTACGCTTTCAGGCAGCAGCAAGAGCATTAGTTAAAACGGAAGTGAAGAGGAATGTGATACTTCTGGGGGAAACTAAGGAGTTTAGAGTACGTACGGCATAAAGCATAAGGCTGTAAGTGCTGAGAGATAAAGCCGGAAAAGTGAACAGGTCCCAGATCATGAAATATGTTGTACAAGGAACTTGGACTTTATGCTCTAGGCAATGAGGACAGCCGGAGATACATATATATACACATATATATATACACACATATATGTATATGTGTATGTATACATATATATATACATACATATGTATATATGTATATACGTGTATATATATATATATTTTGCTTTCAAGATCTAGCAAACTATGAAGACAAATAACATTTACACTCCAACCAGAGGTTTTAAGTAGAGGAGTTGGGTCTGCGTCCCAAATGAGTCACTGTGATGGTTGTGTGTGTGGGATCTATCTGTGGAAGAATAGAGGCAGTAGAAAGCCCCACCAGATTCAGCGGCAGGAGCAGATGAATGAGTTGGGAGAAGAAAAAGTGTAAGTGAAGAACGACTCCAGGTTTTTCGAGTGGGTGTCTAGTAATTTCAAGGCTGAGAACACGTGAGCAGTCATTCTCCACACAGCAATGAGTGATCTTCCAAAGATATAAATCTGACCATATTGCTTGCCTGCTCAAACCCTTAGAATAAATTAAGTGCCTTTAGAATAAAATTCAAACTCCTTTCTTGCAAGGACTTCAACATTCTGCTCATTTCTCCAATGTCTAGTCCTGCTGCACAATGCTCCTGTTCCAGGCGGAGTCTCAGGGCCCTTGCACTGACAGTGAGGACAGTGATTACTGTCTGCCTGGAATGTTCTTCATTTGATTCTTTCAATGGATGATTCCTTCTCTTCCATTCATTTCTTGGCTCAAATACCCTCTTTTTAAATGAGGCGTTTTCCATCACCTGCTGTTCCAGCTGTGTGCCACCCACCACCCCCTCCTGACTCCTATCATTTCCCTTTATTTCCTTCTAAGTTACTATCAAAATCTATAATTATTGTTATGGAACCAAGGTTTATATCTCCCTCAAATTCGTATGTTGAAGCTAGAATCCCCAGTGTGGAGGTATTTGGAGGCAGGGCCTTTGGGAGGTAGTTAGGTTTAGAAAAGGTCATGAGGGTGGGGCCCCATGCTGGGATTAGTGTCCTTGTAAGGAAAGTAAGAGACCAGAGCTTCCACTTGCTCTCTTGCCACTCTGTGAGGACACATCAAGAAGGTGGCTGTCTGTAAGCCAGGAGGAGGGCCTTCACCAAGAACCACCCATGCTGTTACCCTGATCTTGCACCTCCCAGCTTCCAGAACAGGAAGAAATGTTGACTGTTTAAGCCTCCAGTCTACGGAATTGTTACAGTGGCCTAAGCAGACTAAGAAAATTGCTTGTTTTCAATTCAGTAAATATTTAAATGTAGAGAGAATCATGTAATCCCTTTGTACCCAATACCTTCTTTTATCGTAACTGCTGGGTACAGTCTCTGACCTCTGTCCTATTACTTTCTACCTCATTTTCTCAGGCTTCAAGCCTATACCTCCATCGGTTTCTCAAACTCATAGGCACGTTCTTCTAAATGCTTCTGGTACTGGCTGTTCTCTGTCTGACTTTTTCCCCTGACTGCCCCACAGCTAACTTGCACTTTTCACGTCTGTGCTTAAATCACATCTCTCAGGGAGGTGCTTCCAGATTGCTGTATTTAAAACAACAACCTCCTCCCATTAACCTTAGCCTCCTTTCTTGCTTCATTTTTCCCCATGGTACATGTTATCATCTGACATCATATATGTGGTACTTACTTAATTTGTCCACTGGCTATCTCCCCATACTAGAATGAAAACCCTAGGAGAGCAGGTAAGTTTTGAATGTTTTGCTCCTCCTTTGCCTATCACAGTGCCTGGCATCTGGTAAGTACTCAAAAATTTGTAGCATTACTTTTTGGTTGTGGGCTGTAGCAATTTCTTACTAGATAGGTCTCCTGAGGCAAGAGAAACAAAAGCAAAAATAAACTACCGGGACCTCGTCAAAATAAAAAGCTTCTGCACAGCAAAGGAAACAATCAACAAAACTCATAACGCAATCTATGAAATGGAAGATAATCACAAATGACGTATCTGATAATGGATTAGTAGTGAAAATATATAAAGAACTTATCAAACTCAACACCCATAAAACAAACAATCCAGTCAAAAAAATGGGCAGAAGAATGGACATTTTTTCAAAGAAACAGATGGCTAACAGATACATGAAAAGATGTCCAACGTGGCCCATCATCAAGGAAATACAAATCAAAACTAAAATGAGATACCACCTCACACCGTCAGAATGGCTAAATGAATTAAAGAAAACAAGCAATACTAGCGAGGGTGTGGCCCTTATACTGTTGGGAATGCCACCTGGAACAGCCACTCTGAAAAACCCGTATGGAGGTTCCTCAAAAAATTAATAGTAGTGGGTATTATTGGATTTAGGTCTTAAAGTCATTGCCTTTATTTGTATAGTATGTAATCTTTCTAATACTAAAACAGGGATTTAAAAAAAA
>NW_024412403.1:8478453-8561978 GCF_014898765.1 Herpailurus yagouaroundi | reverse complement strand
GAGAGGGAGAGAGGGAGAGGGGGAGAGGGAGAGAGGGAGAGAGGGAGAGAGAGAGAATCCTAAGCCGGTTCTGTCAGCGCAGAGGCGGATGCGGAGCTCAAACCCAGGAAACCGCTACTAGATTATGACGGGAGCCAAAACCAAGAGTCAGATGCTTTACTGTCTGAGCCACCGAGGCATCCCCCCACATCCTTTAGAGGAGAGATGTGGGTCCTGCTGTGTGAGCACATTAGTGTCTCAATAAGCATCAGTTTTCTTATCTGGAAAACCGGATCCTCCCCAGGGACTGAGCCAGATCCAGGATGTGAATCACCCATGGCTTCTCTGGCCTAATTCTCTTCACTTCCTAGCTCCCACAGGCTGCACCCGCACCAAATTACTCACTCTACACCCTTCATTCAAAACCTTCCCACGTCTAGGGGTGCCTGAGTGGCTCAGTGGGTTAAGCGTCCCACTGGCTCAGGTGATGATCTTGCGGTTTGTGAGTTCGAGCCCCGCGTCAGGCTGTGTGCTGACAGCTCAGAGCCTGGAGCCTGCTTGGGATTCTGTCTCCCTCTCTGCCCCTCCCCTACTCATGCTCTGTCTCTCAATAATAAATAAACGTTTAAAAAAAAAAAAAAGTAAACCTTCCCACGTCTTGCTTCTTATTGGTTATTGTCGGGGAGAAAGCTAACCCTGATTTCCCAGGTTGATTTCATGTCGCTCTACTGGGTTCCCATGGCTCTTTTCACATTCTTAATTGTAAATTTTCTTGTCTGCCTTGTCCAGAAGACTATGACCACTGGGACCAGGTTTTATCCACTTTGCAGTCCTGTCTGGTGCTATATAAATATTTGTTGAGTTAAACTATTTACGCTGGTGCCTGGCATACACAACACCAAACACAACTTCCCTTCGGGTTTTCTTAAAGACATAGGTAGAAAGAATCACAGTTCAGATGGGCCCATTCTAAGAACAAATGCAGTAATTTCCTTGTCCTTGAACACCAGAAAAAGGCCCTGGCCATCAAAGTACTCACTGAAGCCAAACTGGGAGCTTAAGAAAAGAACAAAGCCATAAATCGCTCTTTCTGGTAATGGCGACGGTGAATTTTCCACCATTTTCCCTGTGGCTTTGGACAATCTGTGGAAAAGAAACACAATCATCGTCAGTGATTTACTCCCCTTCGTCACTGGTCTGTCGTAGCCTCATTGCTTTGCTATGGGCACAGCCTCTGCAGTTTTTTCCCCTAGCCTAAACCACTGCACGCGGCCAACCTGCGGACACACCTCCCAACACACACCGCTTGCACGCGCGCACAAGCCCCCGGACCTCGCGTGCGCGCGCGCACCCTGCAGCTGAGGGGGAGGGAGCGCAGAGCAGGGACAGACGCCGCTCCAGCCCTGCAGACTTCGCTTCCCTGCGGAAGGGCAGGGCAGGGCCGGGCCGGGCTCCTCCCCAGGTTTGGGCCCCGGCACCCGGGACCGGACCCTGTCCTCTCGGAGGAGCTTCTTGTTTCTCATTCGGGGGGGGGGGGGGGGGGGGGGCGGTTGGCCCTCGACCTTGGGTCCTTGAAGCGTCCACCCAGACCCCTCCCGACAGCTCGACCACCTCAGCTTCGAGTCCCCTGCGCAAGCGCTGTCCGGGAAGCCTGGGGGGGGGGTGCGAGAGAAGAAAAACTGATGGAAAGGCCGGTTCGCGATGGCGCTCCCCCGCACGCCTCCCCCCACCCCAGGCGCAGGCGCACCGCGACCCTCCCCGGCTTGCAGCAAGTCCGCACTGGGGGAAGCTAGATCGCTCCGCTCGCCGCCGCGGAAGCGGGGGGCGGGGGGGCACGGTTACGCATGCGCGCTGCTGCCCACGTGATACGCCCGCCGCCTGCGCTGCCGCCCGCTCCCGCCCGCCCGCTGGCTGACGTGGAGGGCCCGAGGCGGCGGCGTCGGCGGCGGCCCGCGTCCGAGGCTCGCGGGCGGCGGGCCCCGGTGAGTGCACATCTGGCGCGCGGCGGGGCTCCCGGATGTGTCACCTTGTCGCGCTGCAGCCGAGATGCCCGGGGAGAGGGGCCCTCCACACCCCCTCCGTGGGTGTGTGGTGAGTGTGGGTGTGTGTGCGTCGCCCCGCGTCGCTAGCTGTGGTGCCCGTGGTGTGTCTGCGTGGGTCGGGGTGCCGGTGCGCTGGGGGTGTGGCCGCCTTTTTCGGCCCCAGTGGGTGTGTCCCCTTTGTCTTATGGTCCCCTTCTGCAAGCTTGGGCCCCTCCGGGCGTCTGTGCGAGGGTGGGAGTAGCCCCTTTGTGTGCGCATCCCCCTGCCGCCCGCGCACTCTCGTCTGGAGGGTGACAACCCTGATAGGCGAGGGGTCCTTCGGCCCGGGCGTGCGAGCACGCGCCTGTGTGTCCACTCTCGGCTTCTTTGTGTCGCGACCGTTCTTCTTGGCGTGGGCGCCTGTGGCCCGTGTGGGTGGCCCCTCGTTGTGTCACCGTCCCTCTCCGGGGGGTGCGCGTCCACTCCTCGCGTGGCCGCGCGTTCTGCAGTCGTGACCCTGTCCTGGGGCATCTCCCGCCCAGGTGTGCGTCTTATCGTGTACCCGCCCGCGTGTCGCGCCCGGATCCTGTCGAATGTATGATTCCCCCTTGTGCGCGTTTTCGTTCGCGAGTGTTCGTGAACGTTCGTGCACGCTCCATCCTCTGTGTTTTGTGTGCCTTACGTCTGCGCCACTTGCTTTCGTGAGAACGGCAGTCGAGTCCGGGGGTGGTGGCCTCCTTCCTTGGAAGGGACCAGGGAAGGGAGACGCTCCCCCCTCCCTTCTTTTGGAAGCATCCTCCCACCCCCAACGCTGGTGGGAAGAGGGGAGA
This sequence comes from Herpailurus yagouaroundi, assembly GCF_014898765.1. Lineage (NCBI taxonomy): Eukaryota > Metazoa > Chordata > Mammalia > Carnivora > Felidae > Herpailurus > Herpailurus yagouaroundi. Next base: position 8,559,148 of record NW_024412403.1, on the reverse strand, counting down.
CGGCAGCGGGTCTGGCCAGCTGCTCTATAGTGTTGACGACAAGTGTGGCCTGTCGAACCAGCCTATTCTGGGGATGGAATAAGGGGGGAGCCAAGGGCCCAAAATCGAGCCTAGGCGTAGGCGAATTTTGGCTGGTACCCGTGCAGAGTGCCTTTTCCAGAAGCGCTCTAGACACCCAGAGCCCTTCAACTGCAGACTCCTTCCAAAATATATGTACACGCCAGCTGGGTAAATATATTTTAGCTGTTCCTGGGCATTCTTGATCATACTTAACGGTTCGTATAGTGTTTTATGGCGTTCACATAAATTGTCACTTGATTCTGCCCAACACCCTGGCGAGGGGAGTCAAGGTAGACATCTTACAGATTTTACTCCTCCCTTGGGAGCAGTTTCCTTATAGTTACAGCTTCAGTTAGGACATTTTTTTATTGCAAGAAATTTGCATTTTATCCTGAGCGAAATGGGATTTATTACAAGGATACCCAGGGAAAGAGACTTCAAACCCGTTAAAGACTCTACCTTCTACGCCTCCTCTTGCTCAAAGGTTCGTGCTCTGCGCTCAAAGGCTGTGTTTTGGTGTCTGTTTATTTCTGTTCATTTGTTCACTTTTCTTACCTTTGCCTAATCTCCCTTTTTCTTTTTAACTTCTGGAATAATTCACACATAATATACGTAGGGGGATCTAACCAGTCCATGACCCAGATTTACAAATGTAATTATTTTGCCAGATTTACTTCAGATCCTTTTTTTTTTTTAAGAAGTAAAATTGCAGATATTGGAGGTGCTCCGAGCTCCTCCACCTCCTCTAGAGGCAGCCACCGTGTTCCTATTTTATACTTGATTCACAGTGAATCTATAAACAGTATGTAGTGGTATGTGTTTTAAATTTTAACGGTGTTAAATGATAAGTGTCTTTTGCAACTTGCTTTTTTTGATCAGCATAATATTTTGAGATTTATATACAAATAAATTGGATAATTGTGTTATCTTTGGTTCATTTCAATTACTGGTAAAGAACTCAATTGTATGAATATACCATAATCTATCCATTTCCTTATTGATGGATTTTGAAGTTGTTTCTGGTTTTTGACTCTAAAACAATCCTGCAATAAACCTCTTTGTACTTGCCTGCTTGTGCACACATTGGGAAGTTTGTCTAGAAAATGCACCTGTAGCAGAGTTGCTAGATAGGTTATGTGCATTTTCAATTTACTAAATATCACACAAGCTCTCAAGGTGGTTGTACTAATTTTCACTCACTGGTTTTGAGTGAGGACACCCATTTATTTCCTCACATCCTTGCTAATATTTTATGTTATTAGACTTTTAACTTTTTTTGTCTTCTCTTTACTGACCAGCTTCCTTGTACTTTAGTGTATGGCTAAATCTGCTTGCAGCCACCTTGGCTACTGCTCCAGCTCTGTGTCAGATGGGTTCATCTCTCACAGCTAATTTGCTCAGTCTTTATCTCATGTGGTCCTCATAAGTTTAATTCCAGTAAAAATTTATTTTGCACCTATGGTTGATGTAAAGTTAGTAATTTCCGTGATATGTATATGTACCTCTCTAGTTGAGGCGATTTAATTGCTTTTTAAAATACGATGAATGGTTTTGAAAAATCTTTTTTTCCTTTTTAATGTAATATTTGATATAATCAAAATATATGTAACACAATAAAGATAATAAAAAACAAAATATATGTAATATATATGCAGGTTATAAAGCAAAATAATAAAATGAACACCAATCAATACACCCAATCCAAGAATCAAAATGACCAATATCGAATGTACTCAACTGCAGAGTGACTACTATCCTGAATGGTGTCATTTCTTGCTTTTTAAATATAATTTTGCCAGATATGTGTATATTCCTCAACAATGTATTGTATGGTTTTTGACTTAAAAAAAAAAGGAATTCTGGATACAGTTTTCTGAGACTTGGTTGTTTCACTCAATGTTGTTTCTAAGAATCACTGATACTGAGTATAGATGTAAGTCATTTTTTAAGGCTGTGTAATATTCCACGGCGAATATAACACAGTGTATGCATTCTTCTTTGATGAACATTTTGGCTCTTTCTAGGTGTTGCTATTACGAAATTTTCATACATATCTTCTGGTACACAGTTGCAAGAATTTCTCTACATTTCTCTACTGGTACATAGTTTGCAAGAATTTTCATGCTGGGGTGTATGACCCTCAGGGGAGTAATGAAGGTATTTCTAGGGAGTACTTGGGCACCACAGATATTAATGCCTCCATTTCTAGATGATTAAATTCCATGTGTACTCTTTCCTGATGTTGGTAACACCTGAGGCCTGTAATAGAGGCCTCCTGTTGCTTCCACTTTCACCTTACCTTTCCTAGTAGCACTTCTACCTTAGATAAGGAAGGCATACCACTCATCCACATGGAGTCTGACGAAGACATTGTTCCAAGTGTTTTGAAAAGCTCCATGGAAAACAAAGAGATAATTTAAAATCTAGTGTATGTTGTTAGAGAAAGCCTTTTTAAATCCAGGCACTTCCCATTTCCTCAAGACTGCATTTGTAGTACATTTTAACACTTATCTTCAATTATCAGTGTATATAGTTATTGTTGATCAGTCGTATGCAGTAATACTTATAACAATTTAGGCCAGTGATGTGTCAGCTTTATTTTTAAATGTCACAAGAAATTCATCCTTTGCAATTATTTAAACTTAGACTGAGCATTTTAGGTGTCATCTTAGTGTGAAATGATTAGAAGTATTTTTTGTGGTTTGTGAGTAAAAAAAGGTTGGAATACCACTGTGGTAAGCTATTTGCTAGAAGTGAAATTGCTGGATTATGGGGTATGAATGTTCAACTTTACCAAATTGTTTTCTGAAGTGGTTGTACCACCTTGTACTTCAACTAGCAGTTTTGTCAATTTATATACTTGGATGAGCAGTGTGTAAGAGTTATGGTTGATCTGTATCCACTCGAACACTTATTATCATCATCAGATTTCTTTGTATTTGCTGATCAAATGGGTATGAAATGATTTGTCATTGTGATTTTTACTTGCATTTCTTTGTTAATGAGTTTGAGCATCTTTTCACATGTTTATGAACAGTTTTCCTTTTGTGACATGCCTGCTCGTATCTTTTAGCCATTTTTCTGTTGTCTTTTAAAACTAACAAATGGGTAACAGTGATCCTTTATTGATTGTATGCATTGTAAATATCTTCTTCCAGTTCATGGCTTGTCTTTTTACTCTTTATGGTGTATTTTGGTGAACAGAAGTTCTTAATTTTAATGTAATCTAATTGGAAACTTTACCTGGCCTTGGAATTATAAAGACGTTCTCCTATGTTTCTTTTTAGAAGTTTTAAAATGATGTCTTTCACATTTAAATTCATAATCCATCTGGTATTGATTTTTGTGTATAGTGTGAGGCACTGATCCACATTCATTTTTTTTTCCTCCATGTGGCTACAGCTGTCCTCATACCATAGGTGGAATTGTCCCTCTGTTCACCAGCATGGGTTTGTTTCTGGCTCCCTTTTTCTTTGCCACTTGTTTCCTTGTCTATCTCTGTGTTATACCACACTGTTATAATTATTAATCCTATAGCTTTACCAGAAATCTTGCTATTTGGGGCAGGGGGTCTTGAGTCTCAGCTGTTCTTGGACCTCTGTTCTTGGTTTAAGAATCAACTTGTCACATGACATGAAAAACTCTTTGGGAATTAATTGGAATTATTGAATCAATTTGAGGGAGAATTGAAATCTTTAAGATTTTGAGCCTTCCTGTCTGAGAAAATGGTATGTATTTCTATTTATTTAGGTTTTTAATGTCTTTTAATTTGGTTTTGTAACTTTATACAGAGAGAACATTAAACATTAAAATATTCTAATGTTTCTAGTAGTTTTGTTTCAATTATAAACGGTGTTATTTTTTAAGATTCTATTTTCTGTGTTTACTGTTAGCAAATAGAAATTTAATGGATTTTTATATTAGTCTTTAGCCACCCAATTGATAAACTTTTATTGTTTCTAATATATTTTCTGTAATTCTTTTGAGTTCTATGTGAATAATTAGGTCATTGCAAATACACTTTTTGTTCTTCCTTGCAATTATTTTCCTTAAAAATTTTTTTCTTGTCTTAATATGCTGGCATACTTTTACATCTATGTTCAATGGAAGTGATGATGATGATTGTTCATTAAAAGTGATTGTAGTGGACATATACATGTCTCATTCCCGATTTTAAAGGGAATGTTTCTGCATTAAAAATATTCAAGTTCTTGTAAATAACTCTTTATAAGTTAGGGAAGTCTTTGCAGTTTTGTCATATCCCTTTCTGCATGGGACAGAAAAACTTGAGAGAGAGTATCTTGTAGTTTTTCTTTTTTAATCTGTTAAATGTAGTGGATTTCAGTTAATACATTTTAAAATTCTTAATTCTCTTTTGTATTCTCTACTGAGATAAACCCAAATTGATCTTAGTGAATTGTTTTTTTTTTTTTTTATGAACTACTGGATTGAGTTTACTAATATTAGGATTTTTTTTATCTGTTTATGAATGAAATCACATATCATTATTCTTTATTGACTATCTTGTCTGGTTTTGGCATTAATGTTATGCCACCCTTATACAATTAAAGAATAGTTCTTTTTTTTTCTGTTCCCTAGGACAGTTTGGATTGGGGTGATTTGTTTCTTAAATGTTTGGTGGAATTTACCCCTAAGATCATTTGGATCTAATGTTTTCTTTGTAGAAAGATTGTAAATGGTTGATAATTTGGTAGTAATTAGCAATGGAATAATAGTAGGACTTTAAGTTTTCCATTGCTTTTAATCAGTTTTGGTAAGTTTAAGAAATTTGTCTTTTCAACAAAAACTTGAAGTTGATTGGCATCAAGTTCATGGTATTGTCTTAATTTCTACCCCCTTTTTTTTTTTTTTATGTTTATTTATTTTTGAGAGAGAGGGAGAGACAGACATGAGCAGGGGAGGGGCAGAGAGAGAGGGAGACACAATCCAAAGCAGGCTCCAGGCTCTGAGCTTTCAGCACAGAGCCCAACACGGGGCTTGAACTCACAAACCGCGAGATCATGACCTGCGCCTGTGCTGAAGTCAGATGCTCAACCAACTGAGCCACTCAGGTGCTCTCTTAATTCCCTTTTTAATTTATGCTTTATCTGTAGTTATGTTCCCTTTCTCATTTGTTTATTTATTATTATTTTTTTTTATTTTGGAAGAGAGAGAAAGAGAGTGCAGGGGAGGAGCAGAGAGAGAGGGAGAGAGAGAATCCCAAGCAGGCCCCATACTGTCATTACAGAGTGTCAATGCGGGGTTCAATCCCACTCACCTTGAGATCATGACCTGAGACAAAATCAAGAGTTGGTGCTTACCTGACTGAGCCATCCAGGCGCCCCAACCCCCTTTTCTCATTTTGAATATTTGTGTGTGACTTCTCTTTTTTCTAGATTAATCTTGCCAAAAATTTGTCTATTTTACTAATCTTGGAAATGGATTAATTTTTGGCATAATTAGTTCTATTAAATTTTTGTTGTTGTTCATTGACTCCTTTTCGTTTATTTACTTCCTTTTTCTTTCTTTGGGCTTATATTACTTTTTTAACTTAAATTCCATGTTTAACTTAGTAATTTCCAGCCATTGTTATTACCTAGTATAAGTGTGCTAGGCTGTAAACTTAACCCAAAATTTATTTTTGCCTTAGCTAACATTGTTTAACTTACAATGTTTTCATTAACTTTCAAATCTAAGTGCTTTAAAATTTTCATTTTGATTTCTTCTTTGATGTACATGTTTTAAAATTTTCTTTGAAACATGTAACATGTTTTTTTAATTTTCAAAAGTATCTACATTAACATTTTTCTTTTTGTTATTCAGTCCTAAATTGTGTTATCAGAGAATGTAGTATTTTGTCTTATAAAAAATGTTTGCTTGCTCTCAATTTGTGGCCTTGTACATAGTGAATAATAACTGTTAAGTGTGTACTTGTGACAAGTATGTGCTTTCTAACTGTTATGTATCTGTTAGATCAAACTTGCAAATTGTGTTGTTCAGACTGTCTTTATTTTTCACTGGTCATTAATTGAGAGAGATGTGTGCAATTTCCTGCTACTACTTTCTAACTGACTTCCTATAGTCCTAACAACTTTTCTGATGTGTGGTGAGATTATTTGATTAGGGATGTAAAAGTTTAACATTATTTTCTTGATGGATTGAATCTTTTCTATTATGCTGTGATCCTCTCCATGCTTAATTTAGCTTTTTGTGTTAGTATCTATTTAGTCTATCTCACCTTCCTTTTGGTGGTAATTTACCTGGAATATACTTTTCCTTTATTTTGCTGTCACCTTTTTTATGCCCTGACATTTTAGGTGTCTGTTACAGAGAATATATTACTGGATTTTTCTTTCAATCCAGTCAGTTTATGTCTTTTAGTTGGTATTTTTTAAGAAGTTAGTTCAAGTCTCTTGGTAGCTCAATTTTTATATAAAATTATTTTGATTTTATCCTTGTTCTTGAGAGAGGTTTGATGGGTATACACATTCTAGGTTGATCGATTATTTTCTGTCCACATGGTGAAGATATTATTCTACATGGAAAGCCTCCTGTGCGTTTATTTTTGCTACTTTGAAGAAACTTCTTTTTCTTTTGGTTGCATTGGATATTCTATCTTTGGTGCTATGTCATTTCCTTTTTAAGTCTAATGGAGATTACTTTTTGTTTATCCTCTTTTGGATACACACATTTCTTGATTCTGAATTTTGTTGGATTCTGAATTTTGTCTTTCAAGAGGTCTAGAAGATTCTGAGCCTTGTAATAAATATTGTCTCTTTGGAAATTTAGTTGAATGTGTATGTATTGAACTGTTTCCAGGTTAGGTACTTTTCATCTTTCATAGTTTTCATTTCCTTGTTTCCCTATCAGAATTTACAGTGCTGGGTAATTTTATCAGCCATATCTTCTAGTTCATCCATTTCTCTTCATCTGTGCTTAGTCTTCTCTATAATGCGTCCATTTTTTTCCCTTTTACTCTTAACCGTTATATTTTTTATTTGTAAAAGTTCCACTTGGTTCTTTTTTCAGATACATCAAGTCTTTCTTTCATGTTGCTTCGTCATTTTTCTGAACCCATGGGTATTCTGTGGACTGTATCTGGCAGTCCCAATGTCTGATGTCTTTAGGGATCTACATTTATTCCTTGTTTTTTTCTGTTGTCTATCTCTCATATTGGGTTGTCACCTCCTATGCTTGATGATCTTTGGTTATGAACTCTTTGATTGATCTTTCTCCGTGGGATCTTGAAAGTTTGATTTGGAGGCCCTTTTCTTCTGATAGGATTTGTATCATGTTTGGTTGGGAGCCAGGGAGTTTACATTGGACCACTTTCGGTGTCTTCACTGCTTCTGGCCCAGGGCTGTGTCCGTTGCTGCTCTTGGCAATACTACTTGTAGCTCTTGACTCTCAGCTTTAGTTTTTAGCCAGAGGTTTGTTGCTTTTGGGGGGAAAGGGTGGTTTTAGACATTCCTAGTTCTATAAGCTCAGCAAAATTTAAAAAATTTTAGAATCGAGGATCTACTTTGTTTTGCAGTGAGAGTCCCCTATTAGTTCATTGTAACTGATGGGTTTAGAAGTCCTTTACATTCTTACTTGAGTGTATTAGAAAAAAAAAAAAGTCCTTCCAAGTATAAGGTTTCTTGTGGTATCAAATTTTCTATTAAAACAAGCTTAGATCTGAGCTAAAAGTTGAGTTATTCTCAAAAAAATATTGAATAACAGTAGTAGAGGTAGCAAGTGGATTTAGCAAAGTTTTCTACTTAGGGAGCTTGAATAAAAAATTTGGCAAGTACTGAGCTAGGGAATCAAGATGAATAGGGCACAGTGTACCCTCTCAGCCTACAAAGATAAGCCTGTGATGACCAGTGTGAGAACTGCTGTCAAAAAGATGTGGGCAGGGCGCTCTGGGCTTATGGAGAAGAGGTGCAGAAAGGAACTTGGTAGTAGTAGTGAGAAGATCAGGAAATGCTTCCCAGACTGGTAGGCCTTAGGTGGTTATAGAACAAGGTTTGTTTATGAATCAGAGGCAGTTGAGTATGAATGTCTTCTGTGTTGCATGTTGTGGAGTGACTGGAAATGAAAGCAGAAACAGGATTATTAAAGACCTTCCAAGCTGCAGTACGAAGTTTGGACTTTATTCTGAAGGTGAAGGGAAGCTATTGAATGATTTTAAGCAGTAAAATGTTATGGTCAGAGTTTTAGAGAGTGCCAAGTTTGAAGGCAAATCACCAGCTGGGAGTCTGCTTGTTAAGTTAGTTCAGAGAAGAAAAGAGGAAGCGAAAATGAAGGTAGTGTCATTGGCATGAACAGGTGTATGGGTGCTAATTTTAGATTTCATAGGTGGGTAGAAATGACAGGACTTTGTGGTCAGATGGATAGGAATGTTGAGAGAGACTGGGGAGTCCAGATGGCCTCCGGATCTCTGGTTTGCTTAACCATGTGGCATGTAGAACAGTTGACTGGTAACACATGGAAAGAGGAGAGAACTTTGTTTCATTTGTTTGTTTTTGAAGAAAAAGATAAGTTTATTTTTGAACTTAATCTGAGAAACTTGTGGGACATCTTGTTGACAGGGACTATAGAGATGCAGTGCAGCCTGGAGAAATTAGAGACTTCAGCATCTGGCCGTTTCAGCCGTTGTTTGCTTCAGTGCAGATTGAGATAGTTTAAAGTGGCACATGGATTCTGTAATAGTTAAGAACTTAATGTGTATGAAAAATGTAAATTGTATCTCAAATCTATGATATCATGGATATTACCACTTAGGCCAAGTGAGCCCAATAAAAGAGAACTACTAAATAAATAAAAATACATGCGATATGTGGAAATGGCAAAAATCATGGTGAAGCTGTGCAAATGATGGAAGTGCAGAAAGTACTATTTTGAAGCCATGGGTATGGTGGATGAGGTCACCGAGGAGAGAGTAAGCCTGAAAAAAAAAGAGAGGTGACATTTGGGTGGCGGGGAATGGAGAAGAAGAGCCCATGGAAACTGAGGAAAAGCAGCCAGAAGAATAGGAGGAAAACCAGGAGAAGATGGTCTTTGGAGTCCATGTGAAGAGTTCTGAGAAGGAGGAAGTGGTCAACAGCGTCAAGTAAGTTGTAAGCTGAAAAGTGCTCTTTGGACTTAGCAGTTAAGGTAGACCGTTTAGCTGGAAGCATCCAAACAGTGGATTTTTAAAAATATGCATCTAATACTAATGTTAACAATAGCTGATATTTATAATATTTCCTATATGCCATGTACTATTCTAAGCACTATAAATGTGTTACTGGTTAACCAAATAGGTAGTATTGCTATCCCCATTGGAAATGTGAGGAAAGCGAAGTACAGAGAGGTTAAGTGACTCTCCCAAGATCACACACTCAGGAAATGAGGGAGCCAGGATTCAAGCCCAGGCAGTCTGGTTCCAGAGTCCATGCTCTTAATTAACCACTGTGCCATATTGCCTCTTTGGTTAAAACAAGATAGAAAATAAAAATTACACGAGTGTCTAATCATAGAATAGTTGGTATAGGGTGTGGTGAGTCAGGTGTGATGTCAGTGAGATCTGCCAGGCTGTGAATGACCAGCATGCTGTCACAGTGGCTCAGTCTCCTGGGTATGAGCACATTAATTGGATTATAACCGATGCCGTGATGGCGATGTGTGGGCTATGACAGAGAGTTCTTGGCTCTACACACACAGAATGTTTGTAAGGCAAATGAATTAAAAAGTGTATATATTTTCCAGGATAGCATATGTCCCACTTTATGTGCCATGGGTGCTAAAATGTCTATTTTTTTCCAGTCATTCGCTTTTGGAGTTAAATTCTCCAAACTCTGGGAACCTTGTTCATACAGACAGTTCAGGTTCCAGACATAATAGATAATCAGTCTCTTGTAGAAGGTCATTAATGAATGACCTTGTTGTAAGCAGTTTTCCTTGAATAACAGAGGTGGAAAGCCAGTTGCGGAAAGCTGAAAGGATTCGAATGGGAGAAAAGGGAGGAAGAATTCTTGATGAAGAATGTCTGTGGTAGGAGGCAGGGGACACAAGAGCTGTATGACTCTTGGTTGTGATCAGAAAGGAGCTAATCAAAGTTAAAGGTTTAAAAACTGGCTTAAACCTGCACAGTGATCTGGGGTGTAGCCTTGGGAAGGAAGAGCCTTGGTGTCACAGGTGGTGAAGATCATTTTAGCCAAAGAGGTGAATGGTAAGGCTGGGGTCCTAAAGGGATCGTGTATACAGGCCTTGGTGTGTCTGGGTTGGTGAGAGTTTGGAGGAGAGAGGGGAACACTGTGATGATTGCCAGTGTTCTTAAACATGGCAACAAGCAAGAACTGGCTAGGTGGCAGTGACAAGGAAGAGTGTGTGAGAGGAGAGACTATGGAATCAGAGGACCTAAGTTTAAATCCTTCTAGCTTGGTGACCTTGAGCAAATTACTTAATTTTACTAAGCATGCTTCTTATCTGCACACTGGAGGTGATGATCGGACCTGAGAATTGCTGCGAGGATGAATGAGATGGTGTATGTGAAAATGTTTGGTACAACGTGTGACAAATAGCATGAATAGTTTGCTAGGAAGATGGTTCTTGTTCTTCACTTCTGCTACTGTGAGGTTTTCGTACAGCGAATTGGACACAAGAAGAATGAAAAGAACAGGTTTGTATTTCAAGGACTGACGGTGGTCTTGCTTAGGAAAAAAGCAGCTTTGTTTGTCCTAACAGGAGCGGGGTGATAGTGGTGAAGTGGAAAGGTGTAAGAAACGGTGTTCATGATGGTGCTGGTGAGGAGAGGGAAAGACGGCCGTTACATGGGCGAGAGTTAGAAGTACTACCATGCTGTATTTTTCAGTGATAACTTAGGTTTTGTAGCTAATCTCTGAGAGCTATAAATCTTTATTATTGAACTTTCTTCTGGAAAAAAGCCTTAGTCTGAAGCTCCAGCCCTAATTTCCCTCTCCCCCCATTGAAATGATTCTTTTTAAAACATAGTTAATATGTTTGATAATACGAGGCTGTTGATAATATGAGGGTTTTTGCCTACCTTTGCAATCTAGCAGTGCTCTGTGGTGTGGTAGTTGTGAGAATGAGAGATGCAGTGATTGTTAGGAGGATGGAAGTCTGGATGCGGCTGTGGGAAGTTGGGAGATTGACAGTCTCACCCAGGACCACTCCAGCTCTGCCTCTTTGTCCAAGACAGGAACACACACGGAGGGATGGATAGCAGAATATGAACAGCCAGTAAGACACCATTTTCTCAGTGGAGTCAGGATTTACTTCTGGCCAGGAGGTTGAGAGTATGGTAGAGTTTGTGTGTGATGAAATGGCATATTTTATAGGATGCAGTAAAAGCAGATGGTGTAGAAGGGCAGCAGTGGAAAGATGTCTTTTGTTCATTCAGCAAACAATTATTTGAGGGCTTACCATGTGCCAGGCACATACAAAAGTGAGTAAAATGCCCTTAATTATCTCCCAGCTAAGGGAGACATGCAAACAGATAAATTCAGAGTAGAGATGGTGACTATGTGAGTGTAAGGAAGAAAAGAAAGATAAACTGATCATTTGAGGAGAGTTGGGGAAAGAATAGCAGACTGAGGATGAGAATCTTCCAGAGCTCAGTGTCCTTATTGATTATTTTGAGGAGGCCTAAGTTCCAAGGATTTTTCTAATATACCATAGAAGCCAGGAAAACTGCTTCTCATATTATCTCAAATGATTTAATTACTAATTTGGGTTTGTGTTATTTCCTTAGGATGGTACAGCATGGATGATTTTGCCCTGGGAGATTTCACTGTAGTAGATGATGCCTTGTTAGAAGATTGCCCTTATGTGGACCATTGTGTCCTTGCTCCTGAATTTATGTCCGATGATTGTGTTCGTGTGACTCAACTTTACTGCAATGGGGTGGTAAGATTTATTGATTCTTTAACACTGTGTCTTCTTCTTCTTTTTTTTTTTTTTTAATGTTTTTTTCTTTATTTTGAGAGAGAGAGAGTGAGAGGAGGGGCAGAGAGAGAGGGACAAAGAGAATCCGAAGCAGGCTCGGTGATAACAGCCTGGGCCCGATGTGGGGCTGGATCTCAGGAACCGTGAGATCATGGCCTGGGGCGAAATCAAGAGTCGGATAGTTAGCCAACTGAGCCACCGAGGTCCTCCTAACATTGTGTCTTCTTAAAGGTTTATCATTTTATTGAGGTATAATTGACCTAAAACATTGTATTAGTTTCCCATGTACAATATAATGACTTGAAATATGTACGTGTCGTGAAATTATCACCACAGTAAGTTTAGTTAAAACTACGTTCATTACTGTTCGTAAAGATCTTTTTTTATTCTGAGAACTTTTAATGTCTACTTTTTAAAGGTGTTTTGATTTAGAGCTATGGGAGTAAAGATGTTTTTGTGGTACACAAGTTTTAAAAAAAATTTTTTAATGTTTATTTAAAAAAAAATTTTTTTTTAACGTTTTTATTTATTTTTGAGACAGAGAGAGACAGAGCATGAACGGGGGAGGGGCAGAGAGAGAGGGAGACACAGAATCGGAAGCAGGCTCCAGGCTCTGAGCCATCAGCCCAGAGCCCGACGCGGGGCTTGAACTCACGGACGGTGAGATCGTGACCTGAGCCGAAGTCGGACGCTTAACCAACTGAGCCACCCAGGCGCCCCTTAATGTTTATTTTTGACAGAGAGAGAGAGAGAGAGAGCGCACGTGCGCACATATAAGTGGGGAAGGGACAGAGAGAGAGGGAGACACAGAATCTGAAACAGGCTCCAGGCTTTGAGCTCTCAGCATAGAGCCCGATGCGGGGCTCAAACTCACAGACAGTGAGATCATGACCTGAGCTGAAGTTGGACGCTCAACCGACTGAGCCACCCAGGTGCCCCTGTGGTACACAAGTTTTACAGGAGGTACAAATGTGATTTCAGAAGGGAAAGTAAGCAGTGCCTCAACAAGAATGTACAATACCAGAGAATGAGTGATGAGGAAATAATGGTTTTCTGGCTGGAGATTAGAATGGTTCTCAAGAGAGAGCCGTAGATACAGACTCAGGAGAAATGAAACGCTTTGAAAAAAGGCTTAAAGGCTCACCACTGAGCAAAGATAGTGTAATCAAAGTGTATAAGTAAATGGGCACTGAAATTTGTTACTTTAGTACTGATAATCCTTACATTAAAAATTGAAAGCTGTATTTTTGCATTTCACCAGATACAAATCAAAATAATTTTTTTCTATTTAGGGGATGCAGTATAAAGATTTTACCCAAAGTGAGAGAAACTTAGGTGAGTAACTTGGCATTTTAATTTGTTAAAAGACTGTAATGGGAGGTTCATCCATTCGCATCAACATACCAGTCCTACATATCTGTCATTTTTATTTTTTGATTTATGTCTTTTTAAAACATTTTTAACGTTTATTTATTTTTGAGAGACAGAGAGCGCAAAAAGGGGAGGGGCAGAGAGAGAGACACACAGAATCTGAAGCAGGCTCCAGGCTCCAAGCTGTCAGAACAGAGCCCGATGCAGGGCTCGAACCCACAAGCCGTGAGATCGTGACCTGAACCAAAGTCGGACACTTAACCGACTGAGCCACCCAGGCACCTTGGTTTATGGTTTTTTTGTTTGTTTGTTTTTTGCTCATTTGTTTTTTAATTTGGCTCCATGCCCAGCACAGAGCCCACTGTGGGTCTTGAACTCACGACCCTTAGATCAGGACCTGATCTGAAATCATGTCAGACATTTAACCAACTGAACCACCCAGGTGCCCCGATTTATATATTTTTAGTTGAAGTATAGTTGCTATACAGTATTCTATTAGTTTCAGGTGTACAACATTTATATATATTAGGAAATGCTCACCATAATAGTTACCATATGTTACCATACAGAGTTATTACCTTGCTGATGACGATATCCCTCATCCTGTCTATACTTTACAGCCCCGTGATTTATTTGTTTTATGACCGGAAGTTTTACCTCCTAATGCCCTTCACCTATCCTGCTCACCCCTTCTTTTTTACCTTTCCATATCTGTTGTAGCCTTTCCTTTATTAACAGTGTTGATTTATTTCAAAACGAGGCACAAAATATTAATTGAGTACTTTTTTCTAATTAAGAATTTGATATCTGCAATATGTGGTGTAGTAAACCAGTTTCTGTCCTGCAAGATTACTGTGATGCCATTAAAATACACATCTTCTGGCCACTTCTGTTTCAACGTCAGCACAGTTCTGTAATATCAAGGTTGCATCCTTGTGTGGAGGCTGGGTAAGTTACTACATGTTATTTGTTTTGTGTAAACAGTTGTAAGCATGTTGCCCATTATTAAGGAACACCAAGTACAATGGAAGCCTTATTCTTATTCTTATGTCTTATTCTTATATATTGTTCACCTTCACTGTAATGTAATAAGGTGGAAAAAGTTAATGCTTTGGATTTAGATATGATTGACTAATCATGGTAATGTAATGAATGAATATCTGAAGAGCATAGATGGTAGGTTTGAAACCTACCTAGGGAAAATTAATATGCTTGTTTATAAATAAGAGTATTGTTATACAGAAGAGAGAAAAAAGTACAGAATTTTGTCCACTTAATAAATAACTTACTGTTACCTAGAGTGAAGAGAGAATTTTTTTCCAAATAGTTTAAATTGAGGTATAATGTACAGTAAAGTATAAAAGTCAATGAATTTTTATATCTAAGAACCTGATGTTTTAAAAATGAATTTGTATTTAAGCAATTCTCATGCTTCTGAGATAAGTTTGAAGAAATTACAACATCTAGAATTGATGGAAGATATTGTGGATTTGGCAAAGAAAGTTGTGGTAAGTGATAGAATCCCCCATATCTAAAGAATATAAATACTCATAGGGTGTCAGGGCCACGTTAGTAACTTATAGTGGCTAACAGGTTATGGTTTCAGTTTGGTTTAACATGACATTATTCTGCTACCCATGAGTTTGCTGTGTATTTGAGAGATTAGATGGACTGCTATTTTCATGGCTCTGACATGAATGATGAGATCCAGGACTATTCCTTGTCAGTAAAGAATAGAAACTGGAATTTGGCACAGATGAAAGTATGCTCCTGGTTCACAGGAACTTTTGTCGCTAAAAGTGACAAGGTTCTCTCTTATAAAATCATGCCACTGTCACTATCACCACAATAAATACTACTGCTTTGTGGTAAACTTTTATTATGCCGTATTTGAGGTAGTATCCCTGTACTGCACTGAGGGTTATTTTTTTTTCCCTGTGAAAGCCATTTAGTAATTTTTCTTACTTCAGTTGGTTATGGAGCCAAGTGTTTTTCTTGGTATTATTCTGATTGCAAACTTAAATAAAAGACATTCTGATATTTATCTCCTGCTGATAATCCTTTGCTATAACTTCTGTCAGCCAGTGTAGTTGCTTTTTTTTTTTTATGTTTATTTTTGAGAGTGAGAGAACATGAGCAGGAGAAGGGCAGAGAGAAGGGGGCAGAGGATCCCAAGCGGGCTTTGCGCTGACAGCAGAGACCCTGATGAAGGGCTCAAACTCACAAACTGAGATCATGACCTGAGCTGAAGTCGGACACTTAACTGAGCCACCCAGGTGCCCCAGCCAATGTAGTTTTATAAAAAATTTGGTGTGGGGTGCCTGGGTGGCTCAGTTGGTTAAGCGTCTGACTCTTAGTTTCGGCTCAGGTCATGATCTCCTGGTTTCATGGGTTCCACCAGCTCAGAGCCTGCTTGGAATTCTTTCTTCCTCCTGCTCTCTGCCCCTACACCACTCTTGCAGTCTGTCTCTCTTGGAATGAACTTTAAAATCCATACATCTAAAAGGTACACTGAGTCATTTTATTATTAGAAGCCAATTTAAGACTATTTCTTAATTCCTGTTTCAGGGTTCTTAGGAGGTAAATTGGGCATGAAAGTACTTGTAGGAAGTGGACTCTGAACACATAGCAGTATTCATGAAATGTAGGATTTTTTTTGTTTTGTTTTGTTTGTTTTTTTTTGTCCACTGGAAAATTCAAGTGTAATTCATTGAATAAGGAAATAACTGTGTTTTTTTTGTTTTGTTTTGTTTTGCAGAACGATTCATTCTTTATTGGAGGCTTATTGAGAATTGGTTATAAAATAGAAAATGTAAGTGTTAGATATGGGAAGCAGGCACAACAACTGCCAGTAACTGGCAGTCATCTCACTGGTCATTGCCCATGGATCGAGTTCACATGTTTAGTGTTTTACATGTAGTATTTGGTAGTATCGATTTCTATATTTTGCTTAAAAAATCTCCTTACTCTGGAGGTTTGCATCATTTTCTTCTCCCTCCCGTGTAAGTAGTATAATTTTGAGCTTCTTTTACAAGTTGATTCTTTTTTCTTTTTTAGATTATTTACCTTGCATATATTCTCCCAAATGAAATTACTAGGTCTCTAGTATGAACATTTTGGATATGTAATTACTAGATAATCTCCAGGTACAATAATCCAATTTTTAATGCTATTGGTGACACAATAAGCACCTACCTGTTTCCCTTAAGCCTGATGCCAGCATCGATAACTCCACTACTTCTGAAGTAATTTCATATATATGTATTTTTTTAATGTTTTTATTTATTTTTGAGAGGCAGAAAGAGACAGAGCATGAGCAGGAAAGGGGCAGAGAGAGAGAGGGAGCCACAGAATCTGAAGCAGGCTCCAGGCTTCAGGCTCCAGGGTTTAAGCTGTCAACACAGAGCCCAATTCGGGGCTCGAACCCACAAACTGCGAGATCGTGACCTAAGCTAAAGTTGGACGCTCAACTGACTGAGCCACCCAGGCGCCCCTCATATGTATATATATACCTATATGTGTGTATATATATATATGTGTGTATATATATATATATATACATATAGGTATATATATACACATACACATATATATGTGTATACGTATATATATGTGTATATATACATATACATATATGTATAGTTTTTATTTTTATTTTTTTTTATTTAATTTTGAAAGAGAGAGAGAGACAGAGTGCAAGTGGAGGAGGGCAGAGAGAGAGGGAAATACAGAATCTGAAGTAGGCTCCAGGCTCTGAGCTGTCAGCACAGAGCCTGATGCGGGGCTTGAATTCATGAACCGTGAAATCATGACCTGAGCCGAAGTCAGACGCTTAGCTGACTGAGCTACCCAGGCACCCCTGAAGTCATTTTAGACCAGAAGTATGAGTAACATTCTTGTGAACTCCTGACTCTTCATGAAGATCTTTGCACTGAATGCTCATTTGAGCAGTTGTGCTTTTCTCCTGTTGTTTATCTGCTTACTCTTCTCTGTTTGCCACAGACCATCTAAAATACCCAGTCCTGCAGTGCTGGGGGACTCAGTCAGTTAAGCGTCCAACTCTTGATCTCGGCTCAGGTCACGATCTCACAGTTCATGAGTTCGAGCCCCACGTTGGGCTCTGTGCTGATAGTACGGAACCTGCTTGGGATTCTGTTTCTCCTTCTTTGTACCCCTCCCCCACTGTGCGTGTTCTCTCTCTCTCTCAAAATAAATAAACTTAAAAAATTAAAATTTTTTTTGAATGTTTATTTTTGAGAGACAGAGCATGAGCGGGGTAGGGGCAGAGAGAGAGGGAGACACAGAATCTGAAGCAGGCTCCAGGCTCTGAGCTGTCAGCACAGAACCCGGTGTGGGGCTCCAGCTCACAAACCGCGAGATCATGACCTGAGCTGAAGTTGGGTGCTTTACCGACTGAGCCACCCAGGTGCCCTCCAAAACTGTTTTTAAAATACACAGTCCCTTTCATGAACCTTAATCTCTATACCTTTCACTTTGTGGTAAGAGTGGAAGTCCTAGTTTAGATGAGATCTGAGACCCCTCACTCACCTTTTGTTATTGTACTTTAGTGCTACACAGAGCATCCTCTGGCCAGGTTGTAAACCTCAGCTTCCAGGTCTGTAATCATTGAAGCAGCATCCTGTTCTCTGAGGGTGGCCTGAGGTTACTTAAAGATGTAACGTGTGAGTCCATGGTATCTGTTAACTTACAAATCGGGGTCCAGCTGTTCTAAGTTGCATGCTAGTGTAATGAAAGTAGGAGATCGTGTAAGTTTTTATCAAGCATCTAAAATGCTATGTGTTACATATATGGTGTCACATGTAAATTTAGAGTTAATACCCAAATCACATTCTTTATCCATCTTTTTGATACAGAAAATCTTGGCAATGGAAGAAGCTTTGAATTGGGTGAAATACACAGGTGATGTAACAATTCTACCTAAATTAGGAGCGGTTGACAATTGTTGGCCTATGTTAAGTATTTTCTTCACTGAATGTAAGTATACATGCATTAAATTGTTTCTTGACTCAGTTTTTAAAGGAATTATTTGGGAAATGGAATGTGTGGTTATTTATCTTAGGATTTTTTTTAATGTTTGTTTATTTTTAAGAGAGAGAGAGAGAAACACAGAGCACAAGCAGGGGAGGGGCAGAGAGAGAGGGAGACACAGAATCCAAAGCAGACTCCAGGCTCAGCTGTCAGCACAGAGCCCAACATGGAGCTTGAACTCATGAACCGCGAGATAATGACCTGAGCCACGTTAGGTCCTCAACCGACTGAGCCACCCAGGCATCCCTATCTTAGGCTTTAAAAAAATGTTTTTCTCTTGTGAATAAGAGAAAAGCCTGAATAAGAGAACTTTAAGCTTATAGTTTTATTCTTCTATACTTCCTGTCTTAATGTTTTTTATGACATCATACTTCTAAAAATCCTACCTAATGAATGTCATGTTATTATATATAATACCCAGAAAAAGAGATCACAACTGGCACTTTATGTATTCTCATGCAAAAGAGAAATAAGGGGGCACTTGGGTGGCTCAGTCGGTTAAGCATCTGACTTCGGCTCAGGTCATGATCTCACGGTTCCTGAGTTCAAGCCCCACATGGGGCTCTGTGCTGACAGCTCAGAACCTGGAGCCTGCTTCGAATTCTTTGTCTCCCTCTCTCTCTGCCTCTCCCTTGCTCATGCTCTGTCTCTCTCTCTCTCAAAAATAAGGATAAAAAAAAGAGAAATAAGAGCTGAGATTGTAATTTTCATTTCCCTGATGACTGTTAATCTTTTGTATGATGAAACTGCTTTATATATTTATTTACTTTGTGAAATATATTTCTGTAAATAATTTGAATGTTAGCAGTTTTTTTGTAGTATATCTTTTTTTTTAATTAAAAAGATTTTTTTAATGTTTATTTTTGAGAGAGTGTGCGCGCGTGCACGTGAGCGGGGGTGGGGTAGTGAGAGAGGGAGACGCAGAATCTGAAGCAGGCTCCAGGCTCTGAGCTGTCAGCACAGAGCCCAGTGCGGGGCTGGAACTCCCGCACTGCGAGGTCCTGACCTGAGCTGAAGTTGGGCACTTACTGACTGAGCCACCCAGGTGCCCCTAGCTATAGGGATCTTGAAGCAGAAAATATTTGGCTCCTTAGTTGATGATGACTGGTAATTTGCCATCCCTACTGAGAAGAGGTCAAGTCTTATGCTGTTTAATGTAAGTGGTAGAGAGAAATTAAGCTTAAACATGAAGGCTGGGTTGATAGAGGTGGTTCTCCTCATTGTTCTGGAGGCCTTTAATTATAGGGTAGATTTTATGGTAAAAGTGGAGTAGCAGTATCACATCGGGCACCCATGTGGACTCGGTTCCAACACTCTTTCTCTGTTCTCTTCTTTACAATAGCTGTCTTATGGTAGCTGCTGTTGTCCTTATTTTAGAAGTAAGCAAACTAAGGCTTTGGGAGGTTAAGTGATATTTCTGCAATCTAGTGAGTAGTACAGCCTAGGTGAGAGGTCAGGATTCCCTAATTTCAAAGCCTAGGTTTTTATCCTGTAATCTTACTTTATCCCTTATTAATTACTTTATTTGGTGACCTTTCAGAATTCTTTCTTAAATACTAGATTTTAGATACTTTTTTCACCTTGGAAATGTATGTGTTTGGTAGAGGCTTAACTATGATTTTGTTGGGATAAAATTACTATCCGTTAAAAAATATTTTTTATAGAATAGCTAAAAATATAGAAAATGAAGTCTTGGTATACTTTTAATATAAGTTTTGGTTATTACCTACTGTGTTTTAATTAGTTTATTAAATTTTTAAAAGAATGGTATTTCAAATAACATTTTAACATTTCATTCATGAGAGTCAGAATGTTAAATTAAGATATTTAAAATTATTTGTTACATTAAATACATTTTAGAGAGTTTTCCATGTTTTTGTTGTTAGACATTTTTATTGAATATTGTGCCAGGTACACCATACATGCTCAGTAATGTTTGTGGAACTGACTTGAGTAATTATGGGACCTGTTTGGAATATCCTGACTGAACATTTATTTAAACTACAATTAGAACTAATGTAATAATAAGTGCTTTTTTTTTTTTTTTTTAATTTTTTCAACGTTTATTTATTTTTGGGACAGAGAGAGACAGAGCGTGAATGGGGGAGGGGCAGAGAGAGAGGGAGACACAGAATCGGAAGCAGGCTCCAGGCTCCGAGCCATCAGCCCAGAGCCGGATGCGGGGCTCGAACTCATGGACCACGAGATCGTGACCTGGCTGAAGTTGGACGCTTAACCAACTGCGCCACCCAGGCGCCCCTAAGTGCTTTTTTTTAATGCTAGACATAAAACAGATGAGACTCACAGCAAGCAATGAATCTAATAATGTGTTCTAAAACATTTTCAGTTGTGTATTTTCAGTTGTATTATTTGGTACATGTAAAAGATTACAAGAAACATGTTATTTAGAAGGTATAATAATTAATTAACTTTATGGATTGACTTACATAACCTAAGTTTTAGAACATTAACAGTACCAATTTGTTTTCTCACTCTCTCCTAAAAATAAAATTTAGACAAGTATCACATAACTAAAGTCATAACAGAAAACTGCAATTTGCTTGAAGAATTTAAAACTCAAAATTGTGTGGAGTGTATAGAGGTGAGAATAAATATTTACTTGTAAGTATATTTTAAGATTTATCTGTTAGAACTTTTATTAACATTCAAAGGAAGTTCAAAAAAACTGTCAGCACACAACAAACTGTAAAATTCATAAACAGATTTGAGGGAAATTTTTAATAAATGTTAATTGGAATATTTATTTTTTTGGAACAGGCAAACAACATCTTGATCAGAATTTTCTAATGTTACACATATATTTTTAAAATATATATTTATATATTATTAAATTAAATTCACATAATGTTGAATAACATAAATATCAAATTGTACATATTTTAAGAGTTAATTATAAACTGAAATTTGATTTTTTTTAAATTGAAAGGCTTTTACTTAGTTGAGGAAGTATGATTTTCTCTGGTATAGCTTTATTAAGATGTAATTCACATGCCATAGAATTTAATCATAGGAAATACAATTTTTTTTAATTTAAAGATTTTATTTTTAAGTAATCTCTGCACCCAGTGTGGGGCTCAAACTTAAACCCTGAAATCAAGAGTCACATGCTGCACCAACTGAGCCAGCTGGGTGCTCAAGTAAATAAGATTCAACTAAATTTTTAAAGAAGGATTTAGGAAAATATTTAATGTTCTATTTAATTCACTAATTAAAGCCATTTATGTGATCCAGTTTATTTTACTCTGTTTATTCTGAAACTGTAAGTATTTGAAGTGAAAAGTTTCAGTTGCATCTGTAGCATCTTTGATTTCACATTCTTACTAATTTTGCTGCTTCATTTTTTGGCAATTAATCTATTCAACATTGCTATATGTTACTGATTTATATATTGGGGGTTTTTTTGGCACTTAGGTTATTGAATAATACCACATTTTCTTTTTTTTAAGTTTATTTATTTTGAGACAGAAAGAGTGCATGCACGCTAGCACACAAGCAGGGGAGGGGCAGAGAGAGAGGGAGAAAGAGAATTGCAAGCAGGCTCTGTACTGTCAGCACAGAGCCTTACATGGAGCTTGAACTCACGGAATTGTGAGTGAGATCATGACTTGAGCTGAAATCAAGAGGTGGATACTCAACTGACTGAGCCGCCCAGGTGCCCCTAAATAATATCACATTTTCTAACTCTTGCATCTCCTTTTTTCCCTGCTGTGTGGCAGGCTCAGTAGGTATATTTAAAAGTGGGCCTGCCAAATACTATACACAAGGGGATTAATTATTAGTAGTTATTCATAATGTGGTTTTACTCTCTAGTATTCCTTTAACAAAGTTAGCATTGAATTGTCAGAGACTGGTTTCTTTAAATATATATACCAACATATTGGGTATTGCATTCCCCTTTTCCACATAAATAATACCCCAGGTTATTTCTGTTGTCAATGACAAAAACCTAGAACTATTTTTCCTAGCTACTGGGTTCTTGATTGCCTTTGCATTTAATTTATGAGTCTTTTTTCACCTTGGTTTCTCAGCAAGGAGAACTAATGAAAATGAAAGGAAATGAAGAGTTTTCAAAAGAAAGATTTGATATAGCTATTATCTATTACACCAGAGCCATTGAATATAGGTAAGAGCAAAATAGAACGAGATCCTTTTTGTGTGGCAGATCAAGTTAGAATGCTAGTCAGGAGAAATAAAAACAAGGCAAGGAATTAGAGAGTAATTTCAGTTTGCCAAGTGGAATAGATGTCCTCACCCTTCGGCACCAGAAGTATTAGGGATGGCCTGGGTCGATGAACTTAACCGAGCAGTAGAATTCAAGCAAGTCAGGCAGGATTGTGAATATTACTTCTACCCTACCCCATTTCTCTCAAGCTTTCCAGTATAGGGTCATCTGTTTTTTTTTCTTGTTCTCATTTGGCCTTTAGCTGACATCTTCCAGATTGTTAACTGATCAAAAAGGGTTAGTTACTGATACTTAAGATTCCCATTAGAAATTCCCATTTGGGAAGTTTTGCTTCCCAAGAGGGAACTTTTAAAGGATAATAGTTGGGATTGTTGAGAGAAGGTGTGTATTTTTTCTACCTCATCTTCTGTTTGCTCAGCTGCTAGAATTTTGTAGCATTCCTGCATGTGTAACTCATATTTGGTTCCTACTGACATATTAGCTGGGCCACCTAGTATTGTAGCAGCCTTTGGAGGATGTGTTGCAGACAGCTACTCTCTTTCGTGCCTTGCCCATCTCCATGGGGAATGAGTGACTCAAGGTAGCACACCACACCTGGAAGGCTGCTGCTCTGCTCTGAGGAAAGAAACAGATAAAACTAGAAAGGATAAAATGTGAAATGAAGCTGTTTAAATTATTGTTGTAGTTTAAAGACTTTCAGAGTTCTTTGTCAAAGTGGTATAGTCCTGACTTACGTGCGTATAATTCTGTCCTTTGTACCTATGCCACACTTGTGGTTTGCTAACTTTTTATTATGCCTTATTTTATCTTCACAGCATCCCTATGAGCTAGGCAGAAATAGTAGAACATTTTGAATACAGGGAAATAGATTGATTTGAATAAAGTTAACTATGGTAGGAAGTGAAGGAACCAGGACTTAGCCAATTAGGTCTCCAAATCCTATATTCCTTCTGCTCTGCCACATAGATGTAAAGGTTTTGAGAAGTTTTTCATGCCTTATGTTTTCTGTGTGCTTTTTATTTGTTTTGTATGTAATGTACTTTCCTGACTAAACATTATTTCTTTTAAAGACCTGAAAATCACCTTCTTTATGGTAACCGAGCTCTTTGTTTTCTTCGCACTGGACAGTTTAGGTAAGTTGGTTAGAGTACCCCAGTCACTGAGCTATTATGCGAAACTACCCATTTTTGAGAAATATTTCTGTTTTGCAGGTAGACAAGAAAATCCTTCAGTAGTTCTGGCAGAAATAGTGAAATGGTTAAAGGGGCTCTATAGGCTTTATTATAGAAAAATGACAGCAGCAGCTGTTGATTGAATGGATAACATGTATGCTTTTTTCAGTACTTGTACATGCGTTTCTTAATTCTCATAACACACTTAATAGGTAATGTTATTCTCCACATTGAAATTTGGGGGGGCTCATACTATTAGTAAGTAGTGATGTCAGGATTTGAACACAGATCTTATCTGATGGTATCAAAGTTTGTGTTTATAATATCTATGTTACTCCCCCTTTTTTTTAAAGTTTATTTATTTTGAGAGAGAAAGGACGAGTGGGAGAGGGGCAGAGAGAGAGAGAGAGAGAATCCCAGGTGTTCCTGTGTTACCTCCTTTTGCTCCTTTAATTGATCTTTCTAATTCTGGAAGAATTTTTGCTGTTTCTTTCCTATATCTTGATATAAAAAATTAAGTAAATCTCACTTATAAGTGAAAGAAAGAAAAGATATTTAATGGTTTAGCTGTGAGACTCGAATTATGATTTATGTAATTCAGTCTTAGTTTCTTATGTTGCATTGAGATTTTATGTATTAGTTGAGAAAGATTGTTGACACTGTGCCATGATTTTGTTGTTCCTCAATTAAAAATTTTTAGGATAACATCACAAGCATTAGTAGTGAACAGTATATGCTATTACGTTTAGTTATATCCTGCCATACTGTAAGATGGGCTTAGAGTGGCTGCAGGAATATATGCACTCAGTAGAAGAATATTACAAGCACAGCAAGACAAACTAAAAAGCCAGTTTAGAGCTGGGGATCCTCAGAGTAAAGCTGCATAGGCATAAAGTCCTGTAAAGTTATTAGTTATAATTCATATTTGTGTTTGACCTTTCTATTGCCAAAATAAAAGGAGAAAACCTGACAAGTTACATGAGATTTTTCACTGTCCATGAAGAAGGAGGACAGAAGTTGTTCGGGTGAAACAGTTTTCCTGATGTTTAGTTCTGGAAGAAATTTCTTAGATGGCTTACAAGTAACTTGAATTGAGTGATGGACAAGAAAGAACCTCCACAACTTTTCTGTGAAAGCAGAAAACTCTCTGAAAGTGCAGTTTTGGGTTTCACAATTTTTTTTG
Source organism: Herpailurus yagouaroundi (assembly GCF_014898765.1). Taxonomy (NCBI): domain Eukaryota; kingdom Metazoa; phylum Chordata; class Mammalia; order Carnivora; family Felidae; genus Herpailurus; species Herpailurus yagouaroundi. The sequence continues at coordinate 8,534,178 of NW_024412403.1, read as the reverse complement.
TGGCGTTTTCTGATGAAAGCAGAGAGTTTGATACCAGTGATTTTTTAAAGTGCTTACATTGGGATGCGGGAGGGTGGGAGTGGGGAAGAGAGTATGTTCCAAGTATGTAGCTTTTAAAAATAACATGTGTTTTTCTTTTATTATAAACAGAACACATTCTCATGGTAGAAAATTTGGAAAATACGAGAGTTTAAAAAGAAGAAAATAAAAATCACCAGTAATCCAACCACCTCGGAGAATACCGCTGTATTAACGTTATGCAGCTTTTAGATGGCTTAAGCCGTGGATAAACCGAGGCTATCTAGACTAGAGGAATGGATGGGCTTGACACAGTCTTCCATCAATACCACTGTCCTCAACTGGTTCTGACAAGAAATGAGCTGCAAATGTCCTTAGGTTATTGCTTCTGGCTAGGTCCAGAATTGCAGATATCCTATGCTGTTTGATGGTGAATCTGTGTGCTTTCAAGATGAATAGGTTGGCAACTTGGCTAGCCTCTTGTGAAAATCGAAATGTTGATTGGGCAAAAGGTCATCCGCTCTGCATAGGGGAGCTCCGAGAGCTGAGAGGCCAGCCAGGGGGTTTCTGCCCTCTTTCACGAGTGTTGAATGCTAGACATTCAAGGAGGATCCTCTTAAAACTGTGCTGCAAACGAGGTGCATCAAAGTAGAAGTACAGAAGCCAGGTAGCCTGGTGAGGTAAAGGTTAAAAGCAGGGTTGTGTGTCCATCCTTGTACTGACTTCCTGATGGTCTAGCTTGTGGTTCGACACCATCGAAGTTTTCACTAGAGGCAGGTCAGCAGCATTTCCTTCTTAGGTGATCACCAATATGTATTGGATGCCAATGTAATGTCAGAAATATTGTGCCACACGGGTTTGTTGGTGTTTCCCACCTTCTCACACATTGTTTACATGACTTGCTCAGTAACCTAGGGATGTTTTCTGAGTCCACAGTACGTTTCATTCCTGATTAAGTGAATAGATAGTGTAGATAGTGTGACTTCAGGAAGGAACACGTTGCCAGTGATTCACTCGTGTCATTGACAGCAGAAGGACCCATGCCCTTTAGCTGAGTTACCGTGGTTGAGATGTTTTGAAGGTCTCACATCTGAGGTTTGGTAGATCTGTCATGGGAATCTGGCTGAGCAGCTGTGGGACACCTGAGGGTAAAGCCTCCAACCACCACCACCCACCCCTCCCCGCCCCTGGCACTGTTCTGAGCACTTTACACACACAAGCTCAACAACCCTCCACGACCCCGTGAGGTGGTTGCTCCTGACTCTTTTTAGATGAGGAAACAGGAATGGGGAGGTCAAGTAAAGTGTTCTCATATACTAGGTGGGTGTGATGGAGCCAGAATTTAAACCCAGACAGCCTGGATGCAGGGTCTCTACTACTAATCCCCACGGACGGGTGATGGTAGAATCAAAGGGTAATGTGAAAGCTGAAAAGAAAATTAAAAATAAATGCTTCAAATAGTCTATAAACATTAATATCCTTATAGGACATGCTGATTACAAACCGTGAGTCTTTTTTTCATGTCCATCAGATTGGCAAAAATTTTTAAAGCTTCATAATACCAAGTGTTTGAGAGGATGTGGAACAAAGGAAACTTGCGTACTCCGCCGGAGAAAATATAAATTGGTGCAATCACTTTGGACAGCAATTTGGCAAGGTGAAGATGTGCATACTCTGCAGCCCACTTCTAGGCTCATATCCTCCAAACTCAGATGTGTCCCCAAGAAGATACGTGCAAGCCTTCACGATAGCATTGTTTGTAAGAGTAAAGGAATGGAAACAACTCAAATGTCCATCAGTGGGGGAATGGATAAACAAATGATGGTATATTCATACAATGGAATCTTATGTAGCAGTTAAAATGATGACAATGCTGAGTGAAAAAGCAAGTTGCAGAATGATTTGTATGGTATGATGCCATTTATATAATGTTCAAAATACGCAAAATGACTTACATATCCATAATTAATACATAGTGTGTATTAAAACTTTTTAAAATGCATGGGCATGTTAAACACTAGGGGAGTGGCTGTCTCCTGGGGAGGGAAGGAGGGAAAGGGATCGGAGATAAGAAAGATGATACACAGTGGATGTCAACTGTAACAAAGTTCTGCAAAAAGATCTGAAGTGAATGTGGCAAAATGTTAAGATCTTGCTAAGCTGGTACATGGGTGTTGACTATATTAATGTTATTCTTTGTACTTTTATGTATACTTGAAATATGTGATAAAAAGGGATACAGTGAAATTGAAAATGCATATGATAAGATGAAAAAAGAAAAAAGCAGCGTTCCCTAAACATCAAGGATAAAATAAGTGAAAAGTAATCTTGAAAGAAGAGAAATAATAAGTATTTTAAGACCAAAGGTGGGGAGCCGGATGTGAGGTGTATGGGGAAAATGCTTCATTCAGAAATGGTCAAAGTGGTGGTGGTGTGGTTTTAATGCCAGATAGTCACAGTTTGTAAATCAGGTCACCTTTGGGTGAGTGTAGGTGAGGCCAAGAGCCCACCTAAACTCTTCCCATTCATCAGACACGTGCACCTCCAGGTCTGCAGATGTCGCACTTGGGGAATCCTTGGAACGGGATTGGGGTGAGGGGGGTAGTGTGTGTGGAAATGCTCTATCTCCTGCTACAGCATCTGCTGAATACTTCAGGCTCAGGACTGTGCAGTGTACTCCAAAATGCCTGGTGTGACTGAGATGTCCTTTTATTCATGTCTTCCAGAAGTTTACTTTTCAAATACGATTTGGCAGTTACAGAGCATTATAGAGTGATAGTTTTTTTTTTAATGTTTTTGTTTATTTTTGAGAGCGAGAGAGCATGAGCAGGGGAGGGGCAGGGAGAGAGGGAGACACAATCTGAAGCAGGCTCTGGGCTCTGAGCTGTCAGCACAGAGCCCAACGCGGGGCTCGAACTCACAGACTGTGAGATCATGACCTGAGCTGAAGTCGGATGCTTAACCAACTGAGCCACCCAGGTGCCCCTAGGGTGGTAGTTTTAATTGAAGTAATCAGCTGTTTTTAGTTTAAAGGAGAATCTAGAAAAAGCAATTAGACATATCTATGGCTTCTGTAGTTATGGGTACTTAAGCGAGGTATGTGATTAGGCTGTGCCTCCTTACTGTTTCATTCCTTCTGGTACTCACATGTGGAAATCTGCATTCTTTGATGGGATGTGATAAACTGTGTAAGGGGAAATGTAATTGGAGAAAGGGAAAGTTTAGCCTTGGATGTTTTTTTTTTTAATTTACTTTGGAAAATTATCGAGCTTTAAACTTGGTATTTACTTTGACCTTCACTATTTAATTACCCATCATAATACGTTCTCTTCTTTTAGATCCAACTTGTGATTAATAGCAGGAAGATAGACTTTAAAATGACTTCTGTTTTTTTGTTTTTGTTTCTTTGGTGTCTTTCTGAATTTCTCTGAGGCCAGAGGCATAAATCAAGTCAATTGTATGTTCCTGCGAGAACCTAAAAAAATTCTAGTGTGTGGTGCTTGACTGGCTCAGTCAGTAGAGCATGTGTGACTCTTGAACTCTTGATCTTGGGGTCATGAGTTTGAGCCTCACATTGGGCCTAGAGCCTATTTAAAAAAATCCTAGTGTGTGTGAGGAATGTCACTGTGAGTGTTTTGGTTTGGTGAATTTTTGCTCATGCTGCTCTCTTTCTTTTGCGGACTCTATTTTTACAAGCTGCTGAATTTGCTTTTGAAGCTTTTGAATTTATTTTTTCAGTCTTCTTTGTGCTTTTAAAAAGCAGTAATGCACATCATAAGAAGTTAAGAGTACAAAAGAATGAACTGAAAACACTTGCCAAGCTCAGACCCCTGCCCTAATTCATCTTTTCAGATCCTTATGTGTTTCCATAACGTCTTATGCCTATATAAGCACTTATTATGTTGAATCAAATGCAGTTGCCATTTTTATAAGTCAGAATATAGGCTTATTATGTTGAATCAAATGCAGTTGCCATTTTTATAAGTCAGAATATAGGCAGTTTCGTTTGGTTCGATGTAATGTTCGTGTGTGTGTGTGTGTGTGTGTGTGTGTGTGTGTGTGTCTTAAAATATATTCCTTGTGTGTGTGTTAAAATATATATATTTTAACATAGGAGCATGCTCTACACACTGTTGCACTTTTTTCCACCTAATACTTAAATCTTGGAGCTTGTTGCATATCAGTGTATATAGAGATTATACCCTTGTATATGTTCATGGCTCCATAGCCTTTTACGAAATGGATTACTCATGCTTTGGTTAGTTTGTATTAGAATATAAATTATTTCTAGTTAAGAAAAATTACAGCTCTGTAATGATTATCCTTTTACTTATATTCTGCACTCAGGTACAAGTATATCTGTAGAGAAATTGCTGATTGCTTTTACTTGGATGAAAGAGTTTATATAATTTTAATTCCAGATAACAACTTTTGATATATAGTGTATGTGTTTATTCAGTTGATGGTTATCAGTCACTGCTTATTTGGCAGTGAATGACCATTACATCTGAATCCTGCTTTTGTCGCTTCATTGTAAGATCTGTGAACTTGAGGAGGGGTATTACTATTTCTTTGTTGGTCTGGTCAGTCCCTGATAGTGATGACTTATAATAGGGAATGAAAAAAGTGATAATCCTTTTATGTCTTGCAAAGTTCTTACATATATTGTGATTTGAGAGAGTCAATAAATAGCATCCCCTGTCCCTCCCAAGTCCAGAATCAGTTAAGAGATGGAAACAGAAGACAAGCAAATGATGATCCAGCCTTACCTCTAATGCTGATCCAGTTTTTAGAGAACAGAGCTTTATCAGGATAGTCTCATAGCTAAGTGACTTATTCATCCATGATCACAGACAGAACTGGCTACAGCGACTTTTATGAACTTTAAGCTTGGAGGAAAAGGGAATCTGGTGTTATGATGGTGTTCAGTAGAAGATTCCAAAGAGAAAAAGAAGAGGCTACGCCACTATGATTTGTGCCCCTCCCCCTCCACTAGGTAGTTATTATTCATCCTCCAGGGAAAAGTTAGGGGTGGGGAAGGAGATAGCTCAGAAATGGTTCATCTAGCAAAGCCACATGGAAGCTAGAGGAGGGGACAATACGTATTCATTCCTAACATTTTAAGGCAAAATGTAGCACGTCATATATGAAGAAATAGGTGAAGGGGCTGGAGAGAGAACACTTTGCCGTGTAACAGGTATTCAGTTGGATCATCTAGGCTAGAACTCTCTCTTACCTTCTGTTCAGTACTCTCACCATTATGTCACACAGTCTTTAAGAGTAAGTAGCCATTTGCATTTCTTGTTTCCTGTTTTCAGAGATGTATTGTTCAGGGTATTGCTGTTCCTAAAGGCATACCTGCTCTCCAGAGTGTTTAGGTTTTAGGCTGTACTAGGTTGGATGAGCAGTAACCCCATGTAATTTACTATGCCCAGTTGGTTTTAGTAGGAGGATGTGGTCATGTGCTAGTAAATGTGAAAATATGTTAGTGTTCTTATATATTTATATACACAGGCACTAATGAATATAGTATTTACAACGTGATTGTAATATAGTACTATAGTTGTAGTATTGTATATTATATTAATTATAATAACAATATTCAACATTGATTCAGCCAGTATGATGGGAGTTCTGCTTTTAGCTCTGTCAGAAATGGGCAAAAACGGACATAGTTCCCACTGTATTCTAGACGGTGGGCCAATGGTGGGAGGGAGGATGTTGTATTCATGGAATTAGTAGTGTGCTGGGTGGCCTGAATACAGAGGAGGAGGGGAGTGGTGGTCAGGGGCGAGACCAGGGAGGGTCTTGTAGGCTTCATTAAGACTGTTGGCCTTTAAGAACATCAAGAAGTGAGTAAAAGATTTTAAATTGAGGGGAGATGGCACGATTAATACCTTAAAAAGATCAGTCTAGTTGTAGTGAGGAGAATGGGTTTGGAGGGGATGCAGAAAGAATGTGGGTTAGGAGGCTATTGCAGTACTCTAGGCCAGAGATGATGGTAGCTTGGAGCAGGGTAATGGTAGTGGAAATGGAGAAGCGGAAGGATTTGACATACTTTGAAAGTAGAAGGGACAGAGGTTGCTTATGGTTTGGTGTTTGGAACTATTATGAAGTTTCTGCCTTCAGCCACTTCATAGATTATAGGCTTACTCTGTAATACTGAGCTCACTAGAAGGGATACATTTGTAGGAAATAGAACTTGACTTCACTCTTGGACATCCTGATTTAAAGTGTCCTTGAAGGATTCCAGTTGGAATGTCACATTGGCAATGAGTTAGGTAGGTCCGCCACTCCAGGGAGAGGTTTGGGCAGGAGACAAATGCTGGGATAGTTAACCTAGATGATTTGAAGTTGTAGATGTGGGTGAGGTTGCTTGGGGAGACGGTTCTCAACTTTTATTGCACTCTGGAATTGAGCTTGGAAGAAATACCCCAACCCAGAGATTTTTGATTAATTGGGCTTCTAGCAGCCCCCCAAATAGTACTCATGTGTAACCAAGGCTGAGACCCACTGGTCTAGAGTGAGGATGAGCTGAGAACTAGGACTGAGCCTTGAGGGGCACAAATAGTGGCCAGTTAAGGGAAGATGAACCTGCATCGAGACTGTTAAGAGGTAGCCAGAGAGGTAAGAGGAAAACTGGAAGCGTGATGTCATGAAAGCAAGAGGGAGAGAGTGGCCAGTAGTGCCTGTTGCTGAGAAGCCAAATGGAACTTAGATTGAGCAATATGAACATCTTCTAGTTCCCCTAGGGAGATCTGTCTGTGGGAAGCTTGGAATGGATGCTGGGTTGGAGTGGGTTGAGATAAGAGGAAATGTAACAGTATAGGCAGCTGTTAAAAGTATCTAGGGAGAGAAGTAATGAGACGAGATATGCCATTCTGTCATGATGTGTTTGGTTGCAAATAGTAGAAAACCCTGTTTACATGGTGAAGAAAACTTAACCTCGTTCAAAAAATCCAGAAGAACGTGGCTCTAGGGTTGTGTATTTAGTTGCTCAACAATGTCCTCAAAGACCTAGGATTTTTCTAGCCCCACTGTGTGACTTGGACCTCAGTCTGGCTACTGTATTTCAGATGTTAAACTGGACATTCTAGTCTCCAGCAAAAGAATGGCTCATGCAATCTTCAGAAAAAAGAAAAATACACATACTGCGAAGCATATGATTCATAAGTATATAGGCTGAATTTTCAGAAACCTTACATGTGTAAGGTCCCGGCACCTTACATGTGTAAGATCGGCACCCAGATCACAGCCCCAGAAGTCTGCTTTTTTCCTCTTCCCAGTCTGCCCACCTCCTCCCCCAGGATAACTACTATCCCAGCTTCCAGCGCTACGGGTTAGTTTTGCCTGTTTTTGTGCAATGTAAATAGTCATATGGTATGTGCTCTTTTATGTTTGGCATTCAGCATTGTTTTTGAGATCCATATTGTTGCATGTAGTTGTAAAGTGTTCATCTATTGCATGAATATACCACATTTTATCCATTCTAATGTTGATGGGCATTTGGGTAGTTTCTAGTATTTGGCTTTTACAGATAGTATCATTGTGAACATACGTATTCATTCCTGTTGAGAATATAATTAAGGAGTGGAGTTGCTGGGACGAAAGTATGCTTATATGCAGCTTTCCTACATAATTTCCTGTCTGGTTGTATCATTTTATACTCCTGCCAGCAGTATATGAGAGTTTCAGTTCCACGTCCTCACTGACACTTACTATTTTGTGTCATTTCATTTAGACATTCTGATGGGTATGTAATGACACATTGCTGTGATTTTAATTTGCATTTCCTTAAGTTGATCAAGGATATTTAAGTTGAGCATCTTTTCATACGCTTATCGACCATTTGGATATTCTCTTTTGTGAAGTGCCTGTTTGGATATTTTCTTTTCTTTTGAGTAGAATGTCTTATTCATTAGGTTTTAAAAAAATTTATTTTGGATATGAGTCATTGGTCAAATATATGTGTTACAAATAGCTTCTCACATTCCGTGGCTTGCCTTTTCACTTTTGATGTTTTGTTTTCACAAACAGATGACACTAACTTCAATATAGTGCCATGTATCAGTTTTTTCCTTTATGATAAGCACTTTTTGGGTTCTGTTTATAACCTTTGCTTTCTCTAACATCACCAGAATGTTCTGTTTCTTTCAAAAGCATTTGAAAGAAATGATTTTTTAACTTTGGCACTTGGACGTATAGTCTACCTGGAGTTGGTTTTTGTATTTAGTGTGAGGTAGGGTTCAGGATGGACATGGATGTCTAGTTGACTCATCACTGTTTCTTAAGAACGTATGTTTTCTCCATGCACAGCAGTGCTCATCTTTGTCAAGTAGATCAGGTGACTGTATGTCAGCATCTGTTTCTGATTTGTTTGTACTAATCTGTTGGTCTTTAGATAGACTTTTTTTTTTTTTTTAAACTGTATATAGTCTGGTAGAAGCTACTGCTATCTGGCAATGTAAGTTATCTAGCTTTATTCTTCCTTGTAATCTCTTTGAGTGATGAGCCCTCTGAGCTCTCATTGGCCAGCTCTGGGTTATAGGACTACCTCAAAACTAGTCAGTGCAAAGGAGAGTAAGATTGCTGTGATTGGCTTACAATAATTATAATTATCACCCTCGTTTTACATGTGAGAAAGCGGGCCAGAGAGGTTAAGAACTTCCTAAATAATCCCAAATTGAGTTAGCGATTGTACTGAATTTAACTTCCATCTGTGTTTCAGTTTTCAGGCTCTGTCCGCTGCAGCTTAGCTGATGTGTGAAAGATCTGGGAATTATATTTTTGGAGATCAGAAGTCTGGCTGACACGCAAAAATAGTGCAGAAAAACCATGCAAATAATAACAAGTTTGGCATAGATGTAGATAAGATACGTGCAGGAAATAACTCCAGAAATAAGAAAAGTAGTTATTCCTGGGTAGTTGTGATTGTGACTCTGGGTGACTTTTTCCTTTTGTTTTGCTTTTCTGTATTTTCCAAATTTCCTATAATGGACTTATATGGGTTTTTAAAAGTTAAAAAATTATTTTAAACTAGGTTATTTTTGGAAAAGTCAAGAAGTACAAATAGATACACAATATATAATGCCTTTATTAAATGCATAAAAATGAATATTTATTTTTCTTTTCAGAAATGCACTTGGTGATGGAAAGAGAGCCATTATTCTAAAGAGCAATTGGACAAAGGTAGATTTCTTTTATATTTACATTCAGCAAGTAATGCCATATAATTTTGTGAGAAATCTGTGTACAGGATGTGAATTTATATGTAAAAATGCTGGATAAAATTAATGCAGAGCTCAAGAATGTGAGAGGGAAATCTTCAGTTCCATGATCAGAAAGGATACTTCACACAGCAGTGAGGTCCTGCATGTCTGAGGAGGACAGGTAGCCCATAGGAGTGTTGAGGGTCTGGAGGGTACTTGAGTGATTGAGATGTCAGTATCTGCATTTTCTGGATTGGTGAAAGACCTTCCTATGAAAAATGAAACTTAAAACCTAGAATTAATTATAGGAGACTGTCTTTACAACCTTGAGGTGAGAAAGGATTTCTTAAATAATACACAATGCCAAATCTGGGGTGGGGGAAATCTAGTAAATTTGAATATATCAAACTTAAAAACTACCGTATGTCAAAAGACACCATGAATGAAATCACAGTCTGGGAGAAGATAATTTGTCATATAGATAACATATATAACTGATAGGATTTATGTCCAGAATATGCAAAGAACTACAATAAATAAGAAACCCAGTAGAAAATGGGCCAGCGAAATAGATAGGCACTTTGCACAAGAGAAATCCTGAATGGGCAATAGAAATAAGTTATGTTTTGTTTCCTAGAAATTAAAATTGTACAGTTAGAAAAATGAAACCAAGAGAGCAGAGTAGAGAGCTTCCAAACAGACCTTCATATACATGAGTAAGTAAAACAATGTGGTATTATTAGGTACTTTAGATTGGCAAATTAAAGAGACCCACAGTCCCAAGTGCTGGTGCATGTGTGTACTAACAGGAACCCTCCGTAAACTGGTGGGTGAGAATTGGTTGCAGCCAACTTGGAGAGCACGATCATATGCTTATGCTGTTGTAATTATTTGATTCTAAGTGTGTGTGCCCCACAAACATTCTTGCAATATGTGCGCATGGGGAGATATACAGAGTGGTCATTGTGGTGGTGTTTTTAATGGCACAGAACTGCAGATACCTACATATCCATTGATGAAGCAGTGATGGATGTGGTATTTTCACTTGATCAGAGTTGTAACTCTCATCTGATCTGGCCCTCTTCTTAAACACCCATTATGTCACTCCTACCCCTCTCTCCCTTGTTCACTGTGTTGACCTGTTGGTCTCCTCGCTGTTCCTTACATATGCCAGGCACTCCCAGTTTGTACTTGTTCTTCCCTCTGCCTAGAATTAGAATGCCTTTCCCCAGAGTTAGCTCTCTTATTTCCTTTCATTTTTTTACTGAAAATTGTCTTCTTAGTGAAAACTTCTGGCTGTACTACTAAAATGGCAAGCCTGCCCCTGCCTAGACATTTGCTGCCCTCTTTCCCTGCTTTACTTTTTCTCTTCTTGGCATTTATCATTATTGGACAACTCTGTGTGTTATTTCAACTGTGCTTACTGTGTGTCCTCCTATACAACGTGAGCTCAATGAGGACAGGTTTTTTTTGTTTGTTTGGTTCACTCTTGAATCTAGACTGCCTGACAAGCTGCCTGGCACATAGTAAGCACTTACTAGTAAATAGTAAATATTTGTTGACTTAGTGAATGAACGAACCAAATACTAGTTTGCAGTTGGAATAAGTTAACTGGCTTACCGACATTTATAGATTTAAAAAACAGTGTTGAGGGGTGCCTGTGTGACTCAGTGGGTTAAGCATCTGACGCTTGATTTTGGCTCAGGTCATGGTCTCATGGTTGTGAGATCGAGCCCCAGATTAGGCTTTGCGCTGGGCATGGAGCCTGCTTGAGATTCTCATTCTCTCTCTCTCTCTCTCTCTCTCTCTCTCTCTCTCTCCCCCCCTGCCCCAGTCCCCTCCCCCTCCCCCCTCTTGCCCTTGCTCTCTCTGTCTCAAAACATAAAAAATTAAAAAACAGTGTTGAATGAAAAAAAGCAGTAAAAGCATAATGTAGGCCAGAAAGATATCTATCAAACTCATGATAATGTTTGCTTCTGGGCAGTTAGAGAGGGAACAATGAGAGAGGGTCCAAAGAAGATTTCAGCCATATCTGTATGGTTTTATTTCTTTCATTAAAAAAAAAATGCAAAACAAATACAACAAAATCTTAGCATTTATTTCTGGGTGTTATATTGATCACTATATTTTCCTAAATCATAAAAATACCTGACTTTTAAAAAAAATTTTTTTGAATGTTTATTTTTGAGAGAGAGAGAGAGAGAGAGAGGGAGCATGAGCAGGGGAGGAGCAGAGAGCAAGGAGACACAGAGTCCAAAGCAGGCTCCAGGCTCCAGGCTCCGAGCTGTCAGCACAGAGCCCCATGTGGGGCTCGAACTCAAAAGCCGTGGGATGATGACCTAAGCCGAAGTCAGCCGCTCAACCAAATGAGCCACCCAGGCGCCCCCTGACTTTTTTTTTAAAGTGGAGCTTCAGATAAGACACAGAAAGACATGTGTTTCAGACTTCATTCTTGGCTTTTTGTTTTTAAACCAGAGTGAATATAATCATAGAATTTTAGAGGCCCCCAAGTTGTGATTCATGTGGCCAAGGAGTGTATCAGAGTCTGGGGACTGTGAAATTCCCCAGGTGGACTTCTGCATCCAAATTTTGGAGTCTGTTTTTAAATGCCTTATTTTACAGATGAAGATATTGAATTCCAGAAAGGTAAAGGGACTTTTGCACGTAAAAACAAAACTGGATTGAGAATCCAGCATTGGATTTGCTTCTGTTTTAGAGTGATCAGTTTGTTGCTATTTTTATTTCCAGTCATTGTTGTACTTGATACAGAAATTTGTTGATCACTGAACCTGCATTTGGCATGTGCTCTGTAAACACAGAATGTATGGATGATAGAATTCTTAACACTGAAACCCAGACCCTGAAGTTGGTTTTCTGGAGTTACCTTTTGCTATTTCAGTCTAGTATCGATTGAAAAAAGAGTACTACAACTTTCTGAATTACATTGAAGACTGTTACATTATAACAGTTACATTGTAGAGTGTTTATTTCTGGATTAATTTATTGAGCAGAAAATACTTTTTAAAAAAAGACTTTATTTTTAATTTTTTTTTCTATTTATTAAGACTATTTTTTTAGAGCAGATTTGGGTTCACAGCAAAATAAAGAGGAAGGTAGTTTCCTATAAGTCCACACACATGCATAGCCTTCCCCATTGTCAGCCTCCCCCGTTATCAGCATCCTCCAGCTGACTGGTGCAACTTGAGAATTGATAAATCTACACGGGTACATTATAATCACCCCAAGTCCCTAGTTTCTCTTAGTGTTCATTCCCTAAATGTTAGGCATTCTGTGGATTTGGACATAGGTATAATGACATTTATCCATCATTATGGTTTATACAGAGTATTTTCACTCTCCCCAGTATCCTCCCAATCTGCCTGTCCATCCTCCTTTCCCTGACCCAGTCCCTGGCAACCGCTGATCCTTTTACTGTCTCCATAGATTTACCTTTTCCAGAACACAGAGTTGGGATCATACAGTATGTAGCTTTTCTCATATTGGCTTCTTTCACTTAATAATACTCCTTTAAGTTTCTGCCATGTCTATTCATGGCTTGATGATGCTTTTTTTTTAGTGCTGAATAATACTACCTGCCTGGATGCACCAGTTTATTTATCCGTTCACCTACTGAAGGACATTTTTGTTGCTTTCAAGTTTTGGCCATTAGGAATAAAGCTGCTGTAAATATCTATGCGCAGGTTTTTTTGCGGACACGTTTTCAGCTCCTTTGGGTAAATACCAAGGAGTATGATTGCTGGATCACATGACAAGAATGTGTTTAGTTTTTTAAGGAAATGCCAAACTGTTTTTCAAAGTGGCTGTAACTTTTTGCATTCCTACGCCACAAATGAGAGTTCCTGCCTCTCTGTATCCTCAGCATTTGGTGGTGTCAGTGTCCTGAATTTTGGCCTTCCTAATAGGTGTGCAGTGGAATCTTGTTCCAGTTTGCATTTCCCTAATGACATGATCCTTCATGTGCTTATTTGCCACTGTATACCTTCCTGGATGAGGTGTCTGTTAAGATCTTTGGCCCATGTTTAAGTGGGTTTCTTATGGTTGAATTTTTAAGAGTTCTTTGTATATTCTTGGCCCTTATCAGATGTATCTTTGCTAAATATTTGCTCCTGGACTGTGGCCTCTCATTTTCTTGACAGCAGTTTTCAGAGAGCAGAAGTTTTTCATTTTAATTAAGTCCAGCTTATCAGTTATTTCTTTCATGATCCATGAAAAAGTTATCACCGTTTTTTGCATTTTACATTTAGGTATGTGATTCATTTTTAGTTAATTTTTGTGGAGGGTGTAAGGTCTAGATTCTTTTTTTTTTTTTTTTTTTTTTTTGGCATGTGGATGTCCCACCATCATTTGTTGAAAAGGCTCTCTTCATTGTATTGCCTTTGTTGCTTCGTCAAAGATCAGTTGACTATAATTATGTGGGTTCATTCATTTTATTTAAATAGGGTTATTTTGTGATGATTGCAAAAATATTTATATAGATGCTAAACACAAATCCTAGTAAGTATTAAAAAAATTTGGTAAGTATAGCTAGGTCATTTTTTCTTTTATTTTACCAGAAAGGAGTGCTCATTGAAGGGTAGCCTAAACTGCAAAAGCAAAGGTAGACTGTACAAGGTGCATTCTGTACTTCTACTTTAGATTAACTATGAGCCTGAGTCTGTTGAGTCGTGCCTCGAGTATAAACCTGTATAGAAGGTATTCTTTAGATTCTGTGAAGGTGAGCCATTGTTCCCCCTTCTTTCCAGATAGAGAAGACTGGTACAATGTCAACTGTCCTACACATGCTTTCAAGCTTAAGAGAGGGTATATCATTGTATCACAAAGAGTGGGAATGTTTATAGTCAACAGACATTTGTCAGTAATCCCCGTGCATTGTCTTTTGATATTGTCATATAGCATACAAACCAGTAGCCTCACAGATGCCCACAAGAACCTTTTAATATTGAGGGGGTGTATTTTGTGAGTGACCAAACCTAACTCCGATTGGGCCTAAGTAATTGGTTCATGTAGTTGAAAAGTCTAGGGATCAGCTTCAGGCATGGCCTGATCCAGGTCTGCATCCATTTTCTTCCTGTTCTCAGTTTTGCTTTCGTGTGTTTTTTTTCATTTTCAGTCTTTTTTTCCTCTGTTTTCATTCTGTGTTTCTTTTTGGGTAGTAGTGTCTGTAGTGTCTAATCTGCCCCAGTTTTCATCCCATGTATTTTTCATCTTAAATGCTTTACCTTTGGAGTTTCATTTTGAGTATTTCTTACGTATTTCACATCTTAATATGTTCAGTCTTTCTTTTAGCTCCTTAAGCATATAGAATATGTTTATAATAACTGTTCTAATGTTCTTAACTACTAACACTGTCATCTGTGTCATTTCTGAGTTATTTTCAGTTGACTTTTTTTTCTCTTCCTTGTAGATCACATTTTCCTTATTTGCATACCTAGTAATTTTTTATTGGACATAAGACATTGTGAATTTTACCTTGTTTGTTACTGATATTTTTGTGTATCTGTAAATATTTTTTGAGCTTTGTTTTAGGATACAGTAAAGTTACTTGGAAACAGTGTAATTCTTCCGAGTCTTGATTTAAGCTTTGTTAGGTGGGACCATAGTGGTATTTAGTCAAGGGCTATCTTTTTCTTCACAGCTGGGGCAAAATTCTTCTGAGTACTCTACCTGTTATTCTATGAATTATGATGTTTTCCACTTTGGTTGGTGGAAACAGGAATTATTCCTGGCCCTGTGAGAGTGCTGACTGTTGGCTTTCAAGTGGTTCTTTCCTTGATTTGGGTTTTGGGAGGTTGCCTTGCATGCACATACTGACTAGTACTCAGTTGAAGTCTCAATGCAGGTGGACTGTGTGAGGATCTCTGGAGTTCTCTGTGGAGCAGTCTCCTCTCTGGTCTTCTGCCCTGTGAATTTGCACTGCCTTGGCTTTCCTGGACTGCTGGTTCTGTCTCTTGAACTGAGACTGCGGGCCCTGTCTGGGTTCCTTTGCCCTGTGTCATGGCATAGAAATTCCATTCAGCAAGGTGGAGCAGTCATAGGGTTTATTTTGTGTGTTTCTTATGTCTCGAGGATCACTCTCTTTTGTTGCTTGGTATTCAACGTCTACAAACCTTCATTCCATATATTTTGTCCTTGTTTGTTTTAGGCAAGAGCATAAATCCAAATCTCTGTTACTGCAGCTTGAGCAGAAGTGGTAATTAGAGCGTAGGCTCTCCTGGCTTCATTTTGAAAAGGACTTTTACCATGTAGTGGGAGCCCCAAACTGATATCCTTAATAGCTGTTAATTCTAGTGCAAAGAGAACCTCTTTTAATATCTGTATAGAACACCTGAGGGATGCCTCAAACTGATCCCGATTGAGCCGTGTGCCCACCAGCAGATTGATCCTACAACCTGGAAAACGGTGCATTTCGATTGGCCAGGCTCCTGGATCACAGCTGCACTCTTCCCTGTTTATTGTTGAGATGGAGCGCTAGTCCCAGCCCTGCCATTACAATACAGAGTAGGGACGTGGTGGCATCCGAAAAGAGGGGCTGCTTGGCAGATGGGCAACAGGGAGTTTCTATATATGTGCTACACAATGAGGTAGTGTCAAAGAAGAGCAAAGCTTTGTACTGCAATTGGGTCAGGAAGCTCTGAGATACCTTTAATTTAAGCTTCCTTCACATAACTTCAGCAGTGATACCTGAATAAGCTCCTTTCTCAAATGATAGACATTATAATAGGTTTTATAGAGTTTGGGAAGAGGACCTAGCAGCAGATGAGGACAGTTGCCGGGGGCGGGGGGGGGGGTGTGGATAAGAGAAAGAAAAGGCGCTTTCTACAAATTTAGCAGGTATGGTTTATAATCTCATAATTTCTAATGCTATGAATTTTTATGCAGTTACCTAAATTTCAAAGTTGGAATATTCCTAGAGGATAGGATTTTGGTTTTGTAGCATATCTGAGAGATCTATCTTCATATGCCTTTTGAGGAAAAGCAGAGTTTAAGCAAATGGAATCGGAATTGGGATCTTTAATCTGAGCCTAAATAGTCTGGCTATAAAAATGCTTCAGAACTCACAGATTGGGTTGGTGCACCAGAGTAGGATTATATATATGCACCGAACCTGCATAAACAAAGGTCCTCATGGTTGTTTACAGCCTGTTTTAGTGAAAAGTTCATCTTTCTTAAAAGGGTCATTTATCTCTGATTTAGTAGTTTCTTATAGAATGAGAATGTTCTTTGTAAAATGTGGAGTAGGGAGGAAAGAGCTGTGGGCCCAGAGTCAATAGGGTCAGGATTCTTTGGTTTGCCTCTACACAAATGTGCCATTAGGGCAGTTTCTAGCCTCTTTCACAGGTACGTCAGTTCCCAAGTGGAGATACTGTACCTACAACAGGAGCTCAGTTTGTGAGTAGGTAGAAGAGGGGGTGGTTGAGTTAGCCCCAAGTTTGGTAATACTAGCTTTCTAGATTAAAATGTTCATCCTTGATATAGAAGATTTCCCAGAGTGCATAAATGGGGCCAGCCAGGACTGTGGTTCTATAGCAAACAAAACAAAACAGGAAGCCCCGATCATTGGAATTGAGTAGATCTATGGTTTTTGGACCTTTTCTTCAAGCCAAGAACTACACCTAGAGATAAAAAATGAAAAGCTGATTGAGAGAGGTGGATGGAAGGTCTAGCCTAGGTGTACCCCTTATCTGTAGCCATGCTCTCAGAGGGGTTGCAAAACTTCTGTATAAGCTGATTTTCCTTCCAGCTCTAAAATCTGTGTGATTTCCAAAGTGTAGAGAGTGTAATGACTTAGAGACTATTACTGCCTTAAAATATTTTCAAAAAAATTAAGTTACTCCTATATAATAAATGTTTTTTTGTACTTTATTTGGCACAAAATAATATATTGCATTCTTTACTAGTAAAATATAATAAAGGTTGAATTATTTTCTTTGTGGGCATAAAAATCTCTTAAGCAAAAATACTGATCTCTAGTTAAAATTATTATAAATACTATTCATTACTTTTCATTTTAGCTCATTTAAGTAATTTTATTTCCTGAGAGGTATTAACATTTAAAAAAATTTTTCATTGATAGGGTCCTAATCTAACATTTTAAGTAATTAGTTTTTAAGCAAAATATTTTTCCTTATCTATTTTCTTTAACTTAAGCATATTTTTGAGAAAAAATTAAATTTATCTTTTGGAACAGGGTCATTATCGTTATTGTGCTGCTCTTTCTATGCTGGGGGAATATGACTGGGCCCTGCAAGCAAACATAAAAGCTCAAAAACTCTGTAAAAATGACCCTGAGGGAATCAAGGATCTAATTCAGCAGCATGTAAAGTTACAAAAACAAATAGAAGACCTGCAAGGTATTTCACCTAAGATTCTTTGGTTACAGTCGAATTCCCTTTAAAACTTTTGAAGGTGGGTTTCTTGGATTAATGGAGGACCATAAATCAATTCTCAGGTGATTTGTACTTACTTTGTTTTGCTTTCTTGGTCAAGTCACTTAAGTTTTCCATTTCTATCTGTGTAGAAGTACATTAGTGTTATATTCCATTAGGTAATTACAAATGATTTGTATCTTTTAGTTGAAACAGACAACAACAAATTATAATTTGTTCTTCTGTAGATTTTGAATAAAGTGAAGCCTTTTGAAATAAAATTGTTTAAAAATTTTTCTTCCATGGTTATAGTTACTTCCTAAAGAAAGAACCCTTCAGTAGAGTTGTTTGATATTCACACCAAGTGTGTGGCTCATTCTATAGCATGCTGACCACATATGCATATATACATCTGTATATGGATATGTACACATACCAGAAATCGGCTGTGTGGGCTAGGAATTCAAGATTTTCATTCTCTCGTTTTCTCTCCTAAGTGATTTTGCTTTCTCCAATGCCCGAAATTTCCTTACTCTATACTCTCACCATATAGGTCTTTGCTGTTTTTTCTTCTTTGGGTATTTACTGTCTTAGGAAGCTGAGCTGAGATGTTATCATCCAACTTAATGTGATTGTAAGATTGTGAGCTCCTTGAAGACA
The DNA here is from genome assembly GCF_014898765.1 of Herpailurus yagouaroundi. Classification (NCBI taxonomy): domain Eukaryota; kingdom Metazoa; phylum Chordata; class Mammalia; order Carnivora; family Felidae; genus Herpailurus; species Herpailurus yagouaroundi. Next base: position 8,515,904 of record NW_024412403.1, on the reverse strand, counting down.
GATACCATCTCTGGTTCAGATTTATATACTGCTGCAGCTAGTCAATGATCACATGTAATGGGATGTCAAATCAGGCTGTATAACAATTTGGTGAAGCCATCCTAAAACTAAAAACATCTGGAAATACAAAATTATTCAGGTTTATTTTTCCAGTTCTGTAAATTTGATGCTCTGTCAGCTTAAAGGAAATTTTAAATCTCTTTAAAGTATGTGTTGCTAATCCTCTGATTACTATGCATGTGTGTGATTGATTTTTATAGGTCGAACACCAGCTAGGAATACAATTAAAGCTTTTTATGAAAGCAGGTGAGTTAACATCTCTCAGGTCTGTAGCTGTTACTTGGGATGGCTTTGCCTTGTAAGTTTAAGAATCACTATGTATGATGCTTTGTAGCTAATGGCAACCACGGTAAAGTTGGGGAGGGGAAGGATCCGGGTTTGTGCCTTAAGATCAGGTGACCCATGAATTGTCACATTTATTTTGTGGACTGTTTTACTGAACCATTTTCATATGTATTTATGGGAGATCTGTAGCCTAAGCCTAGGGGAAAAGAGCTGTGTAATATTACTTTCATTTCACTCTACTCGCATGGGAACAGTTTTTGTAGTGACGATCCTGGCAGCAGAGAGTAGGGACAGTCTGTACCTTTAAGTCTTAGCTGCTATCCTGGAAACATCTGTCTCCAGCCTCCCAGTATCTTTTCAAAGGCTAAGACACTTTCTGTTAGAAATAAGCAACAGGCAGATTTTAATATGCTCACAAACAGCAGCCTAGGTCCTACGTTTGTTACTGGGCAATTAAAAGAGATTATGCCTTTTCCTCCATGCTTTAGATATCTAAGATATCGAAGCTGTTAAATTTAAAACAGGGAGACTTACTTGAATATTAGAAACCAGAATATATTATTAAACTGTTCTTAATCTGTTTTGAGTTTTCACTACCAAATTGAAAATAACATTTATGTATAAAGCCCAATCTCAGAGGTAGATTCTTTCTAAAACAGTATTACCGGGCTTTCAAGGGAAAAAAGGTGATAGTTGCTAAAACTTGTTTCTTTGAAGGATAACTTTTTTAAAATTCATGCTAATCAGGGGCGCCTGGGTGGCTCAGTTGGTTAAGCATCCGACTATGGCTCAGGTCATGATCTTGCGGTTTGTGAGTTTGAGCCCCACATTGGGCTCACTTCACTGTTGTCAACCTGTCAGCACAGAGCCGGTTTCCCATCCTCTGTCTCCTTCTCTGCCCCTCCCCCTCTTGTGCTCTCCCCAAAATAAATATTTTTAAAAATTATTTTAAAAAATGCATACTAATCAGTATAAAAAAATTTAGTATTTCTTTTATTCCCCATTTCAGGGCCTACATACCTAGTTTATCAGCACCTGCATTTAGTACTTCACTTAACTTCGTGGAAACTGAAAAAGATTCCAGAAAAACTAACCACGAAATGGCAAACGGTGGTAATCAGAATCTAAAGGTAGGTTTAGTTAAAAACTAAAATTAAAATTATTTCAAGTTTAGAAAGTCTCATGTTTTTACAATATTTTGGTGATAATGGAAGCTAAATATTTTGGTGATACAAATCCCTTTTTGCCTATTGATACCAAGAGAATGATTTTCTTTTCTTTTTTTTTTCATTTTCTTTTTTAGTAAATATTCCAACTACCTCCTTCAACTACATGAAGATGATAGTCACAGTTTCTTTTGAAATCACATTTGTGTGTTTTCAAAAATCTTTTTTTCTAAATTTCATTTTTCCTTCTGGATAAGTTCTTTTTGTATGCTTTTCCTGCTTTACATGTCTCTCAATCAAACAGCCACTTAGGAATGAGTGACAATGGGGTCTGGTGGCCATGTCACCCCACTGCGTACAGTGCTTTGGATTTTTCTTTTCCTCCCTTTCCCCTTTTGTATCTACTTGGCCTTTGGCACCACACCAGCCTGCCCACCGGCTTGTGTTGCATTGGGCCTGGGAGGTCTGCCATTCCCATCTCTGCCCGAAATATTTTGCAGCCTCTGTGGTGCTTCCCAGCAGTGGTCCCCAGGCTTTATTCCCTGCTGTGTGCACCAGCACCCAGGCCTGATGGTTTGTGAGGGTGCCTCTAGGCCTTCCAGTCTGCCTCTGTGATCAGCGTCTATATCTCCATTTTCTTCTGAACAGTAGTATATTAAAAATTCAGCAGGTATCACCAAGTACACATTCATATTTCTTTCTAGGATTTGAGAGGAAAAAAGGAAAATAGTGTTTTGGAGTAGGTGGCTAGGAGGCATTGAAGGGAGCTTTGCCAACTCCCTGTATAGTCCTTTTATTGTTAATAATGAATATCTCAGAGGCTGTACTCAGGGAAAGAAGCATAAGGAAAGATATGATAGTATTTATTAAGTACACTTATTGAACAGACTTGTTAGGCATCATGCCAGGTGTTGGAAATAGAATGGTCATCTTGTTTGTTTATTCATTTAGGCCTAATAACCAGCTGGTTATTTTAGGCACTTGGGTAAATTCTGTTCTATTTTATTATTTGGCTATTGAATTCTTTATGGCTGTATTTTTGTTTTAATCTCACTAATTTTATTTTCATGGCTAGGTGGTAGATGAAGCTTTGAAGGTAGATGATTGTGACTGTCATCCTGAATTTCTACCACCATCAAGTAAGTTTTTTCCTTATTTGTTGCTGAATTAATGTAGCGTTTCTAAACTTCCATGGCCCAACATTTGTACAAGCCTCACTTGTATTTGCTTTTGTTCTTTTCTACTTTATAATATTTCTATGTTAAGAAAACATTGAATATTTACTTGAAGTCAATGCTCAGTATTTTCATATATTTAATAAATTTAATTTTGGAAATTCATATAAGAAGCACAGAAAGGAAGGATAAAACTCTTCTTCATCTGCTACCTAATTCCTATTAGGCCAGTAGTATCTTTCAACTTTAATTAACCACCACCAACCCCTGACCCAGGAGGCTTTTTAAACTTTTTTTTTCCTATTTGCCCTCCTACCACGGATACTGTTTATCATTTTATGTCCTGTATGTACATCTGTGCTTTATATATATAAAAAGTTAGATTTTTCTCATCTCCTAATAACTAATTTTCACCCTGTTAGGAGTGATGCTGAGAATGGATGCTTTAGGCTTATTTTATTTTATTTTATTATTTTAACTTGGATGTGCTTAATGTGTATGTTTATTTATGCATCTAGTAAATACACATACACCCAACAGGACTCCATTTACTCGCCATCATTGGGAAATGATGGGTCCAGAGAAGCAAACATTGATGCTTCACTTATTTCTCAGTCTCCCTTTATATGACCAGATTTTGTTGAAAATTATTGTAGCGTAGATCATATGCTCCCCTGCCTTTTAAAACAGAGCTTAGGAAAATACAGATATTCTTGATGGCACAAGGTTGCTTGTTAGATACAGATTTTGTCTCAGACTTTCATGTGCTCCTTCCAGGATTATTGTGGTGAGATCAGTGACGTAGTTGTGATCCTGCTGCCCTCTTTTCCTTTTTCTTGTTGGTTCATTTGTTTTCTGCTTCTGGCAGCCATTTCTGTCCTTTTTCCCTGCAGTTCTGTCTTTTCTTAGACTCTGGTGCCATATACCCAGCTATTTACAACACTAGCCATTCCCATTTGGTTAGCTCATTGGAGGATGATAAAGAGGGCGACTCAGGTGATTGTCTTACCTGATGTGACTCTAATAGTGCATGAAAAATCTTTGAGGACAAAACTTTTCTTTTGGAAAACACCTTTTAATTTATTGATGTTTCTTCGGCTGTTATTATCAGCACATTTTTAAGTAAATAATTTAAATACCACCTTCAGCATCTGTGTTCAGTCAAAGAAATTGAGGTCCTAGTTAAGCCTACATAGATTTGCCCTAAGTTGGACAGCAGGAATCAAACTAGAACTCTTCTGCCTTTCTGGAAGCCTCTTTTGTTTTCTGAGGCCACTCAAACCACTTTGGCTCTCATCCCCTCCTTAATTCATAGGTTCTGACTTGCCTCTGCTGTCTCTCCCCAAAGCTCCCATCACGTACACCCTGTCCGTATTGCCGTGCTCTCTTCCACACAACTTTGTGCATTTGCCTCCCTGCTCCGAAGTACATAGTGATTCCTACTCTCCAGCCTGTGGGTCAAAGTCTGGACTCACACAGCTCGAGTATCGGAAGCCAAGGACCTGTGATCGCTCACTCCAGCCAGCCTTCGCAGCCCCTTTCCAACCTCCTCTTCTTATCCAGCTCCCCAGATCACACAGGTTTACTTAGTGTCTCTTAAAGTGAATGTCATTCTTGAGTTTGGCCCATCCTATCCAAATTCTGCTTGCTTCTTAAAGCTAAATATGAACGCTGCATTCCCACTAACACTTTTCCCGGACACTCAACCTGAAGTGATTTCCACTTCTATGAGTTATAAGACCAGTTAACATGGAATTAGTATGTCAATAGCAACATGCCATATCTTCTTTCCTAAAAGTGATCGTCGTGTAATCCTGGTGACTGTCTTTTCTTCCCATCTGATTGTAAACTACCTGAGAAGAGGAACTGTGGCCTTTATCTCTCTGTATCTACTGTAGGCCCAAATAATATCATTGTAATTTATGTTCACAATAATTTTATAGCATATACAGACAAACATCATAGCTGTTTCTTTACCTGTTTGTAGTTTCACTCACATAAAACATTGCTTGCTTTGCTTTCTTATTCCAATGTACATAGTTTTAGTTGATTTGCTTTCAGGCTTGTTGATTGTTGTGTACAGATTTCGGGAACAAATACTTTGTATTCACAGGTCAGCCTCCAAAATATAAAGGAAAACAAAAGTCTCGAAACAATGAATTGGAGAAGTTCAGGTATGTTGTTTATCTAGGTTTTTCCCCCCTTAAATATCCTCCTCTTAAGAAAAAAGAAAAAGGGGAGGGGGGTATGTCTCTTTCAAGTAGTAGCTATGATGAGTACTAAAATGCCTTTCAAATATCTAAGGCATGTCTTTAGTAGGAGAGTGTCATATTTGGGTAAAATATTATTAATCCTGAATGTTAGTAATGTCTGAAAGGCATATAATATGAGATATAGCAGTGTTAATTCTTAGAAATCTCAAAATACATGCTCATGAGAAGAAAAAAGAAGTATGAAGTAAAAATTACCTCTTCTCCCTGCTCACCTTATTTCACCTTTCCCACAATTGCTTCTCTCGTGGCTTCCTTTAGGTACTCGTTGTTAACAAGTTCTTGGCCACCTGGAAGCTTACTCTGCATACACAGGCATGGGTGTGTGTATATTCAGGGGCCCTTTTGAGCAGCTGTCATTAGAGGAAAGTGTTCACTAATAAAGTGACTACATATAAAGTGAGCTCTACCAGACATCCCCTTCCCCGAATTAACAATAGGAACTCTTGCCACCTATCTTTACAATTAACCCACCATTGCCTGCAAAGATACAGATTCATTGCAGAGTGAGTGAACTTGTAAATCTTGCAATGGATACAGAAGTTCATGAAGTCAGTGAAAGTGATGCTGGAGACCCTGCAAAAGCATTTCTGCCAAAGGTACACCAGCTGTTGGCTTTCTCTTCATTTAAGGCTGATTCCTTGACAGATGTTTCAAGAAGGATTTGAATATCAAAGCAAGAGAATCTTTTCTATTGGCTCAATCTCTGTTGAGCTAATAGAGAAATTAGTAAAGCCCCATTAAAAAAAGGTGATCATTTTTTAATGCTGCTACAAAATTTAATTTAAAGCAAGGGCATAGATACTATGTTATTCTCTTATTCTGTAAGAAAATCCTGAGTCCTCCCCTCCCCCCTTCCCCAACCCTCAAAAGAAACCAAAAACATACAGGGATATTCTTTGAATGCATGGTTATAGTTTAAACTGTTCTGCTAAAGATAAAATGTTTTTTTTATAGTTTGTTTTTGTTTTCAAATTGAAGTCTTATTTGATTATGTCCATTTCATGGGGTTATTTAATGGTTAAGTAGGATAGCCACATGAAACATTTAGAGCCCTGGAACATGGTAAATGCTCAGTTTACCTTAACTATCAATATTGTTATTACCATCATTTTCATTGTTGTTAAGACCATTCTGGCCTATATCTTGCTTTTTTATCTCTTTCAAATATCTTGCATACCTTCACACATCAGATCATGGAGATCTACATCCTTCATTTTTATGGCTGCAGGATATTTCACAGTATAGATGTCTATTTGAAGAAGAAATTTCTAGAGTGGAATTGCTCTGTCATAGGGAATGTGTAATTTTAACTTAGATAGATACTGCCAAATTGTCCTAGAAAATGAGTACCATTCCGCATTCCTACTGAGCTGTGGGAGGGGGTGTGTGTGTGTGTGTGTGTGTGTGTGTGTGTATATGTATATGTGTATATATATGTAGTCTCTGTCCTCTGTTCTTGGCTTAGAGCACCTAGGATCCTTGGAACTTTTGGAGTGAAAAGAGTATCTTTCGTTAGTCCTAATGGGCTCCTCTCTACCTTACCTGAGTTTATTTTTTTATTTTAAAAAAAAAATTTTTTTTTTCAACGTTTATTTATTTTTGGGACAGAGAGAGACAGAGCATGAGCGGGGGAGGGGCAGAGAGAGAGGGAGACACAGAATCGGAAACAGGCTCCAGGCTCTGAGCCATCAGCCCAGAGCCTGACGCAGGGCTCGAACTCACGGACCGCGAGATCGTGACCTGGCTGAAGTCGGACGCTTAACTGACTGCGCCACCCAGGCGCCCCTACCTTACCTGAGTTTAAACTGAGATGACTTAAGGCTGGGCCCCTACCTGCAGGATTGGGGTTGGTCACCAGAAAGAGCAAGAATGTGATTGGAGGGTTGGAACTCTCTGCTCTACCCCCTGATCTCCAAGAAGGGGATGAGAGCGGGAAATTGAGTTCAGTCACCAATGACTAGTAATATAATCATTCATACTTATATAATAATAACCTTCATAGAAGCCTTTAAAACCACTGGGGCTCAGAGAGCTTCTTCTGGGTTGCTGAATACATGGAGATGCTGAGAAGGTGGCATGGGGTGGCGTACCTTCCTGTGCATCTCTTCCGTTGGCCATTGTGAGTTACAGCCTTTGTGATAAGCTAGTAATGATAAGTAAAGCACTTTTCTGAGTTCTGTGAGTCATTCTAGGGAATTGTTGAACCTGAGGGAGGGTCACAGAAACCTCTTGAGTTTGTAATCTGCCAGGCAGTAGAGGGTAGCCTGAGCGCCTCCTTGTGGCTGACAGTATGGGGAAGGGCATTGTGTCTGAAGTGGGATCAATTTTGTGGGACTGAGCCTTTGACCTGTGGGGCCTGTGTTAACTCCAGAGTTTGTGTCAAAATGGAATTGAATTACTGAACACTCCGTGTTGGAGAATTGGTAGGGAAAAATGACAACTATTTAGTGTCAGAAAACACTACCCAGAGTACCTGAATCTTCTTTACCCTCAGCAGCATTTGAAATCATACTTTCTGAAACAGTTGTCATATTATTAGATTTTCCTATGAGATGAAGCATCTTTGCAATGTTTAATGGGCACAAGTCTTGTTTCAAGCTATGTTGTTATTGACGACTGTAGATTTGTAATAACTTTTGATGATCATAAATCTCCCCAATTTCTTTTTTTTTTTAAATTCTCCCGTGTCATCTTTATAATCAATTCTTCTGGTCCCCCTCCACCTCCAGTTTTATAGGGATTTTATTGAGATGTCATTGTATTTAGAGATTAATTTGGGGAGAATTGCCCTCTTGGTAATAATATTTTTATGTAGGAATTTGTGACTTTCCATTTATTCAGTGTTTGAAATGACCTTCACATGGAGATGAGAAGGATAGGATAGGGAATATCCTCAATAATGCTGTAATCATGTTGTATGGTGACAAGTGGTAAGCACACTTACCATGGTGAGCATTGTGTAATGTATAGAATTGTTAAATCACCATGTTGGATGCCTGAAACTAATACAACATTGTATATCACTTTTACTTCAGTTTTTAAAAAATGACTTTTAGTAAATACTCTTTTCTTTCTATAAGCAGGAGTGTTTTATTTTAAAATAACTCAAAACACTTTTCTCTTTTAGTTCTACTTCACAGGGGAGTTTACCAGTAGATTTGAAAAACATCTTGGAAAAACAGTTTTCTAAATCTTCCAGAGCTGCACACCAGGTAAAGGAAAAGGCTTATTTCTAATTTAAAAAAGCAAAGTCTTTGAACAAAATATTTTTCGTATAAATTAAGTCTAACGTACATCTCTAAGATTTATTTTTTATAAGTTGCAGACATATAATTTTCTATATGACTGCTAAGAAACAAAACTATCACTAATTTAGATATTAACTTGCTAAAGCAGATTTTTTTAATGTTTATTTATTTTGGGAGAGACAGCAAGGGGGAGGGACAGAATCAAGCAGGCACCGTGCTGTCAGCACAGAGTCCGACACAGGGTTCAACCTCATGAACTATGAGACTATGACCTGAGCCAAAATCAAGAGTCCGATACTTAACTGACTGAGCCACTCAGGCACCCAAACTTGATAATTACTTTAACCAGAAATTGTCAACTAATGGTTGACACTGAAAAATTGTTTGGTTCCCAAAGATTTAAAGATTTGGGATTCTTTGCTTTCCAAAGTTTTAACTTTTAAGATAATATTTTAAGATTTAAATTATTTTGAAAGGTTTAAGTGCTTGCAGTTTTATTATGCCTACCTGAAAGCTGTCAAAGAGCGAACTTTTTATTCATTGAATGATTTAACCATAATCAGATAACTTTATGTATAAAATTCTTTCTATGGTATTTAGTAAGTAATTTTAAAATATACATTAAGATGGGGCCCCTGGGTGGCTCATTCGGTTAAGTGTCCCGATTTTGGCTCAGGTCATGATCTCATAGTTCATGAGTTCAAGCCCTGCATTGAGCTCTGTGCTGACAGCTTGGAGCCTGGAGACTGTTCCAGATTTTGTGTTTCCCTCTCTGTCTCTCTGCCTTTCCCCCACTCGCACTCTGTCTCTCTCTCTCAAAAATAAACACTTTTAAGAAATTTAAAAAATAATAAAAAAATAAACATTAAGGGGGAAAAATGAATAGGCAGAGCACAGAGGATTTTTAGGGCAGTGAGAATTTTCTGTATGATATCATAATGATAGTTCTATGTCCTTATACATTTGTCCAAACCCATAGAAAGTACAACACGAGGAGTATATCCTGTGGTAAACTATAGACTTTGGATGATTAAGATGTGTGAGTGTAGTTCATGTTTGGTGAAAAATATACTATTCTGAGTTAAAGAAGATATGGTATACATACAGTGGAGTATTCTTAAAAAAAGCATAAAATCTTGCCATTCTTAAAACATGGATGGACCTAGACCAGATTTCATTAAGTGAAAAAGAGAAAGTTAAATACCGTGTGATTTCACTTCTGTGTGGAATCTAAAAGCAAAACAAGGGGCGCCTGGGTGGCTCAGTCGGTTGAGCGGCCGACTTCGGCTCAGGTCATGATCTCACGGTCTGTGAGTTCGAGTCCCGCGTCGGGGTCTGTGCTGGCAGCTCAGAGCCTGGAGCCTGTTTCGGATTCTGTGTCTCCCTCTCTCTTACCCTCCCCCATTCATGCTCTGTCTCTCTCTGTCTCAAATAAACGTTAAAAAAAAAAAATTTTTTTTTTAAATAAAAATAGAAGCAAAACAAGTGAACAAACACACATACAACATACAAAAACAGAAATAGTCCCATAAATCTGGAGAAGAAACTGGTGGTTGCCAGAGGGGAGAGGGTGGGAGGATGGGTAAACTATGTGAAGGGGATTAAGAAGTTCAAACTCCCAGTTATGAAATAAATAACCATGTGATGAAAAGTATAGCATAGAGAATATAATCAATAATATTGTAATAACTGGATTGTGACAGATGGTAACTACACTTATTGTGGTGAGCACTGCATAATGTTAAGCATTGTGGAATCACTGTGTTGTATCCCTGAATTTAGTATAACATATGCTTATTATACTTCAATAAAAAAATAGATATGTAAAATACACCATTCTGATGAGTGATAGTGGGGTGTACATTTGAGGAGGCAAGGGGTATAATGGAAATTTCTGTACCTCCTCAGTTTTGTTGTAAACCGAAAACTAAGAGAAAAAGTCTTCTAAAAAAATGCAAGGAGTATAGCTAAAAGATAACTTTGAAGGAAATTTATCAAGCTAAACGTATGTATGAAAAGAACAAAACTTTTAAATTAATGAAGCAGTTATTCCAGGAGCTAGGAAAAAAGAAAGACAGCAAATAAACCCAAAGAAAGGAGAAGGAAGGAAATAATAAAGACTGAAGTAGAAAATGATGAAATGAAAACAGACATGTAGTGGAAGGATTCACAGAGATAACCATAGATTCTTTGTCAGTATAAATAAAATTTATACACTGGTATTGAAACCGATTGAGGAAGAAGAAAAGAAGACATCATAAGACAATTTCAAGAATGAACAAGGATACATTACTACAGATCCTTGAATATTACAAATACATCAAAATACTATTATAAATGACATCATACCAAGAAATTTGAAAGCATATATAGATGAAATGGATAAATTCCTAGAAAAATCCCAACTTACAAAAATTGATTCAAAAAGAGATAAAAACCTTGATGCAATCCAGAATTCATGAAACCTTGGCCAGTGACTATTCCAGTCACTGAACACTTATAGATTATGTAGTACTAAATGAAAGATGATCTTTTTTGGGTAAATGTGATTCGTATGCATCTGCTCTGGTCATCCAGTTCTTTATGTAGACATAGTTTTATTTCTTCTAAAATAGAATATTGGATTTAAATTTCACTCTTAAAAATGTGTATTAACATGGCATATAATACTTGTCCCAATATAGGGGTCATTTAAAAATTCAATTAACTATTTTAGGTATATATGACAAATATCTTACAAAAGACTGAAGGAATGAAGCATGTTTCAAGCAGTTTATGAAAACATTTCTAACCAGTTGCATAAAAGCATCTTTAGAATTTCTGGCAGTTAGGGGCGCCTGGGTGGCTTAGTCGGTTGGGTGTCCAGCTTTTGGCTCAAGTCATGATCTCACCATCCATGAGTTCGAGCCCCACGTCAGGCTCTGTGCTAACAGCTCACAGCCTGGAGCCTGCTTTGGATTCTGTGTCTCCTTTTCTCTCTGTCCCTCCTACACTCATGATCTGTCTGTCTCTCTTTCAAAAGTAAATAAAACATTTTAAAAAATTAGAATTTCTGACAGAGATGTTAAAATTATGGTTTTTTATGTTGATTTACTGACTCTAGAAACTATGAAAGACTTAAATAGAAGAGAGCCTATGAAAGATCAAAGGTGATTTAAATAAATATGGTAGTTATTTTTGAGCCTTCCATTGTTCATTCAACACACTTTTGGTTAGGCCCCTCCCTGTCTGTCCTGAAGAACGAGAGACATTGGGTATATGGCATTGCAACCCAGCCTGCTCTCATGGAGCTTTTAGTACTCCATGGTCGTTTATTGTATTTACTGAGAGAAACAATTTTTAACAGAAGCATGAGTTAAAAGGGACTCTTTTCTAGAATGTGAAAGAGATTAAAATGGAATCAGTACATTCAGGGCTAATAACTAGTATTTGTGGGGATAGCACATCATCATCTATAACTTTTAAAACTTGTATCTCGGGGCGCCTGGGTGGCGCAGTCGGTTAAGCGTCCGACTTCAGCCAGGTCACGATCTCGCGGTCTGTGAGTTCGAGCCCCGCGTCGGGTCTGGGCTGATGGCTCAGAGCCTAGAGCCTGTTTCCGATTCTGTGTCTCCCTCTCTCTCTGCCCCTCCCCCGTTCATGCTCTGTCTCTCTCTGTCCCAAAAATAAATAAAAAATGTTGAAAAAAAAATTAAAAAAAAAAAGAAAATAAGATGGTGAAGTAGTACCTTTAAGTTTTTGCTTTAAAGATGCCATGTAGAGAAAGTATAATGCATAAAGCATAACTTTGGGGGTTTATGATCAGTTGTAAAATATAAATGCCCTATGATGAACTTTGGCATCTTAAGTTTCAGACGGAACACATATAGCTCTGGATTACTGAAGTAGAATTTCTTCTTTTGCAGGATTTTGCTAATATAATGAAAATGCTGAGAAGCTTAATCCAGGATGGTTACACGGCTTTGCTCGAGCAGCGCTGTCGCAGTGCCGCGCAGGCCTTCACGGAGTTGCTCAATGGTCTAGATCCTCAAAAAATAAAGGTAAAATTTCTGTCTTATAACTGGCTCATCAATGCAGGAGCATTTCAAGTGAATGTAGATGAGAACGAAGCCTTTAAGGTCACTGTATTACTGTACCTTAGACCCACCTGAGATTGCCTGAATCTGCTCCAGGTTGTGAGAAGCCGGTCATGCTCTGATTCAGCCATTATGGTTGCACACATTATACGACCCAGGTTTAGATTCTCTACTTGGTGCTCATTAGAACGCTTGGCTTCTCCTCCTGCAAAAGTACTAAATCCAGGTTTTGGACTCACGTTAGTCACATCTTTTCATCCAGAAAGAATTAGCTAGGTGAATAGTTTATGCAAGATTATAGGAGAGAAAATGTCTTAATCTGTCACTAGTACCCATTTATATGCAAAACAATATGGCTTCAGTTATTCTAATCTGTCACAAACCATGCCTTCAAGGAACTCTGAGATAATGGTGATGCGTTTTAAATACTTGATTTCAGTATAACGGCACATCTTTGCAAAATATATTTTCTATTTCTGTTTGGTCTTATCCCAATCATAGCAATTAGTGAGATTTTATTACATTTTTTTTCTATTGTGGCTACCAGGTTTGTGCAGATTAGGCAAAATTATGTTCAAATTTTTAACTGGAGCATTTTTCTTGACAGCAATTGAACCTGGCCATGATTAACTATGTCTTAGTAGTCTACGGACTTGCTATTTCTCTCCTTGGGATAGGACAGCCGGAGGTAAGATTTGTAACAGAGATGATAAACAGTTAAAATATGCCATTTTAGAAGATATGTGAAAAATAGTTTTGCCACTTCGGTTTATTTCTTTCTGTGTACTTGCTTGATATTTTTTTTCTGAAATACCTGTTTGTGGTTTTTGTTTTTTTTTTAAAGAAAAATTAGTTTGTGATCCCATTAGAAAAAAGCTATGCCAGACGACCAGTAGAAATTTACTTTTTACTTGTATAAAAAGTAAAGCACCTACTGTATCATTACAGATTTAAGAAACATGTTGAGTGAAAAAGACAAGTTAGAGAACATGACAAACATTGTGATAACCACTTATGTACAGTTTGGAAAACTTGTGCAACAATAGTAGATATTGTTTATGACTATTTCTGCCTTTTGTAAAGGTAAAAAAAAAAAACACTGGCTAGCCCTACATCAAGTTTGAGATAATGGTTGCATTTAGTGATGGAAGGAAGGAATGGCCTTGGGGAGATTAAGAAAGGAGAGTTCAACTTTGTGTTAAGTTCTCTTAGTTCTGGCTACCACGTATTTGGGTATTTTATTATCTTCTGGAACACAGGCTTCCCTTAAGCACATAGAATCAGTGTATAGGTGTGAGCACACATGGTTTTCATTACTCATGGTCCTTCAGTGCTCTCCTGCAAAGTTTCCTTAACTGCAGTGCACGCAGCATTATACAGTTGACTCTTGAACAACATGGTTTTGAACTGCATGGGTCCACTTACACGTGGATTTTTTTGAAAAATATAGTATAGTACTGTGAATATATTTTCTCATGATTTTCTTTTCTGTAGCTTACTTTATTATAAGGATGCAGTATATAATACGTATAACATACAAAATACGTGTTGATCAGTGGTTTATGTTATAGGCAAGGCTTCCAGTCAACAGTCGACTTAGTAATTAGGTTTTTGGGGAATCAAAAGTTACACTTGGATTTTTAATTGCATGGGACACTTATGACCCCTGCATTTTTCAAGAGTCAACTGTACTTTGCTTTCCATGGTTTTTAGTTTTCAATAAAAGCCAAAATTTCAAAATTGCTGTAGAATTACCTCAAGTATAATATATCCTTTCTATCAACTTGGGCTCCAAGCTTCCTTGGCTGAGTGAAGCCCTGCCTGCTACCTAATAAGGATCAAGTCATCTTTTATGTTCCACTCTCACAGTGGTCCAGCGTCTGAGGTTCATTTTCCTTGTTACATGCTTGTTTCCTTATTATTTTTGTTTTGTTTTTAATGTTTATTTTTGAGAGAGAGAGATTGATTGAGGGTGGGGGAGGGGCAGAGAGACTTTCAAGCAGGCTCTACACTGTCAGCTCAGAGCCTGACATGGAGCTCGAACTCACAGACAGATCATGACGTGAGCTGAAATCAAGAGTCGGACACCCAGGCACCCTGCCTTCTTTCCTTGTTCTTGATGTGACAGATGAATATCTTCTATTAGGGCCTGTCTAATTCTCTTTTCTAATAGATTGTTGGAGATAGGACTTTATGATCTCAATTCTTCTATTCTTGGCAGAGTGATAATATCTTAACCATGTTTTGCTTTATCAAAATTGAAGAAATAGTTCACTACATTTGTGATTTACTTTGAATTAATGAGACTGATTGAAAAAAACAAACCAGACACAATAGAACTTGGACATTTAAAAGGATATCATCACTCAGGGTAGCCCCAGAAGTAAGCAGTGTATTTACTCCAGGAGAGCTCTTGCTTAAAACATTTTTGGAATGCCTCCTTTGGAACTGGCCTCAAAGCTTTAATGAACTCCCATTTTGTAGTGATATTTCCTTTTTCACCCACAATGGGGTTACCAGGACTGCCTTGAGCTAAGTGTCTTTTGGATTTTTTCGAAAACAAAATTCAAAGCGTAGAAGTTTTCCATTGTTGGGAATTTTCAGAAGAATGTACTCTAAGTTCTATAAAACTTTTGCTATTTTTAAGACTGAGTATTTATCTTTCTTATGCCACAAAACATTGTGGTAACATCATTGGAGTGCCAGCGGAGCAGCACTTACTAGGAGATAGGTCATGGTGTGTTTGCATCCAGTCAGTCTTTATACCATGAACTCATACCTTTTAGTTTTAGCCAGCACATACTGGGCCCTCTGTGTGTGTGTGTTAGTAAATGCTCATTTGGTTGGTTGTCTGATGTGTCCCGCACCCATGTTTCATTCTGAAGCTGGATCACTTTCGTTGTGTCTCTGAGTATCCTATGATCAAAATTTGTATGTTTGCTAAGAAAATAAAATGCCAAAGGCGTGATTTTGCCATAGAAATTTTTGGATATACAGTTTGTAATACTACACAAAAAGAATCAACCTTCAGATAAAATCTGTTCTAGCCTTTCTTTTGTAGTGTTAAGTGATCATTGTTTTTATTGCTACTGAAGGAATTATCTGAAGCTGAAAACCAGTTTAAGAGGATGATTGAACACTATCCCAATGAGGGACTTGATTGCTTGGCCTACTGTGGAATTGGAAAAGTATATTTGAAAAAGAACAGGTTAGTAGGAATTGTACTTTTTTATGCTCAGGGTGGATAACTCATTTGAAGTCTAAGGTGGTGGTGGTCCCTTTTCTGGAATTATATTGTTGTTTTCTCTGTGGCATACTATCATAATTATGTTTGCTTGGAGGAGCAGTATTTCTGTATCAGTATTAATTATTAATTGAGTATGACCAGTCAGTTCAGCACCTAATGCTTCCTTTTTTTGAATCTTATAAGAACGTTTGAAATAAGGTAATGTGACACAAAAGATTGTATATTTTTTTCTGTTAGTATATGTCACAAATGGTGACTGAATTGATATAAGTTAATGCTATATAAGTCTGATTATATGATTTTTTTGGTTACCAAAATATGGTTTTAATATGAGATATACATCTGTTCAAAGACATCATGAGTTAGAAATAAAAATTTGTTCTCTGAACTTACTCTATAGTTGGAATCATTTTTTTGTTTTAAGTTTATTTATTTTGAGAGAGACAGAGTGTGAGTGGGGGAGCAAGGGAGAGAGAGAATCCCAAGCAGGCTCTCTGCTGTCAGCTCAGAGCCTGACTGGGGACTCGAACCCACAAACTGTGAGATCATGACCTGAACTGGAATGGAACCAAGAGTCTTTGGACGCTCAACCAGCTGAGCCACCCAGCTGTCCCTATAGTTGGAATCCATACTCAAAGTTTAATATGTAGTTGTTCTCCAGATGTTTCTTATCTTATCTTCCCAAATTGCTATATGACCCTTTGGGAATAGGATTATGCATTGGGCTTTAAAAAAGCTCTCTGTTCAGTACTTGCTTGCACAGCACATAGACTAAAATTGGAATGATACAGAGAAGATTAGCATGGCCCCTGCACAAGGATGCACACAAATTTGTGAAGTGTTCCATATTTTTGGCACAATAAAGCAGTATAATTAACTGTAAAATAACAGTAACAAAAAGAAAACCCAAAATTTCCTGTTCTACACTTGCAGTCAATATAATCGTAGGTATGTTAGATTACTTTATGAAGAAATAATTGTTGACTAATTGAATAGCATTCATAGCTTTTAATTATTCTTACATTTTAATCTGTCTTTTTAGGGGAAATTTTATCAGGCCTTTGGTACTCTTGGAAGCCCACTCTGGGAGTGTGCTTAGGACTTCTTTTATATGTTTTTAAAGATTAAAGAAAGTTCTTTAACTTCCCAAAGTTAAGTTCCTGTGACCAGGCCGATTTATATAAAAATCAGGTAGAGGGAGGGGAAGTGAGGGTTTAGCAATCATCTGTGTAGTAATAGCAAGTGAAGTTAATTTCAAAGTTTAGCATAAATTGTTTAGGATATACCCTTTTTATTTTTGTTTTTTAAGTTTGTTTGTTTATTTAGTTGTTTTTTTTTTTTTTTTTTTTGAGAGAGAGAACATGAGCAGGAAAGGGGCAGAGAGAGGGAGAGAGAAGTCCCAAGCAGGCTTTGTGCTGGCAGCATAGAGCCTGACACGGATCTCGATCTCACAAACCGTGAGATCAGGACCTGAAGCCAAAATCAAGAGTCAGACACTTAGCCAACTGAGCCACCCAGGTGCCTTTAGGATATACCCTTTTAAAAAAAAATTTTTTTTTAACGTTTATTTATTTTTGAGACAGAGAGACACAGAGCAGGAAAGGGGGAGGGTCAGAGAGAGAGGGAGACACAGAATCCGAAACAGGCTCCAGGCTCTGAGCGGGTCAGCACAGAGCCCGATGTGGGGCTCGAACTCACGGACCGCGAGATCATGACCTGAGCCGAAGTCGGCCCCCCAACCAACTGAGCCACCCAGGCGCCCCAGGATATACCCTTTTTAATGCAGCGGTCATATGCAGTTATTCACAAGTTCTAGGAATAGATCGTAATGTGTAATATCATGGGAATTATGATAAATGATAAAGTCTTTGCCATTTTGAAAAGCATTTACATTTTGATTTCAAAATAATCTGGTGTGGGGTTCAATGTCTAATATTTAGCTGGTTGTTTGCTGTTGTGATATGCAATTTCTGGTAAAAGTTCTGTGAACTGTCTTACGGTGGATGGTGAATTTTCTGCAGGTGAATTTTTCTTCCCCATAGGCAAAAAAAAAAAAAAAAAGTTCTTAAATTGGGCAATCATTTCAAGATTGGAGAAAGCAGGAAAACTTTCTTCTCTAGTCTCAAGAGAATTATAAAGACTTGGTTAACTTTATAATCCAATATTTTAGTATTCTTTTGCTGAATGGACTATGGAAATCGATTGACATTTTTTAAAAACATAAACCATAACTAAAACATTTCATATAGTTAAAAGTTTACATACACATTTGTTCTTTTAAAATACTGCTTTATGGTTGAAGATGTCTAGCATATACAGTCTCTTTAGAATTTTTTAGAAGAGCGATTTTTACTATAGATGTCCTAATAGAGTTAAAAAAAAAAAGTATTTATGATTGATTAATTTAAATGAAGGGTTGCCATTTCTCTACAGGAATCTAACTTATTAGTAAACAAAACAAATAAAAATGGAACAACCAAATTGTTCAGTTTTCTGTTTTAATTGTTGGAAACTTAAAAAAAATTTTTTTTAATGCTTATTCATTTTTGAGAGAGAGAGAGAGAGGGAGACACAGAATCCCAAGCAGGCTCCAGGCTCCGAGCAGTCAGCACAGAGCCCAGCGCGGTGCTTGAACTCACGAACTATGCGATCATGACCTGAGCTGAAGTTGGACACTTAACCAACTGAGCCACCCAGGCACTCCTAATTGTTGGAAACTTTAAATAATAAATTACAACTTTAAAAGGACTAGTGTGCACCTACCACAATAAAGCCAGTGTCCAGGCAGATTTGTGTTTTAATTTATATTACTTTTATAGTAAGCAATGGTAATGCTTTTTTAAAAAGCATTTATTTTAATTCCAGTTAGTTAACCTATAGTATTATATTAGTTTCAGGTGTACAATAATAGTGATTCAACATGCCTGTGTTTTTTAAAGAAAATATAGGTTGTATTGAATATTTCTCTACAGTGATTTATCAGATGTATTCTTAATAAACTTGAAATCTCTGTGACTTTTATTGTGGGGAATGAAAATTCTTATCACAGCTTTAATATCTTCTTTCTTCATAATTCTGACTTTAGATTTCTAGAAGCTCTTAATCATTTTGAGAAAGCAAGAACCTTGATTTGTCGCCTTCCTGGAGTGTTAACTTGGCCCACAAGTAATGTGATTATTGAAGAGACTCAACCAGGGAAAATAAAGGTAAACATTGATTTTTGCAGAGAACTTCTAACTAACTCTAAAGAGCTTCTAACTGCAAAAACTAATTTGCACTGACTGACCCGGGTATCAGGAGACAAAAAGGTAGGGACACCCTGTCCTCAGCATCCCCACGTGTATTTCCCCTTTAAAGACTAGTGAGAATCACTAACATCTGTTAACTGTTTCCTATGTGCCGGTCATACAACTTGCATTTATCATGCCTTTAATCTGTACAGCAACCCTGCAAGATGAGTACTAGGAATATTCTTATTTTACTGTAGATTAAGTTAGGGAGGTTAAATGATGATCTCCAGGTTAAACAGCTAGGAAATGGTGGAGCTGGGACTTGAATCTCGGCATTCTGACTTGAGAGTATGCATTATTATTTTTTTTTAAGTTACTTATTTTGAGAGAGACAGAGACCATGTGAGTGGGGGAGGGGCAGAGTGAGAGGAGGAGAGATATAATCCCAAATAGGCTCTGGGCTGTGTGGGGCTGGAACCCACAAAGCCATGAGATCATGGCCTGAGCTGAAACCAAGAATCAGATGCTTAACCAGCTGAACCACCCAGGTGCCCTGAGATCATGCGTTATTGAGGAGTATGACTCACTGGTTATACTTAGAGAAAGGTATAGCATCATGGTTTCATCATGGTGACTATAGTTATTAAGATGGTACTTGAGGACTTAGAAAATAAATTTAGTCTCATATCCAGAGGCATAGAATGCTTTGCTACTTCTGAAAAGACTAAGTTACGTGTGGATTGACTAGAATAGGCCTTTACTTGTGGAGAACTTGGCATGTGTACAGAACTTGGCTTTTGGCTGAAGCTTTTAAAAGCACAGGGGTCAACTCTTACAACTCAATAATAAAAAGACAATCCAATTAAAAGTAGCCATTATCCTGGAATTTAAAAAAATAATAAAAAGTAGCCAAAGGATCTGAATACCTCTAACTGCCAAACATTTCTACAGATAGCCAGTAAGCATGTGAAAGATGTTCAACACCATTAGCAATCTGGGAAATGCAAATTAAAACCATAGTGAAGATAGTACTTCACACACTCGGATGGCTGTATTCAAGAAGGAAGACAAGTGTTTATAAGATGTGGAGAAATCAGAACCCCCATACGTTGCTGGGGGACATGTAAAATGCTCTGGCTGCTTCTAAGTAGGTTGAAGATAGGGTAACCACGTGACCCAGTAGTTTCACTTCTGGGGAAATACAGAGAAAGGAAATCATATACTCTCACAAAAATGTGTACGTAAATGTTTATTAGCAATATTATTCATAATAGTGAGAAAGTGGAAACAGCTCAAGTGTCCATCAACTGATGAATAATAGTTAAATCAAACCATTCATAAACCATTCATAAAATTGTATAGTGGTCCTCCCATAAAATTGAGTATTATTTGACCATAAGGAGTAATGAAGTACAGATAAGTACTACTGCATGGATGAACCTTGAAAACATGCTAAGTAAAGGAAGCCAGACACAAAAGATTGCATATTTTAGGATTCTATTCATCTAAAATTTCCAGAATAGGCAAATCTATATTTCGAGACAGCAAGTAGATCAGTAGTTGCCAGGGGCTGGGGGAGTAGGGGGAAATGGGGAGGGATGGGGTCTTTGGTTGGGTGATAAATCCGTTCTAACTTTAGACTGAGGCAGTTGTTGTGCAACCCTGTGGACATACTGAAAGCCACTGAACCATATACATTAAAAAAAAATTTTTTTTTTCAACGTTTATTTATTTTTGGGACAGAGAGAGACAGAGCATGAACGGGGGAGGGGCAGAGAGAGAGGGAGACACGGAATTGGAAACAGGCTCCAGGCTCTGAGCCATCAGCCCAGAGCCTGACGCGGGGCTTGAACTCCCGGACCGCGAGATCGTGACCTGGCTGAAGTCGGACGCTTAACCGACTGTGCCAACCAGGCACCCCTATTTTAAACGTGTGGATTGTATGCTATGTGAATTATATCTCAACGAAACTGTTGAAAAAAAAATCATCGAATGTTCTCTTTGTAGTAAATTGGGATGGAGACAGAGGAGCTATTGATAACAGAAAGCCAACACTGGAAGCATGGCCCAGGTCTCTTGGGGCGTCAGTGGCAGTGGGGTAATTCTCCAGGGAATGCACAAGATGCTTGAGGGTGATAGGATCCCAGGTGATGTGCCTCTGGCAAGGAGGAGCAGGGGAGATTCCTCAGGGTTATTCTGCCTCCTCTGACCCCCTCTGACTGCCTAAAGGACACTTGAAGAGCTAACCTTGTAAAATGAGCCTTGATGATAATAACACAGGATAAGATTTTGATTCTGACATTGAAATTCTGAAACTTGTTCAGTCTTTTTTTTTTCTGATTCTATCTCTGGGTATGTCTCAGCCTCCTTCTGAAAGGAAAAACTTTAAAAGTTATATGTAGTTTATTCTTTGCTAAAAAACATTTAGTCATTCCTATGCTGAAAATGTTTTGATGGCAAGAGGCTATTGAAATCATAAGGACTTTCATTGACAAATTAGTGTTGTTATAAATTTTTTTTTCAACGTTTATTTATTTTTGGGACAAAGAGAGACAGAGCATGAACGGGGGAGGGGCAGAGAGAGAGGGAGACACAGAATCGGAAACAGGCTCCAGGCTCTGAGCCATCAGCCCAGAGCCTGACGCGGGGCTCGAACTCACGGACCACGAGATCGTGACCTGGCTGAAGTCGGACGCTTAACCGACTGCGCCACCCAGGCGCCCCACAAATTAGTGTTGTTATAATATTATTTTTGTTTATTTTTGTTTTAGATGCTGTTAGAGAAGTTTATTGAAGAATGCAGGTTCCCTCCAGTGCCAGATGCCATTTGTTGCTATCAGAAGTGCCGTGGATATTCTAAAATCCAGATATATATAACTGATCCAGACTTTAAGGTACGTAATGAACATACGGTAGGACAGTAACTTGCAGAATTATGCCTTAAAATGGATTCAAAACAGATTCTGTAATTGGAGGTACCTAAGTTCTCTGGCTTGTCAGCAGTTTTATGTCCTCTTGTCTGTACCCCATCCCCTGGACTTCTTAGGTCTATATCATCTCACACGGGGACCCAGAGCCAGTCACTAAAGAAACTCTGAGGGCAGGGAGTGACCTGAGAAGGCAGGCTAGCTAAGTCTATTTCAGCTTTCTAGCCACTGTTCATGTTCTTTAGGAACACTGGAAAGAAAATGAGGTTGTTACCTCTGATTCGTTGCAATTCTAATTTCTTATAAAATTTGAGTCTAAGAATCTAAGGGCCATTGTGACCACTGAATTCACTCCTAGAGACCTAAATCTGAAACCAGATCTGGCACTTAAGGTTACTTGGCTTTACTTTATTCAAGACAGTAGCTGCCCACTGTTCCTGGTTAGTAGATCAGGTGAATACTGTTTATACAATATTTGGTATTATAAAGAATAATGCAGCTATATGCTATGGAAATGAATATGCCAGTCAAGGTCTCTGTCTCTAGCACTAGGCATTTTGGGGAAAGATTGTACTTCCCTAGGAGAGAATGTGATGTCCAGTTATGTTTGCCAGGTGAACGCAGACAGCTCTCTCTTTTATCTTAATATGTGTGTTGTGATTGTGAGGGAGAGTGTGTGTGTGTGTAGACATCTTTAAAATGTATATTAAAAATTGTTTTAAACCCATAGGGTTTTATACGAATCAGCTGCTGCCAGTACTGTAAAATAGAATTTCACATGAACTGTTGGAAGAAATTGAAAACAACAACTTTTAATGATAAAATTGACAAGGTAAGTTCACAAAATAGCTTGGAACTTTTAGTATGTCTATTGTATGTTGATTTTTTTCCCCTGAGAATCTTCAGAAAAAACTTTAAGTGAATATAAATTCCTTTCTGTGTTGTTTTTTTTTTTTTAATTTCTTAAAATATTTATTTTTGAGAGAGAGAGAGAGAGCATGCGTGTGTGTGAGGGGGAGAGGGACAGAGATAAAGAGAGACAGAATCCGAAGCAGGCTCGGGGCTCTGAGCTGTGAGCATAGAGCCCAGTGCAGGGCTTGAACTCAAGAGCCGTGAGATCATGACCGGAGCCGAAGTCAGGCACCTAACTGACTGAGCCATCCAGGCACCCCCCTTTCTGTGCATTCTAAACATAACTAAAAGTTTTAAATTATTATTTGAATGATAAAGTAGAAAATCAGTTTTTGTTGTTACTTTATACTGGTATAAAGGCAATAGCCATAGAGACCTTTAATAAACTGTAACCAGTTTTTACATTGGGAATGTTATGGTTAAAAATAAAAATTTAAATGTCTAATGTTAACATTCTGATGTAGAATTGGGGTTTCATATTTTTTATTTTCTACCAAAATGTAATGAGATAATTTGTGCTAAGCAATCAACTTAAATTTGGTACTCCTGCTTCTTTTTGTGTTTTTTCTTAATTAGCAAGGTTATAATGTTAATTACCATTAGCTAGGTGTACTTTGAAAGAAGGCACAGTTTTGTAATCTAATTTGCATTCATAGAATTTGTTTCTGATTCAATAAGCTATTGACTTAAAAAAAAAACATTTTCTACACTGCTTAGCCTCATGTAATCCCCTCTTATTGGGGAAAAGAGTAAGGTGCTTGTGTGATGTCTTCTTAGCAAGAGGAATTATTCAAGTTTGGTAGAAATAAATGCTCACATTTTATGCAGTTTCACATAAGTAATGATACAATGATATGAACAAATAACTGTTGCCGTTGAATCACTTTTGCTGTGTCTTACATTAACTGAGTTTCTCTAGTTACACAATGCTCCCTTAGTGGTCTTAACCATGCCTGTGGGTTGAAATACACTCTGTCAATTAGTCCTCTTTCACTAGGATGTATTAAAGTAATACACAATGCAAATGTCTCGTAATTTACAATAAGAAGAGTTCATTTCTTGCTGACATTGATTGTCCTAAAGTTGTGCAAGCTGTTGACAGAATTGGGCTGTAGCATCTCCAGTCTACGTAGCTGTATTGTTTCTGAGTTGAGGTTGAAGAGTGATTGGAACGTGGAGGGTGAAGAGGAATAGCCAGTTCATTCGGTGTTTCTTAAAGCTTTCACGTGGACATAGTGTACGTTATGTCAGCTCACTTTGCATTGACCAAAGCAAGTCATGTGGTCAGCCCTACAGCTGGAAGTATATTCCTTCTATATGGGAGGCTCCGAAAGTCCGAAGACAATGGGCAGGGACTTTCAGTGCCTCCCTAAAGGAAGTTTCTGATGTATCTTGACTATTTCTGATGATTAAAATGGTATGCATCTATAGATTTATGCAGAGATATAGCACTTGTTTTTTTAATCAAATAGGATTTTCTGCAAGGAATTTGTCTTACCCCTGACTGTGAAGGAATCATTTCTAAGATTATCATTTTCAGCAGTGGTGGTCAAGTTAAATGTGAAGTAAGTATCTAATAAAGGGAAAATATTACCAAATTGTTAATCAAAACATTTACACCTTTTAAAATATGATTTAAGTTTGTAGAAGTTCTACAGTCTTATGTTTTCCAGGAAAAAAAAGTTATTTAATTTAAGAAAATATAGGAAACTTTAGGATGTGAGAATATACCTTTGCAATGAAAGATTCTCACGTTCTTTAATTTCCTAAAAGAGGAGACTTTTGACATTTCAGTTTTACAGTTGGAACTCTTTGATAATCTTGTTTCCTTAATCCTCAGTAAACTTTTGGGTATTAACGAGGGTGGGGTTCTTAGGGAAGGGGAAGAGTTTCAAAGGATTACCTTTCACTTCACAATATGGAAGGTTATGGGTTGTTCTAATGGTATTTGTAGTTTATTTGATCTGCTCACTCTTAATTTTTTTTAATCTTCCTAAGGTGTGTCTATTCTTTTGTTCCTCTTTTCAGTAAATTGTTTTGCTAAAATTTTCTGGGCTTTTGTCTGGGTCAGAGCATCACCACTGTTCTCTATCAAATTGAACATTGCGGGTGCTTCTGAAATGCTTGTTGCTTGTGGTTTTGTGCTTTATGTCATGGGAGTATGAGACAAATTTTGGATGTCTTTGTTTTATTTAAAGTTTGAACACAAGGTCATAAAAGAAAAGGTTCCTCCAAGACCTATTCTGAAACAGAAATGTTCTAGGTAAGATTTTTAACAATCAATTGGTAGTTTAATGATGTCTATGAGAATGTAATTCTGTTAAATGCAGATTTCTGAATTACGCTGTGTTTTAAATTGGCTGTGTACACATACCCAAGTAAGTGGTGTTTAAATGAATTTTGTGGATATTTAAAACTTGAAAAGAGAACTAGCCTAGAATGGTTAAATATCAAAAGCTTGAGTAAGAAACATTATTTGAATTTTAAGTAAAATTATGACATTTGATGGTGTGAAATGACGTTTGATGAGTAGATTTGGCATTTAGATAAAAATTATACACTTAGCTCTCAGTTGTTTAAACTTTAATTCCAAAAGCATTTTTCTTTTTTTATCTCTCTTCAGCAAATATTTTTGAACCAATGACTATTTCTCACCCTAAAAAACTCAATATACTGTCAGAATTACTCACTTCTCTCTATATATGTTGTTTAGATCAAATAATTCCAATGCTTTTTCTTTTTCTTTTTCTTTTTGGTCCTGCTTCTTGTTTTCCATTCTAAGAAGTGATTTTTTTCATCGTTTGTGACCAAGAAAAAGCAAAAAAAAAGATGAACAGAAATATTTGTTGAAGAGAATTCTTTGTAAACCATATCAACCAAATTCCAATGTTGTGGGCTATCATTAGGATGTGAAAATAATATTTTACTGTGGAATCTTTCTTTGAAATGAGTGTACATATGCATTCTCTTACAGACTAATTTTTACTATTTTTGTTTACCCTAAGCAGTAACTTATATACATGGTAATAACATTTGTATAACCTATACATGCCAGCCTTAATTATAAATCACTCAGTCATTGAATTCTTGTTTTCATGACACAAGTACCCTAATTTTAACTGAACACGTGTCAACAGTTTTTGATATTGAACAGAAGATGCAGGCCAAGTTCTAAATTCAAAGGGCAAATTCTAACTTACTGCTTGGAGAATGGTTTCTGTAATAGGCAAAGGAAATAGTTAATTGAGTTTATAACAAAGGTGGATTACCACTAACTGTAAATGCTTATCAGCCTAGAGAAGCTAAGACTGAAAGAAGACAAAAAATTGAAGAGAAAGCTCCAAAAAAAAGAAGCAAAAAAATTAGCACAAGAAAGGATGGAAGAGGACTTAAGGGAAAGTAATCTGCCCAAAACTGAAGAGCAGAAAGGTATGCTGAAGTCCAAGGCATGATGAGAATAATATATTCTTGCTTAATATGTCCGTCTTACTGGGCATTGTGTTGCTACCGAATTGAAATTAAGAGTTCAGTTAGTATGTTAATACCGTCACTTTCTTGTGTTGCTCTAGATGGGGAGAAGTTGGTGTAAAGAGCACTGAATTTGGAAGCAGTACATAGGGATTCAAAATCCTAGTACACAGGGATAGCGGTACACTAACATGGGGCAGAATCTGTGTCCATGTCCTCATCTCCAAAGTGACGGTGGAAATAATAGCTGACATGCATATTCTGTGTTTAGCAATGCTCTGAACCCTACTGTGCAGATATATGTGAATGTTGAATGTGAATTAGCTGAATGTGGAATTAGTTGAATGTGAAATAATGTTGAGTTCAAATAAAGAAACCGTTCATAAAAGATCGATAGAGATAACCTAACCCAGCCTTCTGTTTTACGTTCATCTTGTCATTATTCCCTGATCTACATGGGAATGTCTCAGTTGTTATACTGTTCCTGTGAGTATATTTACTTTCAGACTTTTTTCTTTTTAAACACTTTTTTAAGTTGATTTATTTATTTTGAGAGAGACAGAGACAGCGCGAGTGGGGGTGGGACAGAGAGGGAGGGAGACAAGAAAAATGCCAAGCAGGCTCTGTGCTGTCAGCGCAGAACCCAATGTGGGACTTGAGCTCATAAAACTGTGAGATTATGACTGGAGCCAAAACCAAGAGTCTGAAGCTTAACCAACTGAGCCACCCAGGCACCAAGTTTTTTTCTTAATTAAGGTTTTTTTTTTTTAATTGAGGAATAGATGATGTAACATTGTATTAGTTTTAGGTGTACAACATGATGTATATATGGCATATTTGTATATATTGCAAAATGATCACCATAGACCTATTAACTTCCATCACCATACATAGTTACAGAAATTTTTTTCTCATGACTAGAACTTTCAAGATCCACTCTTCTAGTAGCTACTTTCAAATGTGCAATACAGTCTTATTAACTGTAATCACCATGCTGTACATTACATCCCCAGGACTACTTTCAGTTTTCAGCTGAAGGAAGTTAATCTTTCTTGTTTTCTACTGTGATGGCTGTTCCCAAAATGAAATATTTCCTCTTGTTTTTATGTTTTATTTAGTATTCTATTAATGTTTCACCAGTCAATCAAAATTTCCTTTTCTACTGTAAAAGTCTTTGGTGAATGTGTTTTAATTTTGCATGCTTCAAGGGGCTAAATGGCCCTCTGTAAGGGAGATGCCTGGGTTGGGAACATGAACTTCTGAGAAATTTTCTGAGAAATTTTCCAGCTTGGAATCAACAACTCCATGGGATCCTGTGATTTAGGATCCAATTATAAGATGAAAAACCTAACAGTAACTACCAAATATTAATTGGATTCAACTGAATAAATGATCCCTTCAACTCCAGAAAACACTCTTTGCATTCTTAGTGATTAAACATAGTTATTGAATGTAAATGTTGATGAGGCTGGGTTAGGATTGTTGAGGAAAGTAACCCTATTTTGGAGGAACTGAGTTTTTTGATGTTACATGAGTGGTACAGAGTGAAGGAGTACTTAACTTCTGATGTGTTTGGTTTAATGTGACTGTGTTTTCAAACATATTGCTAAGCAATTATTTTCCAAATTTCTTGAGTTTATTTAAAACATTAAGAATCCCTCTGAACTGTACTTTACATTATTATGTAATGTTATATTATTTCTTTCTCAGTTTATATCTTTGCAAATTGGCCCCGTTGCTTACTTTAACTGACCACTTTTCTTTATCCTTAGAAACTATAGACAGTGTTCAGAGTTGCCAGTTCCTTGATGACAGAATTCTGCAGTGCATAAAGCAGTATGCTGACAAGATAAAATCTGGTATTCTGAACACTTCCAAGCTTCTCAAAGAATTGCTTTCTTGGAAGGTTTTAAGCACAGAAGACTACACAACCTGTTTTTCTAGCAGAAATTTTCTAAATGAAGCGGTGGACTATGTCATTCGTCACTTGATTCAAGAGAAGAACAGAGTAAAGACCAGGATATTTCTGCATGTTTTGAGCGAGCTTAAAGAAGTGGAGCCCAAATTAGCTGCCTGGATCCAGAAACTGAACAGCTTTGGTAATGCCACTGAACTCTAGGGCTGCTGTTTATTAGTAGGAAGGCTGGATATCTGCCTCTGAACCCTCTTTTTTTCTATCATCATATAGGATTTTTTTAAATGTAGGACCACAAATTTGTCTGGTTAAAAGTACTGTTTCCTCCCAATTCACAATTTAGGTTATTTTATAGATAGGTTACAGTTATAGATAAGTTACCTTTTCAAAAGGTGTAAACACAAGAAAGTTCAGTCACTTAGAAAATCCAGTCCTATATTTTGCTACTATTTGTAAATGTGTAAACCACGTGAATAGTAGGCACAGTCATGGGTAAATAGCAACCCCCCCCCCCCCCGCCAGGCAGCTATCCGAGTGCCCTCTGGGACCGTGCAGTTCTGTAGACAGATTCCTTAGAAAACTTAGAGGAAAGAATGGATGGAACTAATTGCTTAGGATCACCGAGGGCAATCCGTATCTAAAGATCATGAGAAAAATTCTCTGAGGTTGAATCATAGGATTATAAAACTCTACTACTACTGTTCCTGATTTTCCTAATTTGGTTGAAGAAGACCCTCTCCTCCCCCCAAGCAGCCCAAGGCCATGCGGGGACCTCAGAAAGCAGCTGCAGATAGAGTTGTTGTCTAACACTAGATTGAGAGTTTTCTGGGTACCTACCAGGGCACTGTTTACCTTGGTGACCGTGATGGCAACTGGCCTCAAATGGTAGATGACTCCGTTGGCAGCAGTTGGATATAGACCAGTAGGAGCCATAGCAGGTCAGTCCAAAGAGTGAGCCTGCCAGGCCTCTGCAAGTCACACGGATCTGCTGGAGTTTTTAGGGACAGGGAGCTGTTAGAATTCTAGAGTTTGGGGAGTGTATTGATAAATTTCTGTCAGTGGAAACAAAGTAGGATAGAAGCAAGCTCAACATAGTTGATAGCTAAGTGTTGCTGCTTTGAGCATAGGTCTGCATGGGTTTCTGGTCCCAGAAAATCACTCTTAAGTGATCAGGTTGTCATTAGCATCTACTAACAATCAAATAATAAATTACAATGTTATTCTCACTTTAATCTGCTTTGGAAGATAGGCTCAGGAGAAGTACGCTTTCTGGTTATGTTTACCTGGGCAAGAGTGCCTGCCATTGTTGCTTTGGGTAAACTAGAGCATTTGAGCCTTATAGTTCACTGATGGAAATGTTAATGTGGCCTTTTGATATAATTCACATTTATTCTGAAAATTAAAGTATCATTTTAATAAGTATGTATGCATAGTATTTAAAATTTTTTCTATTTAAATTCCTTCAGGCATGTTAATTAAAGTAAGGTTGTACTATAACCCTGATGTAAAACTCATGTATATTTAAGCAAGTAATTTCCAATTCTTGGAATTTTACTTCTCAACAAAAGTCTATACTGTGGAGTCACATCATGTGCGTATTTAACATGAGAGGTCAGGTCACATGCAGGGTGTGGGAAGAGGTTAACATTTTAATACTAGAAGCCATCTCGTGCCTTCCCTTCAGTAAGCACATTTTTCATGCATCATGACCACTGCAAGGTAACTATTTCATCTGGAAGAAACAGCCATCCAAGGTAATTTTGACTCAGCAGTCTG
Organism: Herpailurus yagouaroundi; assembly: GCF_014898765.1. NCBI lineage: Eukaryota > Metazoa > Chordata > Mammalia > Carnivora > Felidae > Herpailurus > Herpailurus yagouaroundi. The sequence continues at coordinate 8,486,146 of NW_024412403.1, read as the reverse complement.
CTTCATTTGCTGACTGATAAACCATGGCCAACACGAGGTGATCATGCTGTATTAGAGGCGAGTGGGAAGACAGAACAGAGCCAACCTTTGCCTTTTGGTGGCTGTTGGTAGGGTCAGGGCTCACCGCCCCTCCCTCAGTAGCAGCACGAGTTTGCAGCTACTTCTTTCTCTGATTGGGTAGCAAGTGGAGTAACAGTGGGAATAGTGACTATCCTGATTTTGGAGGAGGGTAAGGAGCCATTGATGGAGGTATTGGGTGGGGGTGGTTACCCATGTCCTGTTTTAAAGGCATTTGGAAAGCTTTTGCATATTACTGATTTTTTGTTCCTGTGAAAGATACATAGAAAAGCACTGTAAAATCTTGCTAGCTTGCACTAATTAGGATGAACATCATTTTGAATTAGTGAAAAAGTTGTTATATTTTTAAAGGAATTTAATGCCTGCTTTCATTGCCTAAGTCTAGTAAAAATAACCTTATAAACTTTTAATATACGAGCTATTTTGTAAGAAGCTTTTGGTCCATCTTATTCAACTAATAGAGAAGAATGATTGTCATTAGCCTCTCAGTGTTAAGTCGTATTCTAAAATGCAAAATAGCTTGAACAAGTTTATGTTCAAATATGTGTTTTTCACTGAAAATGTAAGCAAATTATAATTGAAATGCTTTCAGAGATGTATGACTGAGTGTGATTTTACTGTAAATGATTTTCCCTTTTTCTGATTTGGGTTTTGTTTTTATTACAGGTTTAGATGCCACGGGACCTTTTTTTTCTCGTTATGGAGCATCTCTTAAGGAGCTTGATTTTAGCATCATGACTTTTCTCTGGAATGAGAAATACGGTCATAAACTAGCCTCTATAGAAGGAAAGCAACTTGATTATTTCTGTGAGCCAACATCATTGAAGGAAGCACGATGTTTAATATGGCTGCTAGAAGAACACAGAGACAAGTTCCCAGCGTTGCATAATGCTTTAGATGAATTCTTTGATATAATGGGTATGTAGACTGAGTTTTAGTTTATATTATATCTAAGGGGGAAAAATATCTCCAAAGGACCTAGCTTATTTAATACTTAAAAAAATAGTGAGAATTGTGGTACAGCCAGCTTATGTGGGCAAATTAGTGATTAAGAATAATGATTTTTTTTTTTGTCATAGAATCTTTTTACTCTGTTGAGCCAAGTGTTATAGAGATACTCAGATGGGTATATTATACTGACTACGTACCATATTGTTCTCATTTTAGGTACTTTAACAGTATCATGGCAAAGGTTGCATATTAAGTGGACAGAATTTATTAGTAAATGGTTTGATGTTTAACATTCAAGAAAACATTGCCCTGCAAAGGAGGTGATGTTTGCAGAATCTATAAATAGCACATCTGTTGTAGTGGGAAGAACTTAGAATTGGGAGTTAGGAAAAGTAGGTTATGGCCCAGCTTCTTCTCTAATTCAATTCATTAAAAACTTTGTTTTTACTACTTCTTCAAGGCCCCTGCCTGAGCTGGGTGTTAACCAGGTATTCAGAAATGTTTATACTAGTCCCTGCCCTCAAGACCTTATGTTGTTGAAAAGGGAGTAAAATGAATATACAAATAACTATAATATGGCCGTAAGCTCAATAAGAGAGGAGCAGAAAGAGTGCTGGGGGTTCAAATGGAGGATCAAGCCCTTGTGCTCTTCCTGGGGAGGGCGAACTTTTGGTGCAGCACTGGAGTCCAAGCTGTGAACAGGGAGGTAGTTGGACACCTCCCAAGTTGACACCTGGAATTAGAGACATGGGGTTGAGGAGGGAGTCAGGTCACCTGTTTGGGTAGTGGCATGGAGTCCAGTTTGGTAGAATAGGAGGACTAGTAGTTAATTCCTTAGTTTCCCTTGGATCTTAGTTTCTTCATCATTGAAGTGATAGGATTTAGAGCCATTGATCTGTGTGGTCCCATTTTGCTTCAAAATTCTAATATTCTTTGATTCTATATTAATTTTAATTTATCTTTGGTACTACATGTATGTCTTATGATAATCTCCCACCCCACCCCAATCCCTCAGCATTCCTTAGTATTTGCTTTACATGTTGTCAGCAGTTAGACCGAAAATTTCATGCTTTGTTTTAAAGAGCACATTAAAAAGTCCAGCCTTGTACAGAAGTATCACACATTACAAATTTCATATGTATAAGGAACTGAAAAGCTTGCTTTTGTTCTGGGTCTTAGGAAGGAGCACATTCAAATATAGATGGCTTATTTTTCCAGGACACAGCTTCATGGCTGGAGGTGACGTGCTTGTTGGTAGCCTGAATTTATTGCCGTCAGTTTGCTGCTGATGGTAGTAAAATACTGAAAATACTGTCTGGGGACTGAGCTTATAAAACCCGATGCATGTTTGGATCACACAACAAAATAACTAAAAAGGACACAATTCTTTCTTTGTGTGCATTTTTTCTGATTCTTGTGTTCTATACCCCAGATATACTATGACTATTCCTCTGGTTTTAGTCATAGAGTCAGAAGCTACCAACCAAATGACTAGCCATCCCAACAGATTTTCTCTCCAAGAGCTGTGCTTCTCACCCTTACTCCAGACATTTTCAATTTTGTCTCTTTTCATTTAAAGGGATGATTATATTTCTTAAAACTTTTCAGAATCCACTGATCTTGTAAATAAAAACATCCAATCCTACCACTAATTCAGAGTTTCAGCCTGTCTCCTGAACTCTGCATACTGTTTTACTGTTGGTAGTTCTTTGTAGACAACTAAAAGGTCCCTTAAGAGCAGTGTGGCTGAACCCACTTACTGTATCCCCAGAGACCTGTTTTTCCTAAATTTATCTCAGTAACATTGTTGTATATCTTGTATCTATGCAGGAAACCCTGAAAAAAGTCTTGATTCTTCCTTTTCCCTATTACCCCATATCTAGTCTGTCACCCGTTCCAGTAAGCTTTATCTTTGATCTCTCCTCTCCTGTCCATCTCCACTTCCCTAGGTCAGAACCTTAATAAGCTTTCCATGATTAGACCATGCTGGTAGCCTCCAAACTGGTGTCTGTTCTTTAGATCTTCCCACTACAGATCTTCCTCTTATATTGCCACTAGTGACTCTTCTGGAACATCTCTTTCATACAACTGTAACAATTCTGTTAAACACTTGCTTAGTTTTGCCTACACATTAAATTCACATCATCTGTGTGATTTATCATCACTCTCCCCATGTGCCCTGTATACATACACCCCACTTCTTGAAGGTGTACAAACCCTCCTCGTACTTTTCCTGCCTCATGTCTTTGCTCCTGCATTTGCTCCAACTACGTCCTGCCCCTTTGCTTGTTTATTTCAAGTCTCATTTTGATATTGCATCCCTCTCTGAGCCCTCCCTGGCCTGTCATTGGGCCTTTATCCTTGAAAACTGTATTATTCCATCAGCTTTGTTTCCATTGTATTTATTGAGGCACTTGGCACTCTGGGTTGCACGTATTTGCTTGCTTGTGTATTTGTACAACATAAGCTTAGAATTCAAGCGTATCTATGACAGGTATTATTCTCTGCATCTTTGTATTCGCAGCATCTAGCACAGAGTTTGATATCTAGAAGGCACTCAAATTATGCTGAACTAGATTGACATTTTGTGATTCTTTGTAGTTGGTTTCCATTTAATTGGCCATTTGCTCTTGGTTTCTAAACTAAACTTGTGTCAAAGCAAAATAAGGAGCAAAATATAGTTGATGATAGTAGTGTCTGCGGTGATTTTCTTTAAGGCTTTAGTGTGCTGTCAGTGTAAAAAGTTCATTTTCTCACAATTTATTGGTATTTTCCTACAGACAGCCGCTGTACTGTATTAAGGAAACAAGACAGTGGTGATGTGCCGGTAGGTTATTTGATTGCTTTAAACGTGTTAATTTGTGTTAGCCAAAGGAAGAGAGGAAGGAGTACCCAGGCCAGTGTTTACTTACATCACAGGTGGCATTCTAGAACCAAACATGGAGGATTTCTGGCTAACATATACTCATTTATAGAATGTTAATGCCAGTCTTCCTCTTGGAATTAGAGTGACAATCAGCAATCAGCAAATTCAAGAGGCTTAAATTAGACAATGTCCATAAAGTTTCGCAACTAATAATTGTTAATCTCAGAAATAGGGAAGGAGTTGAGTCATCTCCTGCCTAAAAATGAAAAGTTATCTGTAATGATTAAAATTCTAATGTTTTGTTCTGTAAGGAAAACAAAGAGACTTTGTTTTGAATGGCTCCAAACTAAGTTAAGTTAAAATAATTCCAGAGTCGTTTTTCTTAGTAGGTTGTGGCAGTTTTCAAACAGAAAGATGCATATTTACTGATTTTTAGGATCAGGTCATCTGTACTTGAACTTTTCTTAATCTGCCTGTGAAATATACTGCCCAGCTAAGTATGGAAACACAACTAACACACCCAGTGGGAAGTTAAATGTCTTCTAAGTCCACTGTGCCTCAGAGTTGGCCAGGTGTAGAGTGTCCAGTTTACCTTAAGAAAAGGAATGCCATTGAAATGGTGGTAGCATATAATCGGAATTACTCTAAAAGACTGATTAATTACTTGAAATAACATACACCTTATTAAAATGTTGGACCAAGAGGTGGTTCAGTCGGTTCAGCATCCGACTCTTAATTTCATCCCAGGTTATGATCTCACAGTTCATGAGATCAAGCTCTGCATTGGGCTCTGGGCTGACAGTGCAGAGCCTGCTTGGGATTCTGTCTCTCCCTCTCTCTCTGCCCCTCCTTTGCGTGTGCACACACACACATACACACACACACACACACTCTCTCTCTGAGAAATAAGACATTAAACAATTTTTGGAAGCAATTTTAGTTATAACAGTCATTATTAGGCTTTCTCTTATTTTCTATTATAAATCATAACACTAGGGCTAACATATGAAGTGTTATTTTTGTTCAGCATTTTGTGGATATTCAACTTGTGGCTAAAACCAGTATATACTTTATACAGAGCTTCATCATGCTGTTATTTGAGTGTTCATTGTTTTTTCCCCCCATTTTTCCAGTTTAATTCTGCCAAGATAAAAAATAAAGGCAAGAAAAAGAAGCCAAAAGATTCAAAGGTATGAAGTATTTTTGGTATTAATTCTTGTCTAAAATAGTTAATTGAATATATACATTAGAATTAACAAGTTCTTGGGGATATTTTGAAGTACTTTATAGAGAAAGACTTTTTTTAGGATTTAAAGATTTGCTCCAAGCCCATGAGCCATATAGGGCATTATTTATCTTCTGGGGGGTTCTTCATGGCTGTCATGTATGTGGGAGCTCAGGAGGGCAGGAGTTGAGACAGTGAACAGATATTAGAGGAGGATTAGAGCAGCTCTTTGTAAGTTCTGCTAAAACTTGGCTTTTTATCTTTGACATTTGAGTTTTTTTGGAGTATTGGAAGCTACCTGAATGTTAAGTTGGGCCTATTTATGGGTATGAAACTTTATTACTATGTGTTCCTGTTCACAAGGAAATTTAGATAAGTCTTACATATTGGCAATTTGCATGCATATTTATATAAGCATTCATTTGTTTTAATGCTAATTTTTTTCATGGAATTTTAAGGTAGAAAATTGTTTTCATTTTTGTGTGTTTTAAACTAGCCTATGTTAGTGGGGTCTGGAACATCTTCAGTAACCCCAAATAATGAGACTATCACTTCAGGTGAAGACCACAAGTAAGTAAAATTGAAAATGTGTGCTTCAAATTTTAACTCAAGTGTATTAACTAAGCAAGTGGTATTAATTTAACATCATTTAAACTTGTGTTTTATTTCTCTAACTTCACTATCTAAATTTGTGCATCTGTGATGACAGCCTAGTGTGATCCATCTTGGTTGATTTTATAATATGGCTTGTCAGCATTAAGAATTCCTGCAAACAGCATTAAAATCATTGGGCTAATGACATTCATTAGATAAGTTTGGGAACTTACTATATGCAAGATACTATGCAAAGATTTAGGAAGTAGTCTTTAAGATGTTCAGTGAAGAGAATTTCCTACTGATAATTAGTAGCATATTTGCTATAATAGAGAGGAAGATGTTTTAGATGTTCAATCTTAGATGTGAATGATTTTCAGTGGCATCTAGTTGTTGAAACTGAGTTTTCAGAAAACAAGTAGACATAAGAAAAAGTAAAAGTAGCAAGTAGCAATGACCTTTTTGTCATATTCCTTTATGAACCAGAAACCCTTTTTTTTTTTTCACATTTCTTAAAGGAGTTGTCATAAGAGCTGCTTTTGCACATTTTCATGGATTCTTTAAATGGAGGAATTATTTTAAGTTCAAATAGTAATAGTCCATACTTAGACAGAACTTATGTACCAGGTACTATTCTCAGGGCTTTACATATACAAACTCATTGAATATACTCTTCACCCTGGGAGTTAAGTACTGTTATCATGTACATTTTACAGATAAGGGGATTCATGCATAGTGTAGTTGAGTGCCTAAGAACCTGAAGCTTGTACATGTCTGAGCCAGGATTAAACCTGGTAGTCTTGTTTTAGAACTCACAAACTGCTACATCTTTTTAGAATGCAAAATCGTACACTTTAGCAAAAGAATCTTTTTGTTAAGTGTTTTACTGGTTCCAATCTCACTTTAGCTTAAATTAATAGCAGTTATAACAAAATCTTTAACAAGTTACAATTAATATAACATTGATACTTTTAAAACCAGGAGTTTCAAAAAATTTGTTCTTGGGATCAAGAGTAAGTAGTTAGTTAAAAGTGCTTCCTTGGAGGTTTATAAATGTATACACACACACACACACACACACGGTTTATAAATGTCTACACACACACACACACACACACGGGTAACTTTTCTGCATTTAATTATCTGGTAGTGTTTTTTTGCATTGTAAGGCTGAGTCGTATGTTACTATCTTTGTTTTAATTTAAATATTCTGGGTCATCTCAAAGTTTAGGACTCACAAAAAAAATTTCTTTTTTTAATCAGCAGACGCAATCCAAATTCTGCAGGCCCATTTGTGGTACCTGACCACCTTCGGCAAGATGTAGAAGAATTTGAAGCTATCTATGAACAGCACAGCAGTGAATATGTTGTCCGTAATAAGAAGCTGTGGGACATTAACCCAAAACAAAAATGTTCAACGCTGTATGAGTAAGTAGTTTAACATTCCTACTAGTATTATTTCATACTGAAGCTGCCAGTTAAAGATTGCAGGTTGTTTAATTTGTGTCCCTTTTGCTTATTAAAGGAATCATTTATTGGCTTACAAAGTTGGGAGGGAAAGTATTTTTATGGCTTTTGTCGTGTAGTGCACAAAGTTAACTGAGGGTTTTTAATTTTAAATTTAGAATCCTGGAGCACCTGCGTGGCTCTGTTGGTTGAATGTCCCAACTCTTGGTTTCAGCTCAGGTCATGATTTCACCATTCTTGAGATGATTGGAGCCCCGCATCGGGCTCTACACTGACAGCACAGAGTCTGTCTGAGATTCTCTCTCCCCCTCTCTCACTCCCTCTCTCTCCCCCTTTCTCTCCCTCCCACCCTCCCTCCTCTCAAAATAAATAAACAAACATTTAAAAAACAAAAAAACCACAGTGGTCTGGCTGGACCCAGGCTCTGGTACTTGAGGGCAGCCAGGACCTTTTATAAGTAGATAGATAGATAGATAGATAGATAGATAGATAGATAGATAGATAGATAGATA
>NW_024412403.1:8323298-8478443 GCF_014898765.1 Herpailurus yagouaroundi | reverse complement strand
ATAGATAGATAGATAGATAGATAGATAGATAGATAGATAGATAGATAAAGTAAAGTAAGTAAAATAAATAAATAAGTTCAGAATACTACTAATAATTGGTTTTCTCAGTTTGAGCTGCTAATATAGATATTTTCTGTCTCTAAAACTGACCCTGGTATGTACTGATAGGACTGTAAAAGTTTCCAGCCATATCTTTCATCATGAATTCCAGGGTATACAGTACTCCTCCCTTATCCTTGGTTTCGCTTTCTGAGGTTTCACTTACCTGTGGTCATCCACAGTCCGGAAGCAGATGATACTCCTTCTGACGTGTTGTCAGAAGGTCAGTAGTAGCCTAGTGTTACGTCACAGTGCCTGTGTCACTCACCTCACTTCATCTCATCACAGAGGCATTTTATCTCCTATCATTGCAAGAATTGAGTGAGGATAGTGCAATAAAATTTTGAGAGAGAGACCACATTCACATAACTTATATTACAGTATATTATTGTAACTGTTCTATTTTATTTTTAGTTATTGCTGTTAATTTCTTATTGCACCTAATTTATAACTTAAACTTTATCATAGGTATATATGTGTAGGAAAAAATAATATAGGGCTCAGTACTATCTGTGGTTTCAGGCACCCGGGGTTGTGGAACATCTCTCTTGTGGATAAGGGGGGAGTTCTACATTTGACAAGGAGTCCTATTATTATTTGGTCTCATTGTTCTTTTGCTGATGGATGCTGTTGTTTAGCATCTCCTAAGTCCAGTGACAAGTAATGTAGTTTGTCAAAGTGTTGCCCTTTTATTGGGTAATGAGGATACCAGGATCCCATTATTACTTCTGCTGAGGTGACAGGTGTTCTGCTGGAATGATAGTAAAGGTAACAAGACCTTGTATCTCTGTATTGTACGGGAGACTTGTCTTCCTGACATTGACATAATACAAGAGAAGCAGACTTTTCTTTTTAAATAATTTTGGCTGTTACTTTGGGATTGAAATGTGAATATGAAATCAACGAGTCTGAGTAGGGTAGATGAAATAATGGAGTAAAGGGTTCAGAAAAAATCTAACAAGCAGTTACCATTTTGAGCTTGGTATTACTAAGTAGTGCATGCTACCTTCCTTAAGAAGACAAATTGAGGGTTAAGATCTGCAATAGAAAATTAATTTAAGACCTGGTTATTCTCACAGAAAACCTGTTACTCATCCATAGTTTAGTCCTTGCTTCTGTTTTCCCCAGTCGCTTCTTTCCTTTTCAGTCTGGTTATGCTCCCAGACCCTTCTTTATGGTTTTTCTTTAAATTTTTTTTTTTAATGTTTATTCATTTTTTGATAGAAACAGAGCGTGAGTGGGGGAGGGGCAGAGAGAGAGGGAGACACAGAATCAAAGCAGGCTCTAGGCTCCGAGCCATCAGCACAGAGCCCGATGCGGGGCTCGAACTCACTGACCATGAGATCATGACCTGAGCCAAAGTCAGATACCCAACTGACTGAGCCATCTAGGCGCCCCTATGGTTTTTCTTTAGAGTTGAAATGCTGAGCATATCATATTTCCAGAAAACTCCTGGATGACCCCATGGAAACAGCTATAAAACTACACTAGTATTTCTTAAAATATGGTAGGCTTTGCTTCAAGCATCCGAAACTGAAGCTAAACTGTGTCATTGTCAGGACCTTGCTTCTTAAAGAATTTATTACTGTTATAAGTGGGAGGAAATTAAACAACTTTATGAGGAAGAAAATAGGCTGATGTATTTTGAGATAAAACTTTAAAGTCAAAAACTTACAGGAAGTTACACCTCAAAACAATTCTTTCTCTGAATTTTCAAAAGTAGACATGTGATGATGAGCTTAAGAACAATTTCTTTTAGGGGTGCCTGTGTGGCTCAGTCGGAGGAGCATGTGGCTCTTGATCTCGAGGTCGTGAGTTCGATCCTCATGTTGGGTGTAGAGATTACTTAAATGAATAAATGAATAAAACTTAAAAAAAAAAAAGAATGATTTCTTTTAGTGGCCAGTGGGTAAAAGAAAAACTAAAATTTTGTGTATAACAAGAGTGTTAGAGTAGAAAAAAAATAATACGCAAGGAATCCAGAATATTGGGATAACTGCTGTTAATTTTATCCTGACTCACATATTCCACTGTGAAGGTGGGGATTAGACTGATTGGTGTATAATTGACTTGACCCTCTTCTAGTTCTAACAATTTATGATTTTAGATAGTTGAAGGGAATTGTCTTTCACTGGGTAGCGTTCTGCACTTAGCTTTTCCTACCACCTCTTTCGTGGTATTAATTAGTCAGCCACGATTTATTTAACCACTTAGGGTTAAGCACTGTGGAAGATTGCAGACAAAGTAGAAGACACAGTCCTTTCGCACAGCTTGCAAGTAGCAGGAGAGCTGCATCATTGGTCTGATCACACTGTATTGTAAAGAGAATGACTTTGTGAGGGAAGAATCATGAGCTTCTACAAAACAGCGATTTGTCAAAGGGCCACCGCCAGCATACTAGGGTGGGAATCCTTTCCCAAACGTTTTCTTCATCCTGTCCCTTGCCCCTGTGCCTTCAGTGGCCTGTAGTGGCACTATGGAAGGCCAGCCATGACCATTTCAGACCCTGATGGTCCCTATCCAAGTGTGAAAATATATGTACGCGAGTAAACATGTACTTGCATATATGAGATAACAACATAACAACTATTAATCTTTATGGTATAGTTAGGTTTTTGTTTGTTTGTTTAAACTGCTGTCTTGGGGCGCCTGGGTGGCACAGTTGGTTAAGCATCCGACTTCAGCCAGGTCACGATCTCGCGATCTCGCGGTCCGGGAGTTCAAGCCCCGCGTCAGGCTCTGGGCTGATGGTTCAGAGCTTGGAGCCTGTTTCTGATTCTGTGTCTCCCTCTCTCTCTGCCCCTCCCCCGTTCATGCTCTGTCTCTCTCTGTCCCAAAAATAAATAAACGTTGAAAAAAAAATTTTTTTTTTAAATAAATAAAAAAATAAAAAAATAAATAAACTGCTGTCTCATGTAGTGTGCCGTTTTTACCTCTGGTTCTGAAGTGCAGGAACACTATCCCTTTTAGAGTCTGAGACTTTGAACAGGAGCAATGATGAGAGAGATGCATCTTGTTTAACTTGGCAGAAGTGGAGTCAGCCTCCTTGTTTCAGTTGTATCTAGCATCTTTCATTAGAGCTTTGGCCTCTTTCATGTCTGCCAAACAGCCATACCAGTACCACTGTTCTGTGCGTCAATGGATGGTTGCTAACCCCTGTAAAACACTGGTTATAAAGAAGTCATATTTATGCTATTTTGGACCCAGTGTTTCCCTTACAGAGATGATTTTTCAGGGCTAGAAAGATGTATAAATAGAGTTAAAGTTCATTTTTGTGTTGCGTTTCAAATAATAGCAACTATAAAAATTTTATTCACAATATGGTTTATAACACACTTTCCCTTTGGGCTGGGGACCCTTGTTAAATTTTGTCCTGCCTCAATGTTTGAAAAATTCATTGCTACTTAGGCGGTGGAAAAAATGTGGAGGCTCTATTTCTTTGAAATTGCATAGTATGTGTCTTGGTTGCTAGTTATGCCATTGTTATAGACTGAATACCAAATTCTAATGGAAGAGGAAGGCTCTTGGAGCCTGACACAAGAATGGGAAAAGAAAATAGCCCCTTAACTGGAGTGCACCCCAGTCTAGGACTGGATGTAGGTTAAGGGATCACTCCATTATGTGTGTCTGGTCCTCTGCTATATTGATTTATTTGATTTTTTGTTTTGTTTGTATTGGTTTGTTGATCACACATGATTAGTTTCAGTACTTCTGAATCATTGCATATTTCTAAACAGAAAAATGTTAAGAGTTTTACTGTATGTTAATTCCAATAGGATTTTAATGAAATTTGATTTCTTCTCATTTGACATTCTTGTTACTGATACTCTTGTTATTTTTCTTGAATAAATTTTCTTTTCGTTACTTTTTAAAAAAAATTTTTTTTTTCAACGTTTATTTATTTTTGGGACAGAGAGAGACAGAGCATGAACGGGGGAGGGGCAGAGAGAGAGGGAGACACAGAATCAGAAACAGGCTCCAGGCTCTGAGCCATCAGCCTAGAGCCCGACGCGGGGCTCGAACTCACGGACCGCGAGATCGTGACCTGGCTGAAGTCGGACACCTAACCGACTGCGCCACCCAGGCGCCCCTCTTTTTGTGACTTTTAAAATAGATTGTATAATTATGTAATTGAAATTTATGAAATAACTTTTTAATCCCTTTTCGGTTTTTTTCCCAACAAACTTTTTAAGGATTATTCTCCAAGGGTAAACAAAATTTTACTTCTGGAGTATCACTGATTGCATATAGCTTTTGTCAGATTTAATATGAGTATAATATGTTTGTTGGGGAGGTGTTGAGATCAGTTGGAAGTGAAATAGTATTTTTCTTGGGGAGAATTTTGGGGGAAACACTTTTTTCAAAAGAACATGTTTAAGTACTTCCTTGTAATAACATGTAAACATAAATTTTTCCAAGTTATTTCTCTCAGTTGTTGGAAGAGCATGGTCCCTTGGACATGAATAATAAAATGTTCTCTGAAGAATATGAATTCTTCCCAGAAGAAACTCGGCAAATACTAGAAAAAGCCGGAGGTTTGAAATCTTTTCTCTTGGGATGTCCTCGTTTTGTTGTGATTGACAACTGTATTGCATTGAAGAAAGTTGCATTACGGCTTAAGAAAAAGAGAAAGAAGAAAAACATTAAGACAAAAGTGGAAGAAATTTCAAAAACAGGGGAGTATTTACGAGTTAAACTACCACTGAATCCAACCGCGAGGGAATTTAAACCAGATGTAAAGTCCAAACCAGTGTCTGAGTTATCTTCACCACCAGCTTCTGAGGACGTGAAGCCCAAACCTGTATCTGCTAATTCTCCCCAACCAACCTGTGAAGCTGTGAACCCGAAACCAGTGTCTGATAATTCTTCTAGATCAGTTTCTGAGGATGAGAAGCCCAAGGAGGTCTCTTTTGATTCTCCCACATCAGTGTCTGAGGATGCCGGTCACAAGCAAGTATCCTGTAATTCTCCCAAACCAGCCTCTGAGGATGTGAAACCAACCTACTGGTCTCAACCCCATTTGGTCACAGGATACTGTACATACCTCCCCTTTCGGGGATTTGACATTACCCAGACACCACCAACATATATGAACGTGTTACCCAGTTTGTCCCAGTACACTAACATTTATACACCTCTAGCCAATGTTCCTTCTGAATATCAGCTGCAAAGATCAGTACCAGTGGCGCCATCGTTTGTAGCCAGTGACAGACCAGATGAAAGTGCTGCTGTATATTTTGAGGGTCCTCATTTGAATGCTGAGAATACTCCTCCTGGTAACGAGATTGCCCCTAAAACACAGATCCTTCAGGAATCTTTGGAAGTATCAGTAAAGACACAGTGCAGCATGAATGGTGACGGTACAGCCCTCAGTGGGTCTAACAGCCATGAAGGTCACTGTGGAAATTCTGCCAACAAGTGGGAAGTAAATCTAGAAAGTACCTACGAAGTAACAAATATTCCACATACACAAATGGCTGCTATACAGGTAAGACCTAAATAGAAAAAAGTAATCTCAATTCTGAAGTTAAATTTTCCTTTGCATCTTTCTTTGCCATTTACTAAAATTCTTTTAAATTATTGACTTTATAATGGTTATGAAAGCTTTTGCCTGGAAATGTTTTAAAAATATGAACCCTTTTGTAGGGCATGATCGGTAATTCAGAAAGAATTTTTGGGTCTAGTAAATAATACCCTTCTTCCCTAACCAAGTTTTGTACCAGTTGAGAAATGAGATAGAGGAATCAGCAGATGGAGCCATCACGTTAATGATTAATAATGGCACCATTGAGGATGATGTAGTTACTTCTGTAGCACTTGCACATCCTGGTATTGAAGCCCTGACACACCAGCCTACCTACCCAGTTAGAGCTAGACCAGGAAACCTCACAAGGTGGGGTGCTGGCCCCACAAACTTACTGTATGGAGAATGAAAGGAAATACGCTTTTTGCACAGGTGGCCCCAAAAAACAGAGTCTGGGCTATATGTGACCAGTTTCTTTTACGAAAACCAGTTTCTCTAAAAAGACAGCCAGGTGGAGAGAAACAAAAGAGATGTGAATAAAAGTTACTAACAAGCATGAGAATAAGTTTATGTTCTGTAGTTCACTTTGTCGGGCGTGAATTCATTAGACCCTTGTTGGATTATCCCCCTCCTTGTTATGTTTTCTGTTTTCTAAAAAGCTCTGAAAGCACATGTTAGAGTAATAAACCAAAATCATTTTCATTTTTACCAATTCTACATGATAGCTCTTTCCTAATACAAGAATTTGTAGAAAGTGTGAGTTATTGAAATTGGAGAAAAATAAATAAAACACACCTCGAAAAAATTGTGAGCATGTCTTAAAATGTCATTACATAATGGATTTATTGTACCACAGGAATTGAGATTAATGAAATTGTTTGTTTTTCCCCAAAGGTGTCTTGGAATATAACACATCAAGAGGTCAATACTGAGCCATATGATCCTTTTGAGGCACAACAGGTGAGTCAGAATTGTATTAGACTATTTAAAGGTTTTTTAGTTTTCATTATTATAACTAGATGGCAATGAACTAGAACTATTTTGGAGTCTGCTAATTCCATATAAAATGTTACCATGCAATAAGCTTTAGAACATGACAAAAAAAATTGTTTTTATTGAATTTGGGAAAGAGGCAGAAACAAAAGTGTTTTTTCCCTAGCTTATTTATTTCAAAGTATAATGGCTTTATTGTTTTAACTGGTATAATGAGCCTCTATTAATTTATATATAAGAGCTTATTCATGTGAATGATACAGAAAGTTTTATAATAAAAACCTTCACCATTATAAGAATGATTCAGTTAGAAAAGCTATTAATGTAATATATTGTGTTGATGTATCTTAAGAAAAGTTATTTGGCCAACTCCATAGTTCCTGAAAGGTATTAGATAAAATTCAATTCCCCCTCTCGTCTAAAACTCATAATAATATGGCGAAAGATGAATACTTCTCCACATGCTAATATCTTTTTCTCAAGCCAAAGCCTTCATCTCACTTTTAGGTGAAACATGACCATTAGTATTTTATTATCCTGGAGATAGCAACTGACAAAATTAAGAGAAGTAAGATTGTAAAAGAGGAGGTGTAATATTATTTCTTACGGAGGCTAACATTGTGTATCTGGAAGATTAAAAAATAATCAAGTGAAAATGCAATACCAAACTCTTAAGAGAATTCAAAAAGGTGATTGGATAGAATACTTTTCCAAATATAAACAACAATCTGTTGCAAAGTATACTAGAAGATAAAATTCCATTTTTTTTTTTTTAATTTTTTTTTTTTCAACGTTTATTTATGTTTGGGACAGAGAGAGACAGAGCATGAGCGGGGGAGGGGCAGAGAGAGAGGGAGACACAGAATCGGAAACAGGCTTCAGGCTCCGAGCCATCAGCCCAGAGCCCGACGCGGGGCTCGAACTCACGGACCGCGAGATCATGACCTGGCTGAAGTCGGACGCTTAACCGACTGCGCCACCCAGGCGCCCCTAAAATTCCATTTTTAATAGTAACCAAAAGATAAAATAGTTAAATCTATGAAAGAAAACTTTAAAATGTACTAAGAAATGCACAAAAGACTTACGTAAATGAAAAGTATTGTATAGGAAGGTCCATTATTGTGAAGAGACTGGTTGTCCCTAAAGCTTTTAACACAGTTCCAGTACAATCATGAACAACATGTATTAGTTACCTGTTGCTACATAACAGATTACCTTAAAACCTAGTGCTTTAATTGGGGCGCCTGGGTGGCTCAGTCGGTTAAGCGTCCAACTTCAGCTCAGGTCACGATCTCGCCGTCCGTGAGTTTGAGCCCCGCGTCGGGCTCTGGGCTGATGGCTCAGAGCCTGGAGCCTGCTTCCGATTCTGTGTCTCCCTCTCTCTCTACCCCTCCCCCGTTCATGCTCTGTCTCTCTCTGTCTCAAAAATAAATAAAACGTTTTTAAAAAAATTAAAAAAAAAAAAAAACAAACCTAGTGCCTTAAAACAACAATAAACATTTATTATCTCACAGCTTCTGAGTCAGCAATTGAGCGGTTCAGCTGATGGTTCTGGAGATTGCTGAGGACTTGCAGCCAAGATATAGACCAGGGCTCATCTGGCCATCTGCAAGGAGTAACTGGGGTTGGAGGTTCTGTTTCCAAGATGGCTCACTCACACAGCTAACAAGTCGCTGCTGACTATTGGTGGGGGCTTCAGTTCCTTGCCTGTGGACCTCCATGTAGGACCACTTGAGTGTCCTCATGTTCTCATGGGGCCTGGCTTTCCCCAGAGTGGTTGATCCAAGGTAGAAGTAGCAATAGCATTCATGACCTACTTTAGAAAGCCACTTTTTATCACTTCTTATGTATTCTCTTAGTCACACAGACCAACCCAAAAACCCTGATACATTGTAGGGGAGGACTGTACAAGGGTATAAATACCAAGAGGTGAGGATCTTGAGGGCCACCTTGGTGGCTGGCTCCTGCACAGGGTTTATCTGAAACTGGACAAATTGATTCTAGTTTAGCACATAATCTATTTTAGTACATAAATAGGCCGTTAAAATAAGAGACAATAGAACAAAAGAAAATAGAAATTTAAGGTATAATAAATAAAAATGGTATTAGTGAGCAGAAAGTAGTTTATTAAATATGTGGTATTAGGAGAATTGTTAATTAGGAGAATTATTAAATATGTGGTATTAGGAGACGGGTTGCCTGTCTAGAAGAAATTAATTTGGGTCCCCACCTATTTCCATATACCAAAGTAAATTCCAGACATATCAAAGATTTCAATATTAAAAAGCAGATCCACAATTTACCTAGAAAAAAAGGGAATTTTTTTTCATGAGATTAATAAACAGTGTAACAAAGAGTATCTGTTTATATATACACATATATAATCTGTGTGTACATATGCATAGCATGTATTTGTATATGGACAAATAGACACATGATGTCAAAACACTAATGACAAACTAGGAAAGTTATTTGCGGTATAGGGACAGATAGAGAACTAATTGCCTTGTTTAACGTACACAGTTTCTGTAAATTAATCAGGGAAAGATTAATAATGCAAAAATGGGAATGGATGTGAATAGACAATCCACAATAAAATAAGGATGATTTTTTAAACATATAAAAAGATGCCCAGCTCTGCCTGAAATAAGAAAGTCATTTATGCACTCTTGAAAGAATGTAAAAATGTAAATTTCTGGGGATGGCAATTGGGAATTTACCTGCACTCCTATATATGTATAGAGACCAGTGAACAAGGGTATTTGCATATTTGTTTCATCTGCGTTAGTGTCAGCAAAAAATTGAATACAACCTAAATATCTATCAGTATTAGACTCATTAAGTGAATTATAGTCCAGCAGTTTTATTATTACTGATATGGAATGATTTACAAGACCAGATAGATAATTAAGTAGGAAGAAGTAAGGTTAGATTGTGTTGCTATGCTTGGTACAAATAGCTTTATAGTTTTGGCCAATTAAAAAAGTAACGTAGGGGCGCCTGGGTGGCGCAGTCGGTTAAGCGTCCGACTTTGGCCAGGTCACGATCTCGCGGTCCGTGAGTTCGAGCCCCGCGTCGGGCTCTGGGCTGATGGCTCAGAGCCTGGAGCCTGTTTCCGATTCTGTGTCTCCCTCTCTCTCTGCCCCTCCCCCGTTCATGCTCTGTCTCTCTCTGTCCCAAAAATAAATAAACGTTGAAAAAAAAATTTTTTTTTTAAAAATAATGTAATGGAGTGCCTGGGTGGCTCAGTCAGTTAAGCGTCTGATGACAGCTCAGAGCCTGGGGCCTGCTTTGGATTCTGTGTCTCCCTCTCTCTCTGCCCCTCCCCCCACACTCACTCACACACACACACACACACACTCACTCCTCTCTCTCTCTCTGTCTCAAAAATAACATTTAAAAAAAATAATGTAGAACTCTTAATTTTTTTAATGAACAATACTGAAAATTATGGAGGAGAAATTAAAAGTCATCTATGTTGCCTTCTCCCTTATTTACATTTTGATGTGCAGCCCTTAGGCCTTATTTTAACATTTACATTTAAGTAAGCAATTCTTTTTACACTTGATCTTAGCCAAAAGGCCAAGAAGCCATAGCAATTCTTTTTAAAAGATAGGATTGTAGCTTGTATGTTGTGTTTAAAATTTTCGGTATTTTGGGGCGCCTGGGTGGCACAGTCGGTTAAGCGTCCGACTTCAGCCAGGTCACAATCTCGCGGTCCGTGAGTTCGAGCCCCGCGTCAGGCTCTGGGCTGACAGCTCGGAGCCTGGAGCCTGTTTCTGATTCTGTGTCTCCCTCTCTCTCTGCCCCTCCCCCGTTCATGCTCTGTCTCTCTCTGTCCCAAAAATAAATAAAAGTTGAAAAAAAAAAATTAAAAAAATAAATAAAATTTTCGGTATTTATATGTTATGGATTTTTTCCATGTCAGTAAATATAGATTTTTACCATCATTTTTAACGCAGACTTGGTATTCTATTGTATGAATATGATAGTTTATTTGATTAGTTTCTTACTGTTGAACATTTAGATTGTGTCAGCTTTTCAGGCATACGGACAGTGCTATAGTGAACATTTTTGTGTATAGAATATCTGGTGTTGAGTTCTTATAGCATACTGAGTTCTAAACCAGGTATGCTCTTCACCCTCAAATTTTTTCATCAGTATTGGGAGAATTCAAAAACACTTGTTAAATTAGCAGTTAGTTTCAGGACCTTATCATTAGTATGGCTGAGTGTTGGCTTCTCCACCAGTGAGACTTGCAGTTAATCCCCAGCACTGTTGCTTTTCCTCAGGGGCTTTAAGAAGTTGCCTAATTTCTCTCAACTTTGGTTTTCTGATCTCTAAAAGGTGTGAATAATGTTTCTTACAGAATTGTGGTGAAGTTTGTATGTGATAACATAGAGATGGCTATAATTTCTTGTTCCTTTGGTGACTTGGGCGGATAAATTGATACATAATAATAAGTTGTTAATTCATTGTGATTCTTTTGCTGAATTGAGAATGAACATAGAGGTAACTAAGATCTAAAACCATAAAGTCTTTCTCCTGGGTCGTAGTGGGGTTGACCATTTAATTAATTAATTTTTTTTTTTAATTTTTTTTTTCAACATTTATTTATTTTTGGGACAGAGAGAGACAGAGCATGAATGGGGGAGGGGCAGAGAGAGAGGGAGACACAGAATCGGAAACAGGCTCCAGGCTCTGAGCCATCAGCCCAGAGCCTGACGCGGGGCTCGAACTCACAGACCGCGAGATCGTGACCTGGCTGAAGTCGGACGCTTAACCAACTGCGCCACCCAGGCGCCCCGACCATTTAATTTATTATTTAAACGTGGACTCTCTATTCATACTGCCAAACTTTTAGTCTGGACAAATAAAAATTGGGACACTCAAAACAGACTGACATGTGTGGTCACTCTGGTCACAGCTCATAGTTCTCTAACTGATAAATCACTGAATTTCAAAACCTTGATTCTCTGCTTTTTTAAACTTGGAAGATGCTGAGGTGCAGGAGGTGGGGGAAGATAGACCTAGGTTTGTGCCCCTGGGATAGATTTCCAGGCTTGACCACTAAGGCCCTGGGGAGAGCAGTCAGCCGCAACTGGGCGGACTTGCCAGCCCACCCAGACGCCTTTCAGACACACAGGTGTGATTGCTGACTGTCCTAGCAGAATGAAAGGTTTTTTTTTTATTTTTTTAGATGTTTGTTTATTTTTGGGAGAGAATGAAACAAAGAGCACGAGTGGGGGCGGGACAGAGAGAGAAAGGGAGACAGAATCCAAAGCAGGCTCCAGGCTGAGACACAGAGCCCAGTCCAGAGCTCAAACTCACAGACTGCCAGCCAGATCATGACCTGAGCTGAAATCCAACATTTAACCGACTAAGCCGCCCAGTCTCCCTTCAGAATGAAAGGTTTTTATTTTTATTTATTTTTTTCAGAATGAAAGGTTTTTAAAAACACATAAATGACATTTTGTGTTGGACAGTATTTCACATTGCAATATGCTTCTGTTTTTGCTTTTGCTTTTTAAGCTGGTCCAAGAGATAGTTACATAACTGGAAACCATTGATAATATTTTAACTTGTCATTTTTACAACTGTCCATTTGAAACACTTAAAAGTAGGGTCAAAGTTAATATGTTTTGTTCATATCTAAAATGCATATGTACATACAGCTTTTTAAACCTAATAAATAGTTCTTGATGTTAATCATGGAGAATGATATTCACATCACACTATTGATTTAGTAATACTGAACCCTTTTAAGACAAATATTCAGAACTAATTATAGTGCAGATTGAAATGTTTCATTATGAGTTACAGTAATATGAATAGTTGTACTTTAAAAAGAGTTGGCTTTGCTAAACACTGTTTAGGAGGTTTTAATTCTTGAATTATCATGACATTTCCCTTGTAAATTTTCATCTGCCTCTTTTTCTCTTCTGTTTATTTTAAGAGACTGTTTGGAACAAGATGAGAAAAGTGTATTTTAAACTATTTTAACAGATAATCTTGTAACTTTTAGGGAGATCTTTCACAGATTGAGAAGGAATACCAGGTTTTACAAGAGCAGCTTAAGGAAGCATGTGAAAATTATGAGCAGATTAAACTCAAGGTCTCGGAAGAGACCGAGGACATGGAAGAAAAGTTGAAAAGGAACTCAGAAGAAAACAAGGTAGTTCTGTCCGAAACTTCTCTTTAGTAGCATGTGGCATGATCAGGAGGTCTGTACTTCAGTAGCCTCACTTAGCTGAGTCAACAGCGTTGTGGGCTGAACAACGGATTGTTTCTTAATAACGCTTTTTTAAATTTCTGTGTGACATTAAAGGAGCAGTGTTTTTGCAGTGTTTTAGAACCTCTGCTGTATGTTGCCTTATAAGAAAAGGGCTGTGAATCTGGGTTTTCGTTTATTTATACTCAGTTGCTTCTTTAATAAAGCTGTTTTCTGGTGACTGAGATTTTTGTTTGTTTTTTAATTTACATCCAAGTTAGCATATGGTGCAACAATGATTTCAGGAGTAGATTCCTTAAAGCCCTTTACCCATTTAGCCTATCCCCCCTCCCACAACCCCTCCAGTAACCCTCTGTTTGTTCTCCATATTTAAGAGTCTCTTATGTTTTGTTCCCCTCCCTATTTTTATATTATTTTTGCTTCACTTCCCTTAGGTTCATCTGTTTTGTCTCTTAAAGTCTTCATATCAGCGAAGTCCTATGATATTTGCCTTTCTCTGACTAATTTCACTTAGCATAGTACCCTCTAGTTCCATCCACTTAGTCGCAAATGGCAAGATTGCATTCTTTTTGATTGTCAAGTATATATATAAGTATATCTATAAGTATAAGTATATATAAGTATTTATAAGTATATATATAAGTATATCAAGTATATATGTAAGTATATATATATATATATATATATATATATATATATATATACACACACACATATCTCACATCTTCATCCTTCCATCCATCGATGGACATTTGGGCTTTTTCCATACTTTGGCTGTTGTTAATAGTGCTGCTATAAACACTGGGGTGCGTGTGTCCCTTTGAAACAGCACACCTGTATCCGTTGGATAAATACCTGTAGTGTAATTGCTGGGTTGTAGGGTAGTTCTAGTTTTAATTTTTCTGGTGACTAAGTTCTAAGTTAATCCTTGTTTATATTGAGAGGCAGTGTAGCATTAGTGATTCATGGTGTGAGCCTTGGGGTCCGACCAACTGGGTTCAGATTCAAGCTTGATTCCGTACCAGTTCTCATCTTGGGCAAGTTACTTAACTTCTTTGTGCTTTAGTTTCGTATCTGGAAATTTTGGGTGACAATAGCTCCCATTTCACGGGGGTAGATTAATACTTGTAAAGTACTTACAGCTGTGTATTGTGTAGTACGGGCTCTGTAAGTATTGCCTCTGCCACTATTATTACTACTACTATTGTCATCATCTTACTCTGAAGGAAATGTAAGACTGACACATGAAGCTTAGGCATATTTGATCTGCAAAATCACCTAGACCATCTTGAATTGACCTTGAATTCCATCAGCTAAGATGGATTATAGTTACAGGTAACTGGCTATTGGAATTAATTAGTGGCAAGGCACACTGAACTGGTGGGAAAATGAATTATAGATGTAAAGGAATCATCGCGTGTTTCTTTTTAAAACGAGGTCTTCTGTACAGGCATAACAAGTGGATGTTAGGCAGTTTAAGAAAGGAAGGATTTACACTTATCGTGGTAAGCATTGCCTAATTTTTAGAATTGTCAATTCACTGTCTTACACACCTGAAACAAATTCAACATGGTATGTCAAGTATACTTCAATTAAACACAAAAAAGTTAAGAATTTGTTCCAGAAGTCTGGATCAGTAACTGTGGTAGCATATTAAATAGAAGAAAATCAGCTTAGTGGGATTTTAATCAGGGAATTACTGGTATTTAAGTACACCCAGAACAAAAGGGTCAGTTTGTAAAGGTAGCTGTTAAAATACTGCTGTTGTAATGGTTACCACGTTCCTGTTATAACTTGTCTTCACTTGGGATGAGACAGGGGAGATTTGAAGGGTGAGAGCAGTTGAAGAAACCAGACTTTCTGGTCAGTTGCCTGGTTGAATGAGATCTTCTGATTGGGAGAGGAGAAAAGGAGCAAAAATAAAACCCTGCACAGTAGTCACTCATAGAACACTAATTTGAGTAAGCTGTCTGGGGGCTTAACAAAATAAAATATTTTTATAAACTTTCTATTACCTCAGTAAAATTCAGTTTTACTAAATCCATATGAGAATGCTTTTGGCCACCTGATTAAGTGATGAGAGCAGATTTTCAGACTCTGCCACTTGGGCTTCCGGTGAGCGAGCTTTGCTTCTCTCTGGCAGAGGCTTGTCCAGCTTTATAAACTGCTGGTCTGACTGGGTCCTGTCTTTGTGCAGTTTCTCAAGGCATCTTCCTTTCTTTCTATACTTGACCAAGAAATTCACAGTGACTCAGTCACCTCGGGTGGAGGGCTGCTAGGGAGCCGCAGCTCTGACTGGGACTGGGCTTTTAATGTGCTTTTTTAACTTCACTGAGGCTCAGGTCTGCTTTCAAGTGGGGGGGGGGGTCCTAAGAGTGTAGTCGGTCTGTTTTTTAAAAGAGCCATTATTTAGTCCCCCAGTTTTAGGCCTGTTAGGTTGTTAGATTTCCCATGTAAAACTTAGGCCCGTGTCCTGTCAGAATAAATTGCTCATCTGAGTTTTTAGGTTGTTGTCTATACAGGAGCCGATGAGATGTAGCTGTGGCCATTTCTTTATTAATCATGATTGTGTTCATAATTCGCTTGTGGAGAAATCTTTTATAAACATGAAAAGAAATGTGTGGCTTTTATTGATCTTTCCCATGGTCTTGGACTCTCTAGATCACTGAGGTCATCAGCTAATACTTTTACTTGAAAGTTGGTTGATACCACATACTAGGTACAACCACCCTTTGCACTCTAGACAAGCGATAGCAAATCACGTTTCCGAGCTCAGGCATCAGTAAGGCTGCCTAGGTTGAACTCCAGCACTACTATCTGATACCTCTGTTACCTTAGTTTACTTAACCTCTTTGACCCTCAGCTTCCTCATTAGTAATACAATCTGTACTTCGTAGGTTTTTGAGGACTCACAGGGGTGGTTGGACGAGGGTGGGTTGTCCAGAGATACTAAATATAGTTAGAAGGAAGAGTTGTCCCACCCAAAATGCCGCTCATGCCCCTACTCAGAAAAATTGTTTACAAAGCAGTTAAAGAGTGCTTGGCATATAAAAAGCATCAATAAAAATCTGAGCTAGCTATTGTATATAGCTGATGGGGTTTTATTATCATGAGCTAGGATGGCCTTAATAGTTATTTAGGCCAGTTATCTGTTATGTCGGAGGAAAATACCTGTTCTAAAGCCAGAATCTCCTGTTGGTTTTACCTCTAACTTGCAGTTGGCAGATTATAACTGACTGCAGTATTGCTCACGGGTTTATGTTCTTTTTAATTTATTAAGATAAAATTCATCATTTTATTCATTACAAAGTATGTAATTCAGTGTTTTTCAGTATACTTACAATGTTATATGACCATTAACACTATCTAATTCCAGAACCATTGTCATAACGCCAAAAAGAAACCCTGTTGTACCCATTAGGCAATCATTGCTCGTCTCCCCTGTTCTTAAGGTACTTTAATGAGATTTTCATAGAGCTAAGATGGGTATTTAAGTTGACTTTGGCTCTTAAAACGTAATCAAAATAATTTTGACCTAGAATAAGTTAATGGAGTAGAATTTTAAAACTTTGTCCTATTTTTACATCAAAACAGAATCTTGGGCCCTGCCTGCCAAAAATTCCTCAGCCCACATCTGTGTAGAGGTGGGGTTCTCCTGTTCGTTCAGTCATGATCTTTGCCAACTTCAGCCTTTTTTTTTTTTTTAAGTTTATTTATTTATTTTGAGAGAGAGAGCAAGAGTACAAGCAGGCTCCTCACTGTCAGCATGCTGCCTGAATGGGGCTTGATCCCACAAACCATGGGATCATGACCTGAGCTAAAATCGTCAGTTGGACACACTTAACCGACTGAGCCACCCAGGTGCCCCTCAGCCTTTTTTTTTTTTTTTAAGTTTATCTATTTATTTTGGGGGGAAGTAAGCAGGGGAGGAGCAGAGAGAGAGGGAAAGAATCCCAAGCAGGCTCTGCGCTGTCAGCATGAAGTCTGACGTGGGATTTGATCCCACGAATCGTGAGATCATGACCTGAGCTGAGATCAAGAGTCAGCCGCTTAACTAACTGAACCCCACGTAGGCACCCTGAGTTCAGCGTTTATAATCTAACCTTTATGTAGCTCATTATGTGCCAGACTCAATTGTAAATTTTTTACATGGATTATTTAATCACAAACAATCATAATATACTAATGTTACATAGTACACTAGTATTTTCTCCATTTTACTGTTAGGATATGGAGGCAGGAGCAGCTAATGCAACTTGCTGAAAGTCATACCAGTACTAAGTGGCAGAACAGTTAGTAAGTGTCAAGCTCTAGATCCCTTGCTTTTGTGCTCCCCTAAGAGAATGTCAGTTCCATAACCATTTGAAAAACATTTCTCAGCACTTCACAAGCAGTATGGATGTGTCAGTTAATTGCTGCCATAATAATGCTGAGTAACCACCACCCACAAAACCTTAGTGACCTATAATAGTAAACGTTAAGTGTGTGAGTCTGTGGATTGGTTTATCCCAGTTAGGCTGGGCTGGACTGTTTCACCTTTGGATCAGCTGAAGTTCTGTTGTTCTTGGCTTACTTGCTCATATACGTGGGGTCACCTGGCTATG
The DNA here is from genome assembly GCF_014898765.1 of Herpailurus yagouaroundi. Lineage (NCBI taxonomy): Eukaryota > Metazoa > Chordata > Mammalia > Carnivora > Felidae > Herpailurus > Herpailurus yagouaroundi. The sequence goes on along the minus strand of NW_024412403.1, from coordinate 8,460,991 downwards.
GAATGATCTAGAATGGCCTCAGCTGGGATGATTGGGGCAACCAGCTCTGCTCTATGTGTCTTTCTTCTTCCAGTAAGTGCAAGGACAAGCAGGGATGGTCACACAAGAAATTTTCAGGCCTCTGCTGACGTCAGGTCTGCTAATATCCCATTAGATAAAGCAAGTCACATAGCCAGCCCAGATTCAGGGGTAGAGAAAAGAGACTGCTCTTTATGGAAGGAACCTGGATGGTCCCATGACAAAGGGTGTAGGTAAGGATGGGGCTGTGAATGCTATCCCTCTGCTATAAGCAGGTCAGCACCAAAATTCACTAACATTCAGTAGTTAATCAAGAGCTTAAAAACCCTTCCATGATTGGTGCCGACCCTCCATCATCCACCTTCTCCTTTACTAGTTAGTTCTCTGCATTATCCTCTATACTTACTGGATAGCATTTGTCCTGTGATTTTTTTCACTTTTGGCTCTTTTCCTAGCACTGTTTCTTCTGCCTCAAGTGGCCGCCTTTCTCTCCAAGCCTGGCTCACTTCTCATTTTTTGGGTCCACCTAGCTCAGGCATCACTTTCTTAAGGGAGCAGTTGCTGATGGTAACCTCAGCTTTGGTTCAAGGTCCTTATTAATGCAATGGTAATAATAAATACCTCACTATATTATCCAGTGACTATTTTTGTTAACATTTTTGTTGAGATAGAATTCATTTACCATAAAACTCACCCATTTAAAGTATACAGTTCTGTGTTTGTGGTACACATACACAGTTGCACAGCCATCACCACAGTCTAAGTTCATCACCTTCAGAAGAAATCTCATACCCACTGTCAGTAACTCTCCATTCTCCTCCCTCCCACCGCCCTAGGCAACCACTCATATACTGTATGGATCTGCCTATTCTGGGCATTTTATATAAATGCAGTCACACTCTGTGTGATCTTTTGTGACTGCTTGCTTTCACTTAGCATAATGTTTTCAAGGTACATCCATGTGCATCCATCCATGTAACACATGTCAGTACTTCATTCCATTTTACTGCTGAGTAATATTCTATTGAATGGCAGTGCCACATTTTATTTATCCACTCATCAGTTGATGGGTTTTTTTTTCTACTTTTCGACTGTATGAATAATGCTGCTGTGAATATCTGCCATGAATATCTGTGGGCATATGTTTTCATTTCTTTTTTTTTTTTTTAAGTTTATTTATTTATTTTGAGAGGGAGAGAGAGCATTCCAAGCAGGGTCTGCACTGTCCGCGCAGAGCCTAACGCGGGGCTCAAACTCACGAACCGTGAGATCATGACCTGAGCCGAAACCAAGAGCCAGACACTTAACCAACTGAGACACCCAGGCACCACCATATGTTTTCATTTCTTGAGGGAATATGCTTAGGAGCAGAACTGCTGGGTCATACACTAACTCCATATTTAACTGCTTGAGAAACTGCCAGACTGTTTGAAAATAGTTGTAGAAGCTAACATCCCCACGAGTAGAGTGTATGAGGGTTCCAGCTTCTCCACATTCTCATTAATGCTTAGTATCAACCATCTTTTTGATTGTAGCCATCCTAATGGGTATGAAGTCATTTCTCATTGTGCTTTTGATCTGCATTTCCCTAAAGGCCAGTGGTGTGGAGCATCTTTTCATGTGCTTATTGTCTATTTATATATCTTCTTTGGAGAAATGTCTGTCCAATTTTTTGTCTGTTTACTAATTGGATTATTTGTCTTAAGCATTTCATATATGTTTAATCTGGGTCCAAATTGCTAGTTAAATATATGACTTCTAGATATTTTCTCCCATCTTCCATACTTGAAAATATATTTGTCCGATTTCCATTTTGCGGGTTGTCATTTCAGCTTCCTGATGGCATGATTTGCAGCACAGTTTTTTATTTCAGTGTCGTCCACTTTTTTCTTTTGTTGTTTATTTTTGATGTCATATTTTAGAAACCTCATAATCTAGGGTTATCAAGATTTACTTCTGTATTTTCTTCTAAGAGTTGTACAATTTTAGCTCCTCCATTTAGGTCTATGACCATTTTGAGTTAATTTTTGTGTGTGGTGTAGTAATTATCATTTATGCATATTTCCCCCACCAAACTGTTGTCATCTTTTAATTTTTTTTTAATGTTTATTATTTTTGAGAGAGAGAGAGAGACAGAGAGCAAGCAGGGAAGGGGCAGAGAGAGAGGGAGACACAGAATCAGAAGCAGGCTCCAGGCTCTGTGCTGTCCGCACAGAGCCCGATGCAGGGCTCGAACTCACAGACTGCGAGATCATGATCTGAGCTGTAGTCGGCCGCCCAACCAACTGAGCCACCCAGGCACCCTTAAACTGTTGTCATCTTTGAATCTCAGTGTACAAAATAGTTCTGCTGATGTTATCAAACAATGTGCGTTTGAGCACCAAAGAACTGGGTTAACTGGGTTTAGTGAATTGCGGCTGCATATTCTGTGTCCGCCTACATCAGAGAACATCAGGCCTGCACTTCTGTGAAGATTGTTGCTTGAATATTTGCTAATATGTGGTTGAGGATATTATCCACTGTTTCATTTGACAAAATGTATTGGATGCTCCCTTCAGTATAAGCCAGGCTCTGTGCTGGTCTTTTGGGACTTTTCTGCAGCGTCCTCTTTGTGAGGCCCTAAGAAGTTGTTTCGCTCTGCTTTCACTACCTGGGCTTCTTTGTGCAGCAAACTTGTTTTTATTTTGTGGGTATAGCTCACTCTGTTTCCTCGGATTTTGTCTACCAGAAAAGTTTTAATGCTCTTTCTAAAGAATGGCTCATGCCTCGTGCCATTTACTTTTATATTACTCTCACTTCTGGTTCTGTATTACCATTTTTATCTTTTTATTTTGTTTTCTTTACCTACTTAGCATTCTTTTTATTTTGTTTTTTTTATTATTTATTTTGAGAGAGCATGCGGGGGAGGGGCAGAGAAGGAAACAGAATCCCATGCAGGTTCCATGTTGCCAGCACAGAGCCCGACTCAGGGCTCAGTCCCACAAACCATTGGACGCTTAACCAACTGAGCCACCCAGGCACCCCTTCCGCCTACCATTTTCTTATCCATAAAAAAGTCAGCCTTGCCCACTCGGCTACCCACAGGCTGTTAGGAAAGATGAAGTGTGATAATAGATGTGAAGCATTTGTAAAACTAAAGCCTGGGAGCACCTGGGTGGCTCAGTCAGTTAAGCATCCGACTTCGTCTCAAGTCACGATCTCACAGTTTGTGAGTTTGAGCCCCGTGTCAGGCTCTGTGCTGATGGTTCGGAGACTGGAGCCTGCTTTAGATTCTCTGTCTCCCTCTCTCTGTCCCTCCCCTGCTCATGCTTGCTCTCTCTCTCTCTCTTAAAAATAAATAAACATAAAAAAAAAAAAACCCAAACATTAAGAAGCAAGGAGAAACCATTGAACTTGCCAGATAAAGCATGTGTGTAGACCGCCTCTAGGTTAGAGTCATTTAGGCTAGAGACTGAAATGTGAACACTTCTAGGCAAGCTGAAGGGGTTCTTCAGAATCCCCGAGTGCGGTGAGGGGCTCTGAGTGCTGAGAGACCTGAAGGAAAGGAAAGGGTGTTTGAAGTATGCACTTGGGAGGCTGACATACCCTCTGTCAGGGGCGCTTAAATCAGGGGTCCATTGAAACTTGAGGGTGTTGCAGAAGGGTCCTTGGAGGATGGAATGAATGTCGGAAGGTGGAGGCTACTACAGACAGGACTCTTTCGAGCAGGTTTCAGGGGAGATTCTGCACTTTCCCCTTTGCCTTCCCTGCACCATGTCTCTGCTCCCAGCACCCAGGATAAGACTGTGTCTTCTATAAATAGACTCTCATGGTCTGAGGACTTGCCCTCTGAACCCTGTAGACCTCCTTGCATCCAGTTCACAGTGTAACCAGGTGCATCCTGGAAGGAACTCGTAGACATTTAACTGACATTTCTAACATGGCTTTTCATGGGGAAATGCATTCCAGGTTACAACCAACCAACTGGTCAGTGGACTTGGAATAGGGTGGGACTTGCCCATATTGGAAAAGGCTGTTTTGGGGAACAAAGCATACCTGACTTGATTGTGTGCTGTTCTTGTGCTAGAATAGCCTGTTAGAATAGAGGTGTCTGTTGTATAGACAAATAAGACTCAGAAGAATGTTGTTTCTTTCTAAATGGTTATGTTGAAAAGCTGTGTGAATTCAGTATTTTTATTCCTTTGATTTCTAGTCTTTGTCAAACGCTTAGAAATTTCTGCTCTGTCCCATCAAACTGACTGCAGGGCCTGGGGTGCCTGGGTGGCTCAGTCGGTTAAGTTTCCAGCTCAGGGTCCTCAGATCAAGCCCCCTGTCAGACTCCACACTGAGCATGGAGCCTGCTTAAGATTCTCTCTCTCCCCCACTCTATCCCTTTCCCCTGCTCACTCGCACTCCCTCTTTCTCTCTCACTCAAAAGTAAAAAGATTTTTAAAAATGACTGCAGGGTCAAAATTACGGGGTTCTCACATATTTATTCACAGATTTATTTAAACATCCATATCTAGATTAATGTGTCTGTTTTCATGCTTCCTAGCCTAGTACATCTTCTGTGCTCTTTTTTGTTAATGGGATTTTTAACTGTTCATCAAAGGTAGAAACCTATTTTTAACTCTGTCAACTTCTTTTTTTTTTCAATTTTTTTAAATGTTTATTTTTGAGAGAGAGACAGAGCATGAGTGAGGGAGGGGCAGAGAGAGAGGAAGACACAGAATCTGAATCAGGCTCCAGGTTCTGAGCTGTCAGCACAGAGCCCAACGTGGGGCTCGAACTCACAAACTGTGAGATTGTGACCTGAGCCGAAGTTGGCCACTTAACCAACTGAGCCACCCAGGTGCCCGTAACTCTTCTTTAGGTCACAACTTCTGCTTTAGGTCTCATATCCCACTTAGACATATGGTCTTATCTGTCCTCTTCTTTTAAAATTTCATTTATTTCTTTTTATTATCCCTACCATAATCCTTATTGTCTCTCACGGACTATTACAGTGAAATTCTTAAGAAATTTTACCTTCGTCTAAGGTAGTTTTTAACATTAAGGGTTATAATTCATAATGGGCTATGAAATCAGTTTAATGGTGGTGACTGGAATTGTTTTCAATAATTGAATAGATTAAAAATATCAGAAAGCATCCCCGAAAGGGCACTTCTCTTTCAGTTTGCATGTGTGTGCATATATACGTACGGTATGGATTGTTATTAAAATGTATCTGTTGTTTGGGGTCACAGTCAAGAAAATATGAAGGCCACTGATTTGGTCTACCACTTTCACGTGGCCTCTTACCTATTCTTCTTTGGGTTTTCTTTTTTTTTTTTTCCCTCTTACCCATTCTTAATCCATCTCTGCGTCTTTTGCTTATTTTTCTAAAACCAGAATCTAATCATCTCACTACCTTGCTTAAGAGTCTTCACTGGCTCCGTGTTATCTACCGGGTAAAGTCCACCCTCCTTAGCATTACTCACAAGCCCCTTTATAATTTGAACCCAAGTCATCTCGGGTATCATTCTCCCTGCCCTGCCTTCCAATTGTCCACCTCGTACTCCAGCCACATAGTGCCTCTTGCTTTCATTTGTACGTGTCTTACTCTTTTATCCTTCTGCCTCACTATTCCTACTGTTTGGGATCTATTCTCCACATGGCATCTCATCTTTAAAGACAGAAATCAGAAATCACTGTTTTTAAGAAGCCCTTCCCAAATACCAGATAATCTACCATGCCTCTGTGCCTTTTTGTTTGACAGCCTCCCCCCAGCCTGATTCGGTGAGGACAAGTGAGGCCCAAGGCTGTGTGTCATATGATTCTGTATCCCAGGCTCAGCCCAGGTCCTAAGTGTGCTCTGCTAAACTGGAGTTATTGATTGAACTAATGCACCACCACAATTCTGGTCTTTGGGGCTTTTTTTTTTTTTTTTTTTTTTTTTTAAGTAAATCTTCCTATTTATTTAAGTGCTTTCTAAAAATGTTTTTAGATATCAAAGACAGAATTAGATTGGTTCCTTGAAGATTTGGAAAAGGAAATTAAAAAATGGCAACAAGAGAAAAAAGAAATCCAAGAAAATCTAAAAGCACTAAAGAAGAAAATGAAAAAGGTTCTAAATGCCAACGAAACGTAAGTTAACAATTGAAAGGCAATGATTTTTTATTATTGGGGCTTTTTTGTTGTTATTTTAACATTTTTGATATTCAGTTTCAGACTATATCAGGTAGTGTACAAATTTAAATACTGTTTTCACCCCATTTTAGAGAACGTTCTGTGGGGACTTACCTGAAATTTTTCGTAAAACTACTGTGTTTGCCAATCAAGTGGGACTATGAATGAGCAAAGAGCTGACTTCCTTCTAGTCGGGACACCACCCGTTACTGTGAACATTACCTTTGCCCCATTTTTTCCTTGTCTATAAAGTGAGGGGCTTAGTCTAGATCTAAGGTTCTTTCCTGCACTAAGATTCTGCGATGATTATTTATAATTGCTTTCATCTTGAGCCTTTAAATTACTAAAATTTGGTCTTGTGGTATGAAGGATTTGGTAATGCATACAGGTAATACAGTTGTCAGATGGGCCAAGTTTAAGATTCTCTGTGATCCATTCCTAACCCCTCTCTTCCCTAGTTGGTGACGTATCATATGATTCCTCAGCTTAATTGTTACCTACCACTGTGTAACAAAAACACTCAAACTTGGTGGCTTACATTAACAGCCATTTTATGTGATCATGATCTTGGAACCTGGTCTGAGTTCCGCTGGGCTGTTCTGATGGTCTTCACGTGGCAGGGAATTGGCTGGGGCTAGGCTCAGCTGGGATCCTGGGATGTCCTGGCTTTTTCTCTCCGTGTAGTTTCACGGCTGCTCCCTTTCCATGTAGCCTCTTCATGTGACTTTTATCGGTATGGTCTACCCAGGTGATCTCCAACACAGTAGCCAGGCTTCATATGTGGTGGCAAAGGGCTCCCAAGGGTACGGGAGCAGAAGCTGCCATGCCTCTTGAAGGTTCAGGCTCAGAACCATCAGAGCATTACTTCCACCACATTCTGTTGTGAAAAGCAAGCGGCAGGCCTACTGGAGATTTAAGGGCATGAAGAAGGGGAGGCATGGTTCACGGGGGCCACTCTACCATTCTCACCTTTCAGGACATTCGTGGTTTTTCCATTTGCCATGCCATAGGATCGACAACTTCATCATGAGTCTTGCTGGCATTAAATTTGGACAGTTTTTAGGTAATCCTTCCAAGAATGATGAACCATAAAACACCGCCTGTGTCTTGTCATTTTGAGTAGGCTCAGAGTAGTTCTATCAGAACACATGTGTGGAAATAACGTCTGCAAAGCTCTGTACAGTACCCCCACCCCCACCTATAGGTTCATTTTTCACGGTTTCAGTTACCTGTGATCAGTGGCAGTCAAGCTCAGATGATTCCCCTTCTGACATATTGTTGGAGGGTCAGTAGTCGCCTAGTGCTGTGTCACCCGCCTGCGTCACTCGCCTCACCTCATCATATCACACAGGCATCTTGTCATTTCACATCATCAAGGAAGGCTGGGGACAGTGTAGTAAGATAAGATACATTGAGAGAGAGACCACACTCATACGTAACATTCATTACAGTATAGTTGTTTTTATTTATTATTAGTTATTGCTGTTAATCTCTTACTGTGCCTAATTTATAACTTGAACTTTATCATAGGTATGTATATATAGGAAAAAACCTGGGTTTGTAACAGTCCATGGTTTCAGGCATCCAGTGGGAGTCTTGGCACATACCCCTCTCAATATTTGAGCATGTCAGTAGTGAGGTTATTCAAAAATTCAGGAATATTTGTATTTAACATAGATTTTTGTATGCTCAATTCAGATTTACTGTTAAACTAGACAAAATAAATGAGGCTGATAATGATAAGAAATTTTTGTGTGTGTGCTAGCATAAAAATCCATTTCTGTTGAGGAATAAAGTTTTTATTATTTTTTACTTTATTAATACATGTTTTCCTTTTTTCTGTCCCAGTTTAAAGATAAGCTACAGGCTTCTTTATGTGCTTGGCTTTTTGCACTTTGCAAATGATATAAATCTAAATTTTATATCTGGATTTTAAAGTAAAGCCTCTTTTTATATTATATTATATCTTTTTATATTATATATATTATATTATATATATTTATATATTATATTATATTTATATTACATTATATTATAAATATTTTATATTTATATTATATTATATTTATTATAATAAAAATATATTTATATTATTTATTTTATAAGCTTTATGTAGTCTTAAGTTTTGAAGCAAAACTCTGAGCAGGAGAATAATTGTATAATTAAGCAGTTGACCCTAGAACAATGTGGGGGTTTAGGGGTGCTGACCCCCAACATGTAACTTTTGACTCCTCCAAAACTTGACTACTAATAGCCTACTGTTAACTGGAAGCCTCACTGATAACACAATTAACACATATTTTGTATATTTATTATATGCCATAATTCTTGGTAAACTAGAGAAAACAAATTTACTAAGAAAGTCATAAGGAAGGGGCACCTAGGTGGTTCAGTCGGTTAAGCATCAGACTCTTGATTTTGGCTCAGGTCATGATCTCACAGTTTTTGAGTTTGGGCCCCACATCGGGCTCTGAGCTGACAGCTCAGAACCTGCTTGGGATTCTCTTGCTCTCTGCTCCTCCCCCGCTTGCACTCTCTGTCTCTCGAAAATAAATAAACTTTAAGTAAAAAGAAAGAAGGAAGAGAAAGTACATTTTTAGTATTATACTGTATCGAAAAAAAAATCTGTATATATGCACTACACAGTTCAGACTTGTGTTGTTCAAGGGCCAACTGTACTTCCTGTTTTGCAGGAAGTTTTAAAATTTAAAAAGACAATGGTTTTGTAATCAAAATACCTTGGGTTTACATTCTGGCATGCCAGTTCAGGTCTTTTCATATGCAGATCCCCTCCCCAAGCACCCACCCTTGAAATTTGATCTTGCTGGGATACTTTTTATTTATTATTTTAATTCAAGTTGGTTGGGGCACGTGGGTGGTTCAGTAAGTAGGTTAAGCCTCTGACTTTGCCTCAAGTCATGTTCTCCCAGTTCGTGAGTTTGAGCCCTGTGTTGGGCTCTGTGCTGACAGCTCAGAGCCTGAAGCCTGCTTTGGATTCTTTGTCTCCCTCTCTCTGCCCCTCTCCCACTCGTTCATTCATTCTCTCTCTCTCTCTCAAAAATAAGCTTTAAAAAAAAATTCGGGGTGCCTGGCTCAGTCAGTTGGGTGTCCAGCTTCAGTTCAGGTGATGATCTCACAGTTCATGAGTTTGAGCCCTGCATCAGTCTCTGTGCTGAGCTCAGAGCCTGGAGCCTCCTTCGGATTCTGTATCTCCCTGTCTCTCTGCCCCTCTCGTACTCATGCAGTGTCTCTCTCTGTCTCAGAAGTAAACATTTTTAAAAAATTAAAAAGTTTTAGAAAGATATATACACTTCGTTTTGCAGGGTGTTAGACTGGATACGTGTGTGTGTTGACTGGGCTGTATTTCTTTTTGAGAGAGAGAGAGCGCGCTTGCGCAAGTCGGGGTGGGGCAGAGAGAGAGAGGGAGACACACAATCCACAGCAGACTCCAGGTTCCGAGCTGTCAGCGCAGAGCCTGACACAGGGCTCAAACTCATGAACTACAAGATTTTGACCCGAGTGGCAAGTCAGATGTTTAATCAAATGAGCCACCCAGGCACCCCTGTAAGTCCTATTTTAATGATGAGAAGGCTGTTTTCATTTTGAATGAGAGCCACTGGTTATACTGATGATGATAGACAACACCCATACTCCTCTGGGTCATGTAGAATCACCTGGAAGTGCTCCTTGAAGTGAACTGAGATAAGGTGTTGTCTACACTGCAAGCATATGACCTAGGGTGAAGAAAAGATTTCTGTCCTTTAGGTGTTAAAGGAAAATGACCCAGATTCTTTGCCTATTTAGAAGATAATAGAAATTAAATCAAAATGTAGAAGTTTACAAAATCAAGAAATGTTTGCCTCAAAGTAAGTAGAATTTACTATGTGGGATCGTGTTTTTAAATATCCTTGAAAATTAATTAAAATTTGGTGATTTTCTTCCTTAGATATACCCAGAAAAATGATGGAAAGGATAAGGAACATGAATTACTTCTGGATCAGTCCCTCGAAATCAGGCAAATTAAGTTTATGTTTGCTTTTACTATTATCTTATACTTTTAATACCCAGAGGCACCAGCACACTAGGGTTCTAAGTCTATTGTGGCTTGTCTATTTCTTTTAAATAATTATGTCTCTTTTATTTGTTTCTATTTTATTCTTTAAATTAATGTTTAAATAAAATTATTCTTTGAGTGTTTTTATTTTATGATGTTCCTACTACTTTTATTTTACATTGTTAGTATAAAAATCCTCAACTTTATTCGGGGTGCCTGGGTGGCTCAGTCAGTTAGGTGTCCTACTTCAGCAGTTCATGGGTTCGAGCCTTGAGTCGGGCTCTGTACTGATGGCTCAGAGCCTGGAGCCTGCTTCAGATTCTGTGTCTCCTGCTCTCTGCCCCTCCCCCACTCATGCTCTGTGTCTCTCAAAAAATAAACAATTAAAAAAAATTTTTTTTTAATCCTGAGTTTATTATTGTTGATTAACTGTTCTTTTCCTTTGAAGTCTCCTGAAACTAAAAATGTGGATTTTTTTTTAAGATTTTATTTTTCAAGTTTATTTATTTATTTTGACAAGAGAACACACGTGCTCCTGAGTTGGGATGGGGGATAGGGAGAGGGGGAGAGAGAGAAAGTCCCAATAGGCTCCTCACTCTGCACTGAGCCCAACGTGGGGTTCAGTCTCATGGACAGCAAGATCATGACCTGAGCCAAAATCAAGGGTCAGATGCTTAACCAACTGAGCCACCCAGGCTCCCCTAAAAATGTGTTTTTAAAACTTTTCTTTTGGGGCGCCTGGGTGGCGCAGTCGGTTAAGCGTCCGACTTCAGCCAGGTCACGATCTCGCGGTCCGTGAGTTCGAGCCCCGCGTCAGGCTCTGGGCTGATGGCTCAGAGCCTGGAGCCTGTTTCCGATTCTGTGTCTCCCTCTCTCTCTGCCCCTCCCCCGTTCATGCTCTGTCTCTCTCTGTCCCAAAAATAAATAAACGTTGAAAAAAATAAATAAATAAATAAAACTTTTCTTTTGTGTTACTTAAGATAACAATCTCAACTTTATTATGGTAGTTGTTCTACAATTTTAAGTTTATTAAAGAGGGCAGATTTTTATTATGAACCTATAAAAAGTTTTAAGCTTTGTTAATGGATATAATGTTTTTACCTACGGGTAGTCAGTATATTTATTAGTGAAGCAGTTGTGTTCTGCATTTTTCGTTGAATATTGTTTCACATAGACATTTCCATTCGCATCATGATTCATGGCCTTTTTGTTTTTTTTAAGCCCTTATACACATATTGCCGTGATTACTTTGTAGAGATCACTTTTTTCCTTTGGATGATTTCTTTGTCATATAATGTGTGTCAAAATAGAATTTCCTGACTGGAAGCATGAGGGATGTTCTGTAGCCAGATACGTTGTAGTCCACCTGCCCTGGTAAAAGTGATGAACCAGCTTCTCAGCATTTCCACCAAACACTCAATTTTTAAATTTTATATGTTCCTTTGACAATTTGTGAAATGCAAAAAGCACATATGAGTGAATCTGTGTGTCAGACACTAAGAAGTTTTGTGAGTCTCTCTCTGTCATGATTTCAAAGCTAACCTGGCTTAAGCCTTTAGTTATCTCACTGTTTTTTTCTTTTTCAAGAAGTTTTTTCTCATTAACATTTGCAGTGATACATTTACAAGTGAGAAAATGAAAATAGGAGAGTGCATAAAGAAAGGGAAAGAGAATTATGAAGAGAGTCTTCAAAGAGCAGTGGCTGCAGAGGTGAGCCTGGGACACTTGGTGGTGGACAGATGTGGCGAGATTGTTTGCTTTGTTTGCTTTGTTTGATTGTTTTTCATATGCCTACATATGAGGCATAACAACATTGCTGAAAAGTGTGGAGTCTGACGGATAGCCTCTCACCCAGAGTCCTACATCCCAGAAATAGCTACTTTTTTCCATGCATGTCACTTTTTAATGTTTTACCCTTGTGCTTACATGATATTACATAGCTGTACTCAAAGTGAACACCACATTTTGCAGTCTGCTTTCCTTATTTTTATAATTCAGTCGTTTTCCATGCTGTACCTTAGAATGGCTTCATCATCTGTAATCAAGTGATGTGCCATGAAGTAGCCAACCATAATAGTCACTACTGGAAGAGGAACTTGAAAATAATCCACTCATTAAGAATATACTCTCAAAAAAAAAAAAGAATATGCTCTCTTCTTTCCTCAGAAGAATATATACCAATGTCCACATACTATTTGAGCTACTACTGAGACAAAAATCAAAATAATGACCTCCGGCTGTATTTTATTGAGTTCCCAAAACATGGTTGTCTTTGTTTTCTCAATTGAGAAGAAATACTACTTGTTGGTATATATATCTATGATTATTCTGGGAAATTAAAAAAAAAAAAAAAAGACTTAGCTTATATAATCCACAGACATGGGACTTCTGCTTAAATATTGACTATGCAGCTGCTTCTAAGGAAAGGATGGGGAAAGAAAAGCTGAAGTGCCTATATTATATGAGTCCTATGCGTACATGTATATTTATGAGCTTGGTCAGGTCCCATTTACCACCATTTGGCCAGCCCTTCTGCCTGGTGGGCCCTGTGAAGGTTACTGACACCTGTATTAAAAGAAAGCAGTTCTATATTTCTTGCAGTGCCTCTTACAAAAATGGCCCATAGGCTTGTGGGAAAACCAAAAAACATTCCCCAGAGGCTTTTGAAGCTCATACTGAGAACAACTTCTTTGAGGCCTTTAAATTTGATAGCGTGCAGCCTGGGGGTCATTGTGCAGACCCCTGGCCCTCTGCTTACCAGGGACAGGACCACAGATAATGCTCATCAGGCCTATACATGCAGGGAACCTGGCTCTGTGTTTGTACATGCTTAAGCAGTAAGCCATGTGGAAGGTTTAGTATCTGAGAAAAGTACTCTGGAAGGTAAAATAATTTTCCTGTCATTATGTTATTCTGTTTTCAAATCCAAAAGTTTGAATTAATTCATGTTGACTTTTGTGAATTACTACATAAGCAAGTTCTAGTGCTTCTGTCATCATCTGTCATTTAAGGAGAAACTGGAAAGTGGCTTAGAATGTTTACGTTTTAACAACCTTAAGATAGTTTCAGTTTCACTGTTTGAAAATACTTCATTGTTATCTAATCTAATGGTAGGTATCTGTGCTTGAAAACTGGAAGGAGACAGAAGTGTACAAATTACAGATCATGGAATCACAAGCAGAAGCGTATCTGAAGTACCTGAAGCTCCTGAGCAGGTACTGTGTGGTGTCACGGGTGTGCTTCCCAGCATGTCGTGTAGGAAATCCACATTAGAGCTGATTTGACAAAAAAGTCATTACATTATTCAGGACCATTTTATTTTTAATAGTTATACATCATCAATACATGTTCAGTTGCAGAAAAATCAAAATATACAAACCAAACTGATAACGATTATCCATAATTCTTTTTTTAATGTTTTATTTATTTTTGAGAGACAGAGTAGGGAGGAACAGAGGGAGAGAGAGAACCCCAAGCAGGCTCCTCACTGTCAGCACAGAGCCTGATGTAGGGTTTAGTCCCACGAACCGTGAGATCATGACCTGAGCCAGAATCGAGTCGGATGCTTAACCAGTTGAGCCACCCAAACTCCCTGATTATCCATAATTCTTAATTAATGTGTAACTAATTAGTATTTAAAATTTTTTTTTTCAACGTTTATTTATTTTTGGGACAGAGAGAGACAGAGCATGAACGGGGGAGGGGCAGAGAGAGAGGGAGACACAGAATCGGAAACAGGCTCCAGGCTCTGAGCCATCAGCCCAGAGCCCGACGCGGGGCTCGAACTCACGGACCGCAAGATCGTGACCTGGCTGAAGTCGGAGGCTCAACCGACTGCGCCACCCAGGCGCCCCTAATTAGTATTTTAGAAGAAACCATTAAGTATTTGAAAAAAAAAAATTTTTATAAATATAGATATATAGATATATAGATATTTTTTTTTACTAAGTAATATAAAGGAAGCTTCCTTCGTATCAATAATGACATTTCTCTAACCTAATTTTGAAAAGTTGGGTAGTATTCCAGCATACAAATGTGTCATGATTTATTAAACCCCACTGTGGTGGTGCATAGTTGGGTTCTTTGCACACTCTGTTAAGAAAAGCTGCATTTCAGTGAGTTTCCTTGTAGCCACATTTTTATGCACGTTATTAATCATTTCCATGCAATAAATTTCTGGAGTGAAGATCACATTTTCAAGCTTTTTAAACAATTACCTTCTGTAAGAACAATCACTTAACAGTCTTAATGATAGAGTATGGAAATGTCACTTCAGAAGATACTCACCTATGGTCCTTTTTTCAACTCTCATAATCTTTACCTGTTTTTGTTTGTTTAGCTTTGATTTTGGAATAAGGTTTACCTGGGAATTCTAGAGGGTCTTCCTCAGTCTAGTCTCTAGCACTATTCTGTGTGGATTTTCACACAAGGGATTATTTTTCATCTGGTCTTTTTATCATTCCACAGTCAGGTTTTTCATCCTTCCCTGTGCTTTTTGCCTTACATTTCAAACCCTCGGTGTTGAGCCACAGGTTCTGTGGGTCACGGGAAAAAGTTTGGATGTGTTGTTATTTCTTCATTTTTCAAGATTTAGTTTTTTTCACATGAGAAAACCTTTCTAATGAGAGGAAAACTAAGACGCTGACTCGGGTTATAAAACTAGTGCAGCTGAAGTGAGGCCCAGGGGCTCTGAAAGGCCAGTGTTTGACCTCGTGCACTGTGGTGCCTCTGAGAAATGGAGATCTCAGACCTCCTTTCATCTGACAGTGTCGACTTCCTTATTAAATCTCATAGGACACGTAGCTTCTTTCTTAGGGATGCCCTGCTAACTTTCCCATTCCACCAAAGGATAGCAAAAGAGAAAAGACGTAAAAGGAAATGTTCTGGGTTTTCTTTAAGATGTATAAAGAAAACCGGGTGCTCAGTCAGTTAAGTGTCTGGCTCTTGGTTTCGGCTCAGGTCAAGATTCAAGGTTCGTGGGGCACCTGGGTGGCTCAGTCGGTTAAACGTCCGACTTCGGCTCAGGTCATGATCTCGCGGTTCGTGAGTTCAAGCCCCACGTCGGGCTCTGTACTGACAGCTCAGAGCCTGGAGCCTGTTTCAGATTCTGTGTCTCCCTCTCTCTCTCTGACCCTCCCCTGTTCATGCTCTGTCTCTCTCTGTCCCAAAAATAAATAAACGTTAAAAAAAAAAAATTTTTTTTAAAAAAAGATTCAAGGTTCGTGAGATCGAGCCCCGCATCAGGCTCCCCATCAGCAGCACAGATCCTGCTTGGCATTCTCTCTCTCTCTCCCTCTCTCTCTGCCCCTCCCCCACTCATGTGTGTGTGCTCACTCTCACTCTCTTTCTCAAAATTAATAAATAAACAACAAAAAAAAAGATGTGTAAGGAGAGCTGACACAATCACAAATTCGTAGTGTTATTAATCTTCCCAGTTAGGAGTTCGAAAGCTTGTTTGTCACTTTCAGTAAAGGTGTGGAGGTATAACTTACCAGTGTGTCAGGCCCTACTCTTTATTTTACAATAACGATGTGGGTTTTATTGGAATGTTTCAAGTGTTCCAGGCTGCCTTATAATTTTTTTTTAGTGTAAAAACACCCTTTGATGTTAAACACAAAGATGTTAAGTGAAAAATGGTCAAATCTTCAAATTTAGGGAAAGAAATTAAAATTAAGGAGAATGTTTGCTCTCTGTCCACCAGCTTAGGGGTTTGGGTTAGATAAGCAATTAATATTTCCTAAATTGTTTCTAGTGGTGAGTCTGTAAGATACATAATTCTTTAAAAATAGGTTTTGGAGGGGCGCCTGGGTGGCTCAGTCAGTTAAGCATCCGACTCGGTTCAGGTCATGGTCTCACTGTTTGTGAGTTTAAACTCTGCCGCAGGCTCTGTGCTGACAGCTCAGAGCCTGGAGCCTGCTTCAGATTCTGTCACCTTCTCTCTCTGCTCCTCCCCACTTGTGCTCTGTCTCTCAAAAATAAATAAATGTAAAATAAAATAAAATAAAATAATTTAAAAATAGGTTTTGGTGTGTGTGTGTGGTCATGTGAAATACATCTTTCTGTCGTGTTTAAATGTTGTCATTTACACTTCAGTGCTTTTAACTTTTAAAACATTTCTAAAGTAAACATTAAATGGTTTCATGGTTCTCTGCTTTTTCAGTGATTCTGCAGCATATCCTGATACGGAGTCTGATGTACATTCATGGGAATCATTTCTTTGTAAGGTTGGAAAAGAAATTGAGAAAGCAAAGGTAAGTTACAAAATATTTTCTGTCAAAACCTAGATGATGATTATAGTTCTCAGGAGAGGCTAGTGTCATTGAAACTTTCTTTTTTGAGCTGTTAAAGATAATATATATTTTTTATTGTAATTATTAGGAAGAGTTTTTCCTGAAGGTAATGCTGTTTTCTTAATTAACTGTCTTAAATTCTGCCCTTAATTGATAAGATTAGAGAAGTTCCATTTGATAAGGCTTTAGAACATTCTGATTAATGAGGTCTCATTTTGAGTTTCTTTCCTTACAAGAAATAATTGTTCTGATACCGTGCATCTCTGTTATATTTCCTGGAAAATTGTTGAGCATTTGTAAATATATAGTAAGGAAAAAAGTATTAATTGACAATTGTGATATTCCCCTGGGAATTTATTAGAAAAACTTAACACTTTTCCTTCTACCTACAGTCTCAATTTGAAGAACAAATTCAAGCAATTAAAAATGGCTCTCGGCTCAGTGAACTTTCTAGAGTGCAGATTCCTGACCTTTCACTTCCTGTCTGTAGCACAGTAAGTCTGTCACAGCTTCTGTCACCACAATTTCTTCCTTATTTGGGCCCAAGTAATTTTTTATTGTTTGTATTCTGGGAGATTGCCTTAATGTTTTCATTATTGGTGCTACTGGTTAACATTTCAAGCTGGATAGTAAACATTCTTACGTAAATGGAAGAGGAGTCTTTCTACATCAGTGTCTAAGGACAGGACTGAAGTGAACACAGGGCTGGTACATCTGCCTTCTTTTCTGGATGCTGGCATGTTCTCTGCATTTGAACGAATAATCTAAGAGGAGCAGGTGCCTGTGGTTTAGACCAGCTCTCTCTACTGACACCACCTCAGAGTTAGTCTTATTCCTGGATACTTGTGGGCATAAGACCAAAATTCAGATCTGTGTCCTCATCAAATACAGAGACATACAAAGGTTTTGTTGGTTAGGTCTGTCATATTTTACTGCTATTTTGAGGTATTTGCTAAAAAATCTTTGGAATAATAGTGACTGCCAAACCTGTCTTTATATTTTAAACTATGCAGCACAGTAAAGAAAAACATGAATTTGATATTGTGGACTTTAAAAATGGCTATACCAGGTATCACTTTATTGTCTTCTGGGGTACATACTGCTTCTTTAGACACAGAGCAGATGCTCAGCCAATACTAAAATGGCTGAAGCCCAAAGGAGATCAGACTGTAAGAATTTAAAGAAGGACTCTATTCAAGAGTTGATTAGAGCTGGTTTCAGAATATTTTGGCACAACATTAAAACCTATTTGTGAAGTAGTCTGCTGTAAGGAGACTATTTTCCTTAGCTCCTGATTTGCACCTTCCTGCTACTGCCAGACCTTTGCCTAAACTGTCCTCCAGCCTGGAGCACTAGCCTCACTCTTGGCATTGTGTCTGTACCTGAAAGCCTGGTCAAGGCGGCCCTCATTTGCCCCTCACCCTGTAGCCCTTCTGTCACATGCGCTCAGTCTCCTTAACTGAGGTGACAGGCTCCCTGCACACAGGAGCCTGATCTCGAAAGGCTTTGGCTTGTCAGTATTTTGCGCAGTAAGCATTCAAGTTGTGGTTTCGTCTGCCAAAACTGTGTTTAAAATGTTAAAAGTCAGCCACCTTGAACTGAGTAAAATATTCTATTGAGTTCCAAAGTTTCTTCTCTCCATAGAAAAACATTTTTTTCTCCATTGAACTGAGTAAGAAGTAGAGTTTTATGTAGAATTAAAGCTCACGTATCATTTATAGTGTTTCCAAACTTTCATGGCAGACATGGAAGGGAAAAAAATGTGAGATCTCAACAGCATATTCACTACTAACTTTTAGTTCTAGCTTATGTAATTTTATCAACACACAAAAAAATGTTAATACCCAAAACCTTGGGAACTCGTAGGGTGCCAGGCACTTGAGTAATAAATATTACCCTAAAAACCATTAACTTTGTGTGTCATTTCTCCCCCATTCATTCATTGGGTATTTAGTGGTGATGAAGATTGGATGCGGTCTCTTCCCTCAAAGGACATATGGGTTTGGGAAAAGAGAGATGTTAAGCCCATAATTACAAGTAAAGTGTGCCAAGGTTTTTCATAGGAGCATAAAATGCTATAGCAGCATAAATTAGGAGGCACTAACCTAACGAAGAGGTCCAGACCTCAGCAGAAGATTCCCTGTTGGAGGTCTCAGTGAGTCAGAGATCTGGAATGGGAATTAACCAGGCAAAAGGAGGACATGGGTGTGTGTTTGAGGAGGGGTGGATGGTGTGATATTTGGAGGGTCAGAGTGTTCAAATGGAAGAAACAGCATATTTGGAGGCTAGGAAAATAGGAAACACTTCTTTCATGGATATAAAAGAAGTTTAGTATGACAGAGGGGGGCTTTGGTGAGAAATATAAAAGTACCCAAGGGCCAGAACGAAGGGAACTTTGTTCTGTAAGGTGTGTTCAGCAGTTTGACTTTTCCTGAGGTCACTAAGAACCCAATGCAGGTTTCAAGTAAGGGGATGACTTGGCGCTGTTCCTGATGGCTGTCAGCTTGCCCGCAGTATGAAGTGGCAGAGGGGCTCACTGTCACCAGCCATGTCATGGATCAGAGAGTGGTTGTGGGGTTGGAGGGAGAGCAGGGTCAGAGACCGAGCTGAGCCTGCTTTTGGAGACACTGAGTTTAAGTGTCCTTGGAATCACCCAGTGGATTTGCCTAATAAGGGAGTTTGAATTTGCAGGTTTGGATCTCAGGCAAATATTCTAGACTAGGATCTTGTAAAAAGCGGCCATTATTAGTACCTAGCACGTAGTCTCTGAGGCATAAGAGAGTGTGAAATGTCCTGGGGAGAGGGTGTAGCAGGGGCTGGAGATGCACCCCCCCTCCCCCGACAGCATAAGGAGCTGAGCGTCCACATTAAGGCACAAACAGGTGTAAGCACTGCAGGGAGAGCTGAGAAGGAGCTCCAGAGAGGGAGAGGGAGACCAGCAGTGCAGAGCCCAGAGAAGCTCATTTTAAAGTGAAGGCAACCAGCAGTTTTTTAAAAACAAAAACATTTAATTCATTGGAGTCAAGTTCCCCATGCACTTGAGCACCCAGGTTTATTATAGTCGTGCTTATTCGTCAGTGTTTGTCCACAGATGTTTCTCTTAGTGATCCAACTGTGGTGTGTTCTTCCCAGATTCCTCCTAAGTTACTTCCCGAGTCTTCAAGCCATGACGATCACGGAACTGCCGCTGCCAACACTTCTGCAGATCGTGGGACTGGAAACCAAACAACAGGTCCCAAGGATTCAAGTCTGGTCTCCGCCAGCGATGGCCCAGTGGGGGCTTCCTCTTCTCCATTGTCGGGATCGCTCTCCTGTCAGCCTGGAGTCACCCAGCTGCCAGAGTGTAAGAGCACGGGCCAGGAAACTCTGTCAAAACAAAGCCTTGTGGCTGATCGGAAACTACCAGGACGTGCTACTCGGTCAAGCCAGTCTCCAAAAAAGCCGTTCAATAGTATTATTGAGCACCTGTCAGTGGTATTCCCATGTTACAACAGGTATGGCTATAAATTGTCTGTGACTCTGTTAAATATCTTAATGAACTGAGGTTTCCTGATCAGATAACATTTTGGCCAGTTAAGGGCTGAGGTGGAAACAACTCCATAATCGTTTTATTCAGAAAGACGGGTGCTACATTTCTTCCCTTTTTTGTAAACATGGAGGTGAGCATTTTCAAGCCAACCTTTTGATGCACATATCTAGATTGAAAACACTGAACACTGGTTACTCCATACTCATCAGAACCCAGGGCAATTTGCTTAGATTTTGATGAGATCATTAACATGCTCTAGTCCTAGTTATGGAACCCCTAAATGAAAATAAAACTGTAGAAGCACCTGGGTGGCTCAGTTGGTTAAGCATCCGACTCTTGGTTTCAGCTCAGGTCATGATCTCACGGTTCGTGAGTTCAAGCCTCATGTCGGGCTCTATGCTGACAGCTGCAGAGCCTGCTTGGAATTCTCTGTCACCCTTTCTCTCTGCCCCTCCCCTGCTGTCTTTTCTCTCACTCTCTCAAAATAAACATTAAAAAACAAAAACAAAAAACTGCAAAACACTAGTTTTATGTCATTTAGGCGAAGAAATACCACATAGCCAGGAAAGTGGCAGCAACTTAGACCTTGCTCGACACCTCTGATTTGTTAGAGGTGTGCGGTCCGAAAGACTAGATGTAATCTGATAGTGAATCAGGGTTGTGGGTGTGTTACAGAGGGTCCTCTGAGGGTGGGGAGCGCTTGCTTTATCTCAGCCAGTGTTTCCACCTCCAGCCTCTGGCCTTGCTGTCTGGGTTGGTATGAAGGAGGAGAAGTATTCCTTGTCTCAGCCAGGAGAGAAGGAAAGGCAGTGTCTCTGGGATACAGCTAGGAAAAGAAGAATGCACATCCCTGGATGACCCTCTGTGCCCTGTCCCATGTTATTTCTGTCTTTGATATTAGTTACAGGTTTTGAAATTACACGTTTGAAGCAAAGTAGTGGTTAAATTATGATTGAGCAGAACTAATGTTTTGCATCTGTTGGCAGAGCCCTTCTTATTTGAAAACAGGTATATGCACATGGGCATTATTTAGCCCTGCCTAAGTTTGAGAAACATTTTAAGTTCTCTCAATAGCAGTTCCCATGCCAATTGTAAAAATACTCAAGTTGTAATTAGCCAAAGTACCTTAGAAATAAATTGTTTGCAATCCTGACTAAATTTGGGAGCGTTTACACCACCAAGTAGAAATGCATCCTAATTTTCTGAAAGTTAAAACATTTGAGGGATTAGTGCTACAAATAACAAGTTCCTGTTGATTAATGGTTTAATTCCATCCACTGCTACTTGTGAAAAATTCAGGCTTGGAAAACCTTGTCAGATTTTTTTAAAGAAGGCAGTCAGCAAATCTGATTTCCTCTTAGGTAGAAAGAGATTTTATTGATTTCAAGTCAGAACCAATGTTGTCTGCTCAGTCAGTGATTTAGCATAAAGCTACAATATACCCAGGCTGTAGGAAGTCAGGTTTCTAGGTAGAGATGGGTATCTCAAGTAGATCTAGTGATACACTGTTACTTTGACATTCTAGTTAAATAGTTAGAAATATCGGAATTTTCATAACTGCTTGGAAAGAGTGATTCCCCTGCTTTTATATACCGTTGCTATTATTTACAAATTTATTTTGTTTGTATGTATTTGGTTTGTTTCTTTTAGCTGTTAATATCGGCACACAGTATTTCTTTACAGTAGAAAACCTTGAGTTTCTCTTGTCATTTGTGTCCGCTTTCTCTTTTTAGCACTGAGCTTGCTGGTTTTATTAAAAAAGTGCGAAACAAGAACAAGAACTCACTGTCAGGATTGAGTATTGATGAAATTGTCCAAAGAGTGACAGAACACATTCTAGATGAACAGAAAAAGAAAAAGGTCAGTGTTTCATCCAGATACAATAAAATGGTCCACTTTATTTATAAAATAAGAATTTATAAAAAAAAAAATGCATCCAACCAAAATGTGGAGAACACTTCAATAAAGACAGAAGATGGGCAAGCTTTTGGATTACTGAACTTGCTTCACTCCCCACATTATCTCTGCAGCCAACTTCAGGAAAGGACAAGAGGTTGTCTGAGCCCAGCTCTGCTGCTACTGTGACCAATGCCTCCCAGGACCCATCCTCCCTGACTGCTGGACCGTTGCCCAAAACCAAGGGACAGAAGGCAGAAGATATCCCTGTGAGTATTGTATGTGTGGTCAGTTTGTATTTTTTTGGGGTTTTTTTTGTTTTGTTTTTTTTTAACATTATTTATTTTTGAGACAGAGCATGAGCAGGGGAGGGTCAGATAGAGAGGGAGACACAGAATCCGAAACAAGCTCCAGGCTCTGAGCTGTCAGCCCAGAGCCCGATGCAGGGCTCCAACTCATGGACCGTGAGGTCATGACCTGAGCCGAAGTCGGACGCCCAACCGACTGAGCCACCCAGGCACCCCTCAGTTTGTTTTTTTAATGAAGAAGAAGAGGGAGACAAAATTTAACAATTTTAGCCCCATTCTCTTCATTTCTAGACCTAATTTATTTAATCTTAAAATTAGAAACCTGGGACGCCTGGCTGGCTCAGTCAGGGGAGTGTGTGACTCTTGATCTCAAGGTCATGAGTTTGAGCTCCACGTTGGGCGTGGAGCCTACTGAAAACAAAAATTAGAAACCAAATTTAGATGTACTTGAGTTTCCCATTAGGACAGTCTGTGACCAGTAAGGCCCGCTTTTATGGGAACCTGGGGCTCCTGTTGGGAGAAGCACCTACACCAAGAAAGTTCCAGCCACATTGTGGAAACTGGGCCTTCAGACAGTCAAGTACAAGTTAATTTTTTATATCACATGTGATATTTTGAGTAGTTCAGGAAAATGATTTTTGAATCATTTTATGCCGTGTCACCACGGGCTTTGGAATCACACAGACTTGGTTTTGTCACTTAGTAACACTGTGAGCTTAGCTCTTACCTGCTTGTTGAAGTTGCTATCTGGGTGAAGTGCTCCAGTAGAATTACCAGGGTCAAGCTGTGTGTCCAGGAGGGTCTGGCTGCTTCCCTTCCCTCTCCCCTTGAGTGCCTGGAGGGGGGGTGGGGGGGTAGGACACTGGAATGGGCTGAACTTGCCTTTAATTTGATACACAGATTTTAAATGTTTATTGTTCTTTCAGAACAGTGAATGTTCTAGAATGTTATATTTATATAGATCTTTTTATAAAGTACTGTGGCATCGATGATCTCAATTGAGAAGACATTGTAACTGTCTTTGTAATGAGGAAACTGAGGCATAGATGATTCGGGCAGCTTGCCAGCTTCCCTCATTTGATCTGGGTGTGCAGCGTTTAATTCCCTAATCCTCACCACACAGACCCAGCCGACACCAGGACTGTGTACCAGGGACCAAACATGTGGTTGAAAGAGACGCCATCACCTCTGTGGCTCAAGGCCACGGGCTCCAGATTGAATTCTGATGCAAAGCATGTTTTTTCCCTTTTGTCCAACTGTGGTATCAGAATTTAGATGAAATCAAAATTGCAATAGATTTTGGCCCCGTAGTGGAGTCAGTGATGCATGATTGGACAGAGTACTAGTTTGCTGACGAACTAAGCAGTGAATCTTTTTGTGAACTTGTTTTTATTCCTCCCGTACATTTTCATTTTCCACTATTCGTTGGAGACTTTCCAGACCTCATACATTCAGTTCCCAGAGTGTCTAACTCCAATGAGAAAGCTTATGAGCATGCAGAACATTCCTGCAAGGCCTGGCTGGAGTGCCTCCCTCTCCCCAGGCTGTCCCTGACTGGCCACAGGCTGTGTGGTCCTCCAACCAGGTCCTCAGAGCATCCTCACGGACAGCCCCACCCCCAGACAGACAGCAGTCACCTGCTGCAGAGAGGTGGCTTTCTGCTTCACAGTTGATGTTGATAGTAATAAAGCTGTAAAAGTTGACTTACAAGAAAAAAATATATTCAAACTGGGACTTAGTTTGATCATCGTGGGTAGTTTTTTAAGGATTAAAAGTAGTTTGCTTTATGTTTTTAAATTACAAAACCAATATGTGTTCATAGTAGGAAACACAAATAAAAAGCATTTAAAGCCTCCCAAAATCTAGTCTCTAAGGTAACCAGTATTATGAGGTTGGTATTTCTAAACTCTTTTGTATGTGTGTGTATGTGTGGATTTAGTCATACTTTTTGTGTTGTTTTTTTTGTTTGTTTGTTTGTTTTTTCACTTAGAAATGTATTGTAGCGATCTTCCCATGCTAGGAAATAGTAAAGTTAACTGGGTTTTTTGAGCCAAACCTAGCTCTGAGCTCTGCAGAGGCCTTACCATTCCTTTCCCTGGGACTGACCCCTCTATTGCTTCCCTGACCCTCCCATCAGGGGCCACAGAGAGGAGCTAGAACACCTCATTCTGCTGCATCTGCCCGGTCAGTGTCAGAGGAGAGACAGAAAACCCCATTCAGCAGTTCAGGGTCTTCAGAGCCTTTTGCCCCCCTCTGCATCCCTGACCTTAATCCCACTGCCAGGGCTGCTTCCGTGCACTTGCCTGACAGTTGATGGAGAATCCGTTTGGGGCCAGGTTCCTTGTCAGTTGCTAAGGTTGTAGATGAATAAGGCTCCTTCCTGCCATCAGGGTGCTCAGGGTTTAGAGGGGAAGAGGAGTGGAAAATACTGGTGCAGTGTGGGTAGGTGCTGTGAGTCGTATGGAGAACTTGTGCCTGGTGTCCTGGGTGCCTCTCGGGCTCTGCTGTCACAGAAAATGCCGTCTGTGCTCACCAGACTGTGTGCCCTTGCTGGAGACTCTCCCATTCAACTCTGCGCCCTCGCGCCCCACACAATCCCTGACCTTGGTGTTTGCTGGATGAGCCATCAGATTGTTTTGTTTTGATTTGCACACGTAATCTACATTCATAGAAACTTTAGAAAATAGGAAAAAAAGTTAAATCTCTCTGGACGAAAAGTAACCATTTGTCCACATTCTGTATCTTTCCAGCCTCTTTCCTGGGTATCTCTCTCTACACCCATTCTCTTTATTTTTAAAAAAATTAATGGGGCGCCTGGGTGGCTCAGTCGGTTGAGCGTCCGACTTCGGCTCAGGTCACGATCTCGCGGTCCGTGAGTTCGAGCCCCGCGTCGGGCTCTGGGCTGATGGCTCAGAGCCTGGAGCCTGCTTCCGATTCTGTGTCTCCCCCTCTCTCTGCCCCTCCCTCGTTCATGCTCTGTCTCTCTCTGTCTCAAAAATAAATAAAAACGTTAAAAAAAAAATTAAGTATGTGATTATATGATATGTACTGTTTTGTAACTTGCTTTTATTCAGATGTTAGTCGTGACCAGCTTTTTGTGTCAGGGATTGTGGACTTGAGTGATATCAGTCAGCCCCACAGGAGTCCATGGTGTGGATCATCATTTACGTTTGTATCTCCAGCTGTAGATGAATGATTGGTTTATAGTGTTCATACCATAGTTTAGGTGTGAGGTCGGATAATTAGAAATTTGTAGTAATTTCCTGGGAATCTATCAACCGTATAAAATATTTTTTTCTCTGAGAAAATTAGAACTTCAGAAGTATATTTTTTCTTTTGTATGTCTATGTTTTTCTTTTTTTAACGTTTATTTTTGAGAGAGAGAAAGCACGCGCATCTGCATGTGCGCAAGGGAGTGGCAGAGAGAGAGGGACACTGAGAATCCAAAGCAGGCTCCTCGCTGTCAGCGCAGAGTCCGACATGGGGCTTGAACTCACAAACTGTGAGATCGTGACCTGAGCCGAAGTTGGATACTTAACTGACCGAACCACCCAGACACCAACCTGTCTATATTTTTTCTTAAACGCTGTTGAAAAATAAGTTGTTCCCAACTAAAGGTTACTGGTGGGGTATTGGGTGTGGGGATGGGCTAAATGGTGATGAGCATTAAGGAGGCACTTTGTTGGGATGAGCACAGGGAGTTATGTGTAAGTGATGAATCACTTAGTTCTATTCCTGAAACCATTATCACACTGTAGGAAGAGCTCATATAGTAAAAAGGAATTTAGTTATTCTTTATTATTGGAATACGTTTGTTCCCACAGGCACCGGGTGCAGCTTCCTGTGAAATATGCCATGAGGTATTCAAATCCAAAAATGTGCGTGTACTAAAATGTGGGCACAAGTTTCACAAAGGGGTAAGAATTCTCTCCGGCCATCCTCCTCATGAATTTTGACTATGAAGTATTTTTAAAATAAAAAGGAACTTTTTTTTCTAGGTGTCAATACTTCTTGGGGTTTCAAAGCACTTTCTTTATAAGCCAGTGTTCCTTGTCTCCCTTTCCAAAAATTGCTGCTGTGGCGAGGGAGAGAGGCCTCCTGGGGTGTGCACACTGTCCTTTCCATCCATCACATCATGGGTGGAGGAGAACAATCCTAGTCGGCTCCATCAATCAACTTGGTTGGTGCTGAAATTCAAAATAATACTAGTTTCTTGGAAGGTAGCTTCTTACATATATGGCTGAATAGGTGCACAGTGCAAGAGTTTGTCAGTTTCGTGCAGTATAGGAAGTTTGACATTTTAGAGGAGAAAAGCTAAAATTAACTGGATCCATTGTGCCTGATTCTAGGAGATTCTGGCTTGTACCCTTCCAGGATCTGTAGGTAGTTATCTTGGTTGCTGTGAGCATTCATTCTGCACCCCTGCTGCTGGCTGGAACAGATCAGGTCTCTGCCATGTCTGTTTATTAATCCCTTCAGAAAAGGGATAAATACAATATATTCACTGGGTGGATATATATAAGACAGCTTGCAGTCTCTTGCATGGCGTGTCTCCTGCAGGTATAGGGGTGTTGTGCCTGCACTTCCAGACTTAACACACACACCCAGCTTGGTAGCAGCAACACACTATCCACGAGCAACTTGGGACCACAGTGGGTAGACAGGCTCCAGTCGAGGCTGCAGTATGCAGGCTGGTGGGGTGTACAAGGTCCAAGACCAGGCAGGAGAGGATCGGTTAACTCTTAGGTGAGTGAGTCCCAGGGCCAAGAAAATGCCAACCTCTGGAACTCAGGGCACTGACATGCCAAGGCTGAAGCTGGAGTGTGGGGCAAGTGGAGGGGTGAAGGGCTAGGCCGTCCCCCTGAGGTCAGGTTGGAGGCCCAGAGTGCATGGGTCAGATCCTGAGGGGAGATTATTTGTTCCTGAGGCTTGGGGCACACTCTTAGCTTGAGTAGGCTTCTGTGTTCCTCAGTGTTGGGCAGCTCCAGGCCCCATCAGAATTAGAAGTGAAGTTAACCATGTCCTCTGAGCAGCACAGGAGAGCTCAGGCTCCACGTGCCCCTAAGGGCACTGACTGATTTTGTTTTCTCATTTTCAGTGCTTTAAGCAGTGGCTGAAAGGGCAGAGCACTTGCCCGGCCTGCCTTGATCAGGATCTCCTGTAAGAAGAGTAGCCGGCACCTTCTGGAAGAGGCCAGTCTGCTTTTGTAGGTAGTCACAGTTCACTGAAGAGTCATTTACTGGTTTGTTGAATTGGGAGAATAACGATATATTACTTCTGGTATAAAAGGCAAACATTTGGAGATCCTTTGCACTGTGTATCACAGCGCTGGTAAATGGAAATCTTTAATATAGTTGATAGTAATTTCCCTGCTCTTATTAAACACTTTGATAATAGCAAATAGTGGCTAATAAAAGTATGTGTAACCACATTCCTAAATTGTTGGGGCTGCTTACAGAGGTACTCTCTGAGACTGAAGGCTTCTTTTGGAAAGTGTTGTGAGCACCTCAGAGCAGTACTTGAATTGTAAGTATTCTGACCTGTTAAAGTGCCCCCAGTTAAAATTTTTACGAGTCAGTGTTCCTTATAAAATGCCTACATTTTTCCTCAGAGATTCTGCACTTAAATGGGCATAAGGAAACACATTTTAATAATCTGTAGTAAATGGTAACATATCGGCTGATTTAAACCAAAAGATTTAAATCTCCTTTTCATGGAAACACCATGTGATTTTGCTTTTCCATTCCATTATTTTATATTCCTGGTAGATTTATAAAGGACTTAGTTTTCATCACCTAAAGGTATACTTTGATTTTTGAAAATTGGTTATAAACACTTTCTTATTAGTGTCAGCCAAGACTTTTTTTGCCCTGAAAATTGAGGCTACGTGTTCATCCCCCAATCCACTTGGAGCTTGGAGCTTCTTCTTTCCATACCTTACTCTTAGGAGCAGCATTTGTCCTTCTTCGTGATGACAGGTGTTTGGGTATCTCTGTCTGATGCACAGCGGGCACTATGGGGAAATAGTCCCCGTCATTCCCCTCCCTGTCCCACCACCACAGAGAGATACTTGTGTAAGTAGACAGTCCTGAGGCATCTGTGTTTTGCTCGCTCCGTGTGTGACATTTGTGTGGAGTAATGCATGCACTCTTGTACTATGGTGTGAGAACAAAACTCTGACTACATTAGAATCTGTTAAAATATTAGATAGCTTTAGTGACTTATAAACAGTGGTAAATGCAGAACCACGAATTGTAGATACATTCCATTTCTCTCAGACATCAAAAAATGTTTTTCATTGTGTTCTTTGTTCCCCTGGAAGCTCACAGTCCCAAGTTTGTGAGCTGATTTCATCACCTTCTTCAGCCTTGGTTCCCTGTGAGTTTTGATGTCGTGGTGACTTAGTCCACTGACACTCACTCTGTATTTTGAAGCAGATTCTCCTTGTGGGTCCCTGAAACATTGTCTGCATGTGCTTAATAACTGAGAACGGTAGATAGGAAGATATGTAGGGACCAGTATGTAGCAGCAGGTACAAAGGCAAGGAAGAGCAGCTAGAGGGTGAGAACATGTCTTTTGTACATGAAACAGATACTTGTGAACATGCCTTACCCATGTCCTGTTGTAAGTTTCAAAATAAAGAGCATTCTAAAATAACATCAGTTTACTGTCATGCTTGTCCATCCTTTGTCAAATTTTTAAAAGGATTCTACTAGAAAATTCAAGGCACATACAAATGTTATCTTTGGTTGGAAGAGAAAAGCCATGATATGTCCAGAGTCTAACCAAGGATCTTAGGAAATTATGAGCCTCTGTGCCTACATAAAGGCTGCTAAACTCAGTTTCACAAGATTGGCTATTTGTGAATGGAAAGTTTATACACAGATGATAGAATTTACTGTTTAGCTAATGTAAGGTTTTTCATGTGAATATGAATAAGAATGTGCAAGTTGATCTCTCATTACAATCCTCAGTATCCATTTTCCTTTGAGGTGCTTGTGGATTCATGGACTACTAAGGCCAAGCAGTAAGGTTTCTGTTGGAGAATTCTGGTGAGCACTAAGGGGTGATTGAGGAAATACCAGTATGTGTTTTTAATCTGATAGCATTTAATTAAAAATAAAATGTAACTTAAAGCAATGACTGTTCCTAAGAGCTTCCATTCTTTTCCCTGCTGAGCAGCTTCGTCTATGCTATAAATATTGGGTAATCTAATATAAAACTGAAATGGTGCCCCAGCAATGCAAATGTCACTATGTTTTCTAAGGTAATTTCTACACTTGATCTTAGCCAAAAGGCTGAGAAGCGATCTAAGGTAATTTCTAAGACTGGAGGTAGGTGGGCAGAGTGGTCACACTACAACACGGAAGCAATGGAACTATTTTATTTTAGGTAATTTTTAAATCTGATGACCCTCTCTGGAGAAATGGATTAAAGGAAACAGAAGAGACAGTAGCAAAGGTGGAAACTCCTCTTATCACACGAGGTACTTGGTACTTACTACGTGAGGTACATGAGGAAATTCCTCTTATTACATGAGACTGATAAAAAGCAGGTGGTAAAGTCTGTCAGAAAAAGGACCAAGAACATCACTACGATCCTTTGTGAAAGAAATAGGAAATACATTTAGGTATTCTAAACTTTAATCAAACTATATTAAAAGAATAGCTATGAAAACAATTGATCAGTCATGTCTGATCCCATTTTAATATTCTCCTTCACTCTGCCATGGTCTGAAAGGAGCCATCCGCCTTCATGTAGCCATATACCTTAAGCACTGGGCTAGATGTTTTGATACAGCGGTGAACAAGAGGGCAGGACTCTATGAAATTTGTCCTCCAGCTGAAGAGATAATAAATGTGTGATTTCTGGTGGCAAGAAGGGCTTTGAAGAAGTAGGTATATAGATTAATGATATTCTTGTAGGGCACCTGGGTGGCACAGTCAGTTGAGTTTCTGACTTGATTTTGGCTCAGATCGTAATCTTCATGGCTCGTGAGATTGATCCCCATGTTGGGCTCTGTGCAGACTGTGTGGAGTCTGCTTGAATTTCACTCTCTCCCTCTCTCTCTGCCTCTCCCCTGTTCTGATTCTCTAAATAAATAAATAAACTTTATTAAAAAATAATATTCTTGTAAAGTGTTTAGCAAGGTGCCTAGCACATAAGTACTTGACAAAAGGAAATTAGTAACTGTTACTAAGATTAGGTCCTGGGGGCGCCTGGGTGGCTCAGTCGGTTGGGCGGCCGACTTCAGCTCAGGTCATGATCTCGTGGTCCGTGAGTTCGAGCCCTGCGTCGCGCTCTGTGCTGACAGCTCAGAGCCTGGAGCCTGTTTTGGATTCTGTGTCTCCCTCTCTCTGACCCTCCTCCATTCATGCTCTGTCTCTCTCTATCTCAAAAATAAATAAACGTTAAAAAAAAAAAATTAAAAAAAAAAAAAAGATTAGGTCCTGGAAATTGCACAAGGAAAGAGTTTGGTGGTCCTGTATAAGAAAGGCCTTGTTAGATTAAGAAGTAGAATTTCTCAGTGTAGCCCAGACTGTCGAATGTGATCAAGTGGACAAGAAAGCAGAAGAAATCAAATCACCTCAAAGTCATTTGGAAAATAACAGCTTTGTTCCAAAATCTACCTAAAGATAACTGTGGACATTGTGATGATACAACAAAGGATAATTTAACCTGTGGCTTTCAACACACGCAAGCAGTTTTGAGGCCATCTTTCTGGTCAGTTTATATTTAGGACCAAAGATCTATGGTTGGCTCACTTTGGAGATTTGTACTGGGGCCTGGGAAGGGTCTGAGCAAGGCTAATCCTAGTGGAGAAGGTGTGTGATCCCAACTCCCTGCTTTGGGGTCAGAACTGTGCTCATTCACTCTGTCATTGCCTCCAGGTTATATTGTCTCTTCCTACTTCCCCTTTAAGAGTGAAAGAAAAGGGAAAAATACTCAGCAAAACTGCAGAAATTAAATGACACTTAGAAACTATAAAATCCTAATGAGACAACCATCAATAATCAGAAAAAGTAATCAATATAAGATGTACATATGGAAAAAAATGAACCTTGACCTCACACCACACAAACATGATCTCCAAAAGGATCATGGTCCTAACTAAGTATAGAAAGTGAAATAAAGTTTCTAAAGAAAACAGATAATCTTCCTGGCCTTGGAATAGGCAAAGATTTATTAGGACACAAAAAACACCATGAGGGAGGCACCTAGGTGGCTCAGTAGGTTAAGCATCCAACTTCAGCTCAAGTCATGATCTCATGGTTTGTGAGTTCAAGCCCTGCATCCAGCTCGCTGCTGTCATGACATCACAGAGCTTGCTTTAGCTCCTCTGTCCCTCTGCCTCTTCCCTGCTCGTGTACTCTCTGTCTCTCAAAAACATTTTTTTTAAACACCATGAGAATAAAAAATATGATAAATTGGATGTCATTACAATTAACTCATTATCAAATTATCATTGAGCAAGAAGTCAAGCCATGAAGCAGAAAAAATCCAACAAAGGACCCAGAATATGTAAATGTTACATATGAATAAAAAGACTGTATATTTAGAAATGAGCAAATAATTTGGCCATTTCACAAATATCCAGAAGGCTATTGTGCATTTTAATAGCCAAAGTTATTCAGTATTCATCATCAGGGAAATATAAACACTGGAATGAGATACTGCTAGATAATCCACCAGGATGGCTGACCTAAAAAGAGGACCGACGAGACCAAGCATTGGTGAAGTTGAGGAACAACTGGAACTCTCATACACTGCAGTTGGGAGTAAACTGGTACGACCACGATAACAGTATTTACCAAAGCTAACACTACACTAGTACCCTTTGACACGATCCCACTCCCACACATGTACACTTACCAGAGATGCATGCAATAGTACTAGTATTTTTATGCTAGTTTTGTTCATAATGGCCTCAGACTAGAAACAACCCCAAGGTCCATGAACAGAATGTTCTGGCAAATTGTGGTATGTCTACACAATGGTTTAATGTCTCAGAAATGAAATTAAGGGAACCATCACTATACACAACAACACTGGCGACTCTCCCAAACAGAATACTGAGCAAAAGCAGCCAAAGTTGAATTGCATACGTGTGAATTTCAAGAACAAGAAACCAAAGTGGGAGAAGTCAGAGTCCTGGTTACCTCCAAGGTGATGCTGCTGACAGGGAATGAGTACAAGGTTGTCCACCAGGGCTCTGGAGATGTGTATCTTCGGCAGAGTACTACACTTACCTGAATAGATCATTTGGAAAATCCACGGAGCAGTAAATTTAAAATTTGTGTACTTTCCTGTAGTGCTTTTCAACAAAGCTAAATGAACAAAAAAATGCTAAGCCTGGGCTCGGGAAGCTTAGTGATTACTATGGTTTTTAGGCAGAGCTCCTGGAAAGGCTCATCACGCACCTGTACACCTGGCCTCGTGACTGTTAGACCAAATTCCCACCAGAAGTCAGTGCTGACCTATACACCCCAGCACAGAACAGAACAACCTTTCCTTCGGTTGCCTGCTCCTGTAGTCTCCCAGCAATGACCTCAGCCAGCCAGTGGTTCTTCAGAAAGCTGCTCAGTAGGGTAGTAAAAAACGTGAGCCTGATGCCAAACTTGTAACTGGTGCTGAATGAAGAGAAAAAAGCCAAAGAGCACACCTTGTTAGGAAGGGAGTGCAAGTTGCCTTGGAGTTCACTCGTACTGGCAAGTGAGACCATTCTCTTTGCGAGGACCAGTTTAGCCAGCCTCCTTGGCCGGGGGAGGTCTGGGATGCGGGGGTTGGGTTACACTGGCCCCAGGAGCAAGAGCCAGTCGTTCACTTTCAGGAATTTTGTGAGCCGGCTGTTCAACACAACCATTGCTGAAAGTGGAATGTATAACCTTATAATTAAATTCTATAAAAAGCAAAGGTAATTCCTTCCTGATTGCTAGAGTTTATCATTATGCTTTTGGGGTCACTGATGTATATAGTTTCGGTATGGTGGGAATAATGTAGAGCGGGATTCTCCCAACTCTTCAATGCTGGGAGTATTCACACCACAGAAATTGGCAAATGTGACTTATCGAGGCTTTGCCTCCCTACTGCCCTCCACCTCCGAAGAAGCCGTGAAGGCAGTTTTGTCTGTCGTAGAAACAGCTGGTCTAATGGCACTGGAGGTGCCCTTTATGCCTTTCTCATTTCACATTTGACACAGCGATTAGGGGATTTTAACACATCAGCCCTTTGAGATGATTTTTTGCCAAACGAGCTCCTTCTCATGGCTCTATCAGGCGAAGGTCCTCACCCTCGCTGCCAAGAGTGCCTTCTGTGTGCCCATCCTGGGCCCTGTCCTGGGTTTGCTCCCCTTTCACTGCCATCCTGGAGAGAACACTGCTTACCACAGTGGCTGGGGCATGCTGGCCCGGAGACCCAGCAGAGTCTCAGCTCCTTCCAACAGCCACTTGCCCGCATCACACCTGGTACGGCTGCGGGTCCTGTGCGAAGAAAAGAAAGAAAGACACCCTTCCTGCCTCAGGAAGCTCGCAGGTAAATCCAAAGCAGGTGTCCTTCAGGGGTGCCAGACAAGAAAGAACCACGTGGATCACCCCAAGCCACAGGTGACTGACTCATCTTACCTCCCTGGAGGCAGGAGGCAGCTTGAAATGGGGCCAGACCTCAGTCTTGCCCCCAGAGCCCTCCCAACAAAGTGGTTGGTATTTATTACCCAGGCTTCTGTGGCAGGGCACTTCAAAGAGAAAGGCTTGCTCTTTCTAACATGTGCTTTTGTGTCAAACAGAGGTGTCATTGTTTTCAGCAAATACCTTGGGACACGAGTGAATAAATACCATTCTGTTTTCCAACTCCCCCCCCGCCCTCCATTTTTCAAAAGTTATGTATAAAGGCATTTTGCCTAATTCCTTCAGCCCTCTATTTCAGCTTCTATTTATTTGGTGTGATATAAAGGTCTTAATTTAGATCTCCCTGCTACCAGTTCCAAGAAATCTGCCACCAGCTCCAAGCTTCGTGTCCTGAAGTGCCACCCCATTCCAGCGGGGTGAGCCAGCAGCCTCCGAAAAAAGAAAGCAGTTGAACAGATGGACACTGTGCCTCCAGACGCTGGCTGCAACTCCCGCGCCAAGCAGGACTCCGGCTTTGACGGGGGCCTCACTGGAGGCCACGGTGCTTTTGCTTCCAGTTTCAAAACTACCACAACTTCTAAACTGGTCAGACCTTCGGAGCCCAGGACACGGCACTCGCTACAAGCCTTCCCTGTGAGAGACATGGCCATCAAGCCCTGCTTCAGGGGCCTTTGTGAGACACAGCCCATGTGTCCATCCTTCCCTTGTCTTCGTCCCCCTAGGGACCCCTCCTGGAGGACAAGGGCCTTGTCTGCCCTGACACCTTCACTTCTCCCAAGAATTTTCATTACCTCGTGGCTGTGCTTTCTGGGAGTAAGCCACATGGCCCTGGTCACTTTGGTGAGCTACTGAACTACAGCACATCCACTGTCCATTTGTTCACGCAGTCATTCATCAGATCTTCATGGAGTAGAGTCTAGCATGTGCCGGCAGTGTTGTGAGTGTGGGAGACACTACAGGGAACAGAAGCCATGAGAGGCCTGATCTCGAGTCTTCAACATTCTATCTAGCAGAGGAGACTGGCCTCAAGTACGATAGTAAAATACATGGTATGGCACTGGTAATCCAGAGAAAAGCAGAGCTGGGAAAGGGATGAGGCAGTGCGTATGGGACGGCAGGGCTCACAGATATTAAGCCAGGGAAAGTAGCATTTGAGTGCAGGCAAAGGAAAGGGAGAAGGGCCGGACAGAACAGGCAGAGCAAAAGCAAGAACAGAGCTGGCCAAGGGAGCACCTGATGGGTGTTTGAGGAGAGCAAGGAGGTCAATGTTATCCCTTGTTCTGGTGGAATGTGCAGAGACAGGAGGATCCCAGGGCAGAGATGGGTTACTGGGGGTCATGGGATGGAGTTGGGGCTTGGGCTTGAGACCACCCATGTGGAGGCATTTCAACATCTGGCAGGCGGTACAGCTTGCTGATGGACCCTCGTTAAATGTTAGTCCTAAGTGTAGGCTTGGACTAACAAGGGACTTACTCTGAGGCATGCAACAGGCATTTCTTCTTCCTTCCTTCCTCCCTCCCTCCCTCTCTCTCTCCCTTCCTTCCTTCCTTCCTTCCTTCCTTCCTTCCTTCCTCCCTCCCTCCCTCCCTCCCTCCCTCCCTTCCTTCCTTCCTTCTTACCTTCCTTCCTTCCTTCCTTCCTTCAAGTTTTTAATTTAAATTTTAGTTAACATATAGTGTCATACTGGTTTCAGGAGTAAGTTACACTCACATGTAACTCCCAGGGTTCATCCCAACAAGAGCCCTCCTTAATGCCCATCACCCATTTAGCCCATCCCCCCCATCCACTACCCGTCCATCAACCCTGTTTGTTCTCTATCATTAAGAGTCTCTTGTGGTTTGTTTCCCTCTCTTCTCTTTTTACCTCCTTCCCATATGTTCACCTGTTTTGTTTCTTAAATTCCACATATGAGTGAAATCATATGGTATTTGTCTTTCTCTGACTTGTTTTGCTTAGCATAACACTCTAGCTCCATCCATGTTGTTGCAAATGGCAAGATTTCATTCTTTTTGATGGCTAATATTCTGGGGTGTATGTGTGTGTCACATCGTCTTTATCCATTCATCATTCAGTGAACATTTGGGCTCTTTCCATAATTTGGCTATTGTTGATAATGCTGCTGTAAACATCAGGGTGCATGTGTTCGTTTGAATTAGTATTTTTATATCCTTTGGGCAAATACGTAGTAGTACAACTGCTGGATCATAGGGTAGTTCTATTTTTAACTTTTTGAGGAACCTCCATATTGTTTTCCAGAGTGGCTGCACCAGTTTGCATCCCCACCTGTGGCTTAAGAGGGTCCCTCCTTCCCCACAACCTCACCAACATCTCTTGTTTCCTGTGTTGTTAATTGTAGCCATTCTGACAGGTATGAGGTGGTATCTTATTGTGGTTTTGATTTGTGTTTTCCCGATGATGACAGATGTTGAACATCTTTTCATGTGTCTGTTAGCCATCTGTGTATCTTCTTTGGAAAAATGTCTATTCATGTCTTCTGTCCATTTCTTCACTGGATTGTTTGTTTTTTGGGTGAGTTATATCAGTTCTTTATAGATTTTGGATACTAACCCTTTACCAGATATGTCATTTGCAAAAAGCTTCTCCCATTCCATAGGTTGCCCCTCAGTTTTGTTGATTGTTTCCTTTGTTGTGCAGAAACTCTTTATCTTGATGAGGTCCCAATAGTTCATTTTTGCTTTCGTTTCCCTTGCCTCCAGAGACATGTCTAGTAAGAAGTTGATCTGAGGTCAAAGAAGTTGCTGCCTCTGTTCTCCTCCAGGATTTTGATGGTTTCCTGCCTCACATTTAGGTCTTTCATCCATTTTTAGTTTATTTTTGTCCATGGTGTAAGAAAGTGGTCCAGTTTCATTCTTGCATGTTGCTGTCCAGTTTCCCCAACACCATTTGTTGAGGAGACATTTTTCCATTGGAGGTGCTTTCCTGCTTTGTCAAAGATTGGTTGACCATATAGTTGTGGGTCCATTTCTGGGTTCTCTATTCTGTTCCATTGATCTATGTGTCTGATTTTGTGCCAGTACCATACTATCTTGATCACTACTGTTTTGTAATATAGCTTGAAGCCTGGGATTGTGATGCTTCCAGCTGTGGTTTTCTTTTTCAGGATTGCTTTGGCTATTCAGGGTCTTTTATGGTTCCATACAAATTTTAAGATTGTTTATTCTAGATCTGTGAAAAATGCTGGTGGTATTTTGATAGAGATTGCATTCAATGTGTAGATTGCTTTGAGTAGTATCGAGATTTTAACAATATTTGTTCTTCCAATTCAGCAGACACCTCTGATACAATTTCAACTGTATTTTATCAGCCTCCTAACTGAGGATCTGCTTCCACCCCTAACACCCTGCCCCACTCCCACCCTCCTCTAGTCACTTGAAATTCTGGACCCAGTCACACCCCCACAGACCTTCAATGGATCTGCCCAGCAGAGCTGTGGGCATACCAGTGGGCTCACGTATCCTGGGCCTGAGCCCGTTCATTCAGCACCAGCTCCCTCCCCAGGTCATCAGTGTCATTCTCACTTCTCACACCTTGTCTTCCTGTAGCCCAGACCAGCCCCTGACCTTTAGCCACCAGCTCCCTTCCAGTGTGCCACTGCAAGCTAAGACACCCAGACCTCCCCTTTCATTCTGCCACCTCTCTGCTCCCTGAATGCCTCTAGTACTGTGGCCTTGATAAATTTTTTAACCTCCTGGAACCTTGTTTTTCATATTCATACAGCCAGGATCAAATGAGCATGCCATACACATTGTGGCTGCTCAATCAACATTTTTTAAAACCAGTGAAGTCACAGAATAAGAGCCACATACCGCAAATGGGCTGTGGTGGCCTCCAAATCTCCCCTTCCTCACAACCCCCAACACAGGCTCTGACCTCCACTGTCTCCCAACATTCCTTTTACAAATGACTGTTTCTTGAGTGTAGTAAAATGTTCTGGCTGCC
This sequence comes from Herpailurus yagouaroundi, assembly GCF_014898765.1. Taxonomy (NCBI): domain Eukaryota; kingdom Metazoa; phylum Chordata; class Mammalia; order Carnivora; family Felidae; genus Herpailurus; species Herpailurus yagouaroundi. The sequence continues at coordinate 8,423,165 of NW_024412403.1, read as the reverse complement.
GCACTGATCACAAACATCACAGCGTTTAATTTCTCTAAGTACCCTACAAAGTAGAGCTTACTTTTATCTCCTTGTACAGAAGAGGAAACAAATCTAAAGAGTTAAATAGCTTCACCAAGGTCACAAGGCTGGAAGGTGTCTGAGTCAGGATTTGTACCTCCTAGGCCAAGACTCTGCTCAAGGCATTCATCTACTGGCCACTTCCCCTCCAGCCAAAACAGCTCAGCTTCCCATACCCCTACAAACCCTTCTCCAACCATGTAGACTATGAAACCCCTGGAAATCCCAGTTCCCCTGCTGCATGCACTCACATACAGCTGCAGTGGGGGGTCCCCTTCATTTACCTCAGGAGACCATGCAAGTAGTGTCCCATGGTTAAATGGCCTTCTCCATGGTTACAATGCTACAACCTTTGTGCTACTCGTGTTGTTGGGAAAAGAACTTCACTGAATCCCCAATATCTTCCTATTCTATTCTCATCTTATCTGTTTGTCTTGGAGCCCACTGACTTCTGTTCTACATTGGCTCTTTTTTTTCTGAAATTTTTGGTTGCCTCTCTTTCCCTCTTTCTTTGCTCCTATCTTCTTCCATTATGCACCGTTAGCCTATTTTCTCAGGCTCTTGTCCAGCTTCATCATAGAATTACCTTTATTGCTATCTTGGATTGGACCCGCACCTTACCCAATGCATGTTTTTCTCCTTCTTGATTTACAACTCTTTTTAGGATCGATTTGTTGATTTCTACAAAAATAGCCTGCTTGGGTTTTGTCATAGATTGCATTAAACCCATATATCAATATAGGGAGACTTGGCATCTTCACAATATTGAATATTCCATTCCATGAACATGGTACATCTCTTTATTTATTTGAGTCTTCTTTTTTTTTTTTTTCAACGTTTATTTATTTTTGGGACAGAGAGAGACAGAGCATGAACGGGGGAGGGGCAGAGAGAGAGGGAGACACAGAATCAGAAACAGGCTCCAGGCTCTGAGCCATCAGCCCAGAGCCTGACGCGGGGCTCGAACTCATGGACCGTGAGATCGTGACCTGGCTGAAGTCGGACGCTTAACCGACTGCGCCACCCAGGCGCCCCTATTTGAGTCTTCTTTAATTTCTCTCAGGAATGTTTTGCAGTTTTCAGTGTAGAGATCTTGCACATATTATGTCAAGTTTATGCAAGTATTTTCTATTTTTGGTGCTGTTGGTAATGATTTTTATTTTAATTTCAATTTCTGATTGTTTACAACTAGGATATTGATATATAAGCGATATTTGTGTATCTATTTTACATTGTGCAAACTTGCTAAACCCACTTATTCTAGTAGCTTTTTTTCATATACTCAAGAATTTTCATAGATAATCATATCATTAGAGAACAAAGTTTTAATTCTTCCCTTCTACTCTGGATGTTTTGTCTTATTGAACTGTATACAATGCACTAAAGCACAATGCTGAATAGAAGTGGTGAGAAGGGGTGCCTGGGTGGCTCAGTTGGCTAAGCATCCAACTTCGGCTCAGGCATGATCTCACAGTTTGTGGGTTCAAGCCCCACATTGGGCTCTGTGCTGACAGCTCAGAGCCTGCTTCAGATTCTGTGTCTCTCTCTCTCTGTCCTTCCCCCACTCACGCACTCTTTCTCTCAAAAATAAATGAATAATTTCAGCAACTTCTTAACATGTCTCCAGAGGCAAGGGAAACAAAAGCAAAAATGAACTATTGGGACCTCATCAAAATAAGGAAAGAACCAGCGAAGGAAACAATCAGCAAAACTAAAAGACAACCTATGGAATGGGAGAAGATATTTGCAAATGACATTATCAGATAAAGTGTTAGAATCCAAAATCTATGAAGAACTGATATAACTCAACACCCAAAACACAAATAATCCAGTGAAGAAATGGGCAAAAGACATGAATAGACACTTCCCAAAGAAGACATCCAGGTGGCTAACAGACACATGAAAAGATGCTCAACATCACTCATCATCAGGGAAATATAAATCAAAACCACAGTGAGATACCACCTCACACCTGTCAGAATGACTAACATTAATAACTCAGGCAACAACAGATGTTGGCAAGGATGCAGAGAGAGATTATCTCTTTTGCACTGCTGGTGGGAATGCAAACTGGTGCAGCCAATGGAAAACAGTATGGAGGTTCCTCAAAAAATTAAAAATAGAACTACCCTATGACCCAGCAATTGCACTACTAGGTATTTATCCAAGGGATATAGGTGTGCTGTTTTGAAGGGGCACATGCACGCCTTGCAGCACTATAGACAATAGCCAAAGCATGGAAAGAGCCCAAATGTCTTTCAATGGATGAATGGATAAAGAAGATGTGGTGTATATACATATATACACACACACATATATACACACACACAAGAGTATTACTCAGCAATCAAAAGAATGAAATCTTGCCATTTGCAACTAAGTGGATAGAACTAGAGCATATTATGCTAAGTGAAATTAGAGAAAGACAAATATCATATGACTTCACTCATATGAGGAATTTAAGATACAAAACAGATTAAAATAAGGGAAGGGAAGCAAAAATAATATAAAAACAGGGAGGAGGACAAAATATAAGAGACTCTTAAATATAGAGAATAAACAAAGGGTTGCTAGAGTGGTTGTGGGGGGGGGGGGATGGGCTAAATGGGTAAGGGGCATTAAGGAATCTACTCCTGAAATCACTGCTACACTATATGCTAACTAACTTGGATGTAAACTAAAAATAAATAAATAAATTTAAGATTGCGCAAAGGGGGAAAAAACATTAAAATTTTTTAAATTAAAAAAAAACCAACATTTGCAAAAAAAAAAAAGAATAAACATTTTTAAAAATTAAAAAAAAGACAAACAAGTGGTGAGAACAGGCAGCCTTACCTATTCCTCATCTTATGCTGAGAACACTCAGTATTTTACCACTAATTATAATGCTAACTGTAGTTTTTTCATAGATATTCTTTATTAGATTGATAAAGTTCATGTATATCCCTAGTTTGCTGAGTTTTGAAAAAATCAAAAATAAGAAAAACCAAAAGCAAATACCACGCAAAAAGAAAATCGAGGCCAATATCCCCGATGAAGATAGATGCAAAAATCCTCGATAAAATATTAGTAAACCAAACTCAACAATACATTTAAAGGATCATGCACCATAATTAAATGGGATTTGAGGATCCCAATTAGTATTTATGCATCCAGGCATGTAAGGATGGTCCAATATCTACAAATCAATCAATGTGATACACCAAATTAGCAATATGAAAGATCAAAATTATATGATATCTCAATAGATGCAGAAAAAGTATTTGACAAAATTCAACATCCACTTATGATAAAAACTGAATAAAGTGAGTATGGAAGGAACATACCTTAACATAATGAAGGTGATATATGACAGACCCACAGCTAACATCATAGTTAATGGAGAAAGGCTGAAAGCTTTTCCTCTAAGATCAGGAACAAGACAAGGTTACCCACCCTTTCCACTTATATTCAATAGAGTATTGGAAATCCTAGCCACAGCAATTACCCAAGAAAAAGAAATAAAAGGCATCCAAATCAAAAAGGAAGAAGTAAAATCCACTACTTGCAGATGACATAACACTATATATAGGAAACCTTAAAGACTCCGCCAAAAAACTACCAGAACTAACAAATGAATTCAGTAAAGTCAGAGGATACAAAATTAGCATACAGAAGTTGAATGCATTTCTGTACACTAATAACAAGCTATCAGAAAGAAAAATTAAGAAAACAATCCCATTTAAAATTGCACCAAAAAGAATAAAATACATATGAATAAATATAACCAAGGAGGTGAAAGACCTATACCCTTAAAATGATAAGATACTAATGAAAGAAATTGAAGATGACACATATAAGTGAAAATATATATTGTGCTTAAGATTGGAAGGATTAATATTGTTCATATTAACATCCATACTATCCAAAGAAATCTACATATTCAATGCAATCTCCATTAAAATACCAATGGCATTTTTTACAGAAGTAGAGCAAAGAATCCTAAAATGTATATGGAACTTCAAAAGACCCTGAAAAGCCAAAGCAATCTTGAGTAGGAAGGACAAAGCTGGAGCTGTTATGCTCCCTGACATCAAACTATACTATAAAGCTGTAGTAATCAAAACAGTATGGTACTGGCATGAAAACAGACATACAGATCAATGGAATAGAAAAGAGAGCCCAGAAAAAAAACTTATACCTATATGATCAATTAATTTATGACAAAGGAGGCAAGAGTATACAATCATGAAAAGACAGTCTCCTCAATAAATGGTGTTGGGGAGACAGGACAGATATATGCAAAAGAATGAAACTGGACCACTATCTTGTACCATATACAAAAATAAATTCAAAATGGATTAAAGACTTGCATAAACTCATAAAACTCCTAGAAGAAAACATAAGCAGTGAGCTCTCTGACATCAGTCTTAGCAATATTTTTTTTGGTCTGGTCTCCTCAGGCAAGGGAAACAAAAACTAAAACAAATGGGATTATTTCAAACAAGAAAGTTTTGGTTTTTTTTTTTCCAAATTAAAAAGCTTTTGCACAACAAAGGAAACCATCAACAAAATGAAAAGCAACCTACTGAATAGGAGAAGATATTTGCAAATCATACATCTGATAAGGGATTAATATCCAAAATATGTAATGAATTTACACTACTTAAATTTAAAAAGATTAAAAATGTCTTTTTTTCCCCCCAAGAATACATACAGATGGCCACCAGGCACATAAAGATACTCATCACCAATCATCAGGCAAATGCAAATCAAAGGAAGCCAAATGAGATATCATCCCACACCTGTCAGATTGGCTATTATCAAAACGACAAAAAATAAGTGTTAGAGAATGTGGAGAAAAGGAGACTCTCATACACTGTTGGTGGGAATGTAAATTGATGCATCCACTATGGAAAACAGTATGGAGGTTCCTCAAAAAATTAAAAATAGAACTACCACATGATCCAGCAATTCCACTTCTGGGTATTTATCTAAAGAAAATGAAAACACCAATTTGAAGAGATATATGCACTCCTATGTTCATTGCAACATTATTTACAATAGTCAAGATATGGAAGCAACCTAAGTGTCCACTAATGAATAAATGAATAAAGAAGATGTGGTATATATATACACACAATGGAATATACTCAGCCATAAAAATGAAATTTTGCCATTTGTGACAACATGAATGGACCTAGAGGGTACTATACTAAGTGAAGTAATTCAGACAAAGAATGACAAATACTATATGAGGGTGCCTTGGTGGCTCAGTCAAGCGTCTGACTCCGTTTTAGCTCAGGTTGTGATCTTGTAGTTTTGTGAGATCAAGCCCTGTGTAAGCTCTGTGCTGACAGCATGGAGCCTACTTGGAATTATCTCTCTCCCTCTCTCTACCCCTTCCCTACTTATGCTGTCTCTGTGTCTCTCAAAAATAAATAAATAAGCTTTGAGATAAATACCATATGATTTCGCTTACATGTGGAATCTACAAAAACAAATTAACAAAACAGAAACAGACTCATAGATACAGGAAACAAACCTTTGGTTACCAGAGGGGAGAGAGGTTGGTGGGTGGGCAAAATATGTGAAGAAGATTAAGAGGTAAAACCTTCCAGTTATAAAATAAATAAGTCATGAGGATATAATGTACAGCATAGGGCATATAGTCAATAATATTGTAATAACTTTATATAGTGACAGATGGTAACTAGATTTATCATAGGGATCACTTTTTTAAGATATAAAAATATTTAATCACTATGATGTACACCTACAATTAATAGGATATTGTATGGCAGTTATACTTCAATTTAAAATTAATTAAAGAAATCAGTCAAATGTTTCTTTGCATCAATTTTGTGATTATATAGTGTTCCTTTTTCAGTCTATTAATATGGTAAATTATATTGCTTTGTTTTCAAATGTTAAGTAAATCTTATTTTCCTGGAATAAATCTCATTTGATCATCCTTTTTGTAATATTGTTGAATTCAATTTTCTAATTTGTTTTACAATTTTTTCATCTATGATCATGAGGAATATTAATCTATAATATCTTTTTTTGGTAATGCCTTTCCCTGTTTGTGATAATGGGATGATTTTTGGCCCTATATGAGTTCAAGAGTATTTTCCCTTTGATTTTCTGAAAGACTTTGCATAGAATTGGCACTATTTCCTTCATAAATATTTGGTAGGATTCATCATTAAGTCCTGTAATGTAATGTTGTGTTTTGTGGTTTGTTTGTTTTTTTTTAATTTTTTTTTCAACGTTTATTTATTTTTGGGACAGAGAGAGACAGAGCATGAACGGGGGAGGGGCAGAGAGAGAGGGAGACACAGAATCGGAAACAGGATCCAGGCTCTGAGCCATCAGCCCAGAGCCCGACGCCGGGCTCGAACTCACGGACCGCGAGATCGTGACCTGGCTAAAGTCAGACGCTTAACCGACTGCGCCACCCAGGCGCCCCTGTAATGTTGTGTTTTTATTCAGTTCAAAATATCTTTTTCATTTTGATTTTTATTTTCTCTTTTACCTATTGGTTACTTTAAAAATATATCATTTAGTTTCCAAATATTTGACTTTTTAAAAGATATCTATTATTGATTTCTAATTTAATTCCAAGAGTCAGAAAATAAAATTTATATGATTTGAATCCTTTTAAAGTATTAAGAGTTTTTATGGCCCACAATGTGGTCTGTCATGGCAAATGTTCCACGTGCAGGATGTGTATTATGCTATTGGTAGGTAAAGTGTCGATCAACAAATGGAATTAGTTGGTAGTATTTTCCAAGCCTTCTATAATACTTCCTGATTTTCTGTCAATTCATTCTCTCAATTACAGTGTGAAACTTCTGACTATAATTGTGGATTTGTCTCTTCTTGGAGTACAATAGATTTTACTTTGTGTATTTTGAAGATGTGTTATTAGGTGCATAAATATTTAGTATATGTTCTATATGTTCTCTTGATGAATTGACTCTTTATCACTATGAAATGACCAATTTTTATCTCCAGTAATATTTTTTATCTGAAATCGACATCTGATATTAATATAGATTGATACAGCTTTCTTTTGATTAGTGTTGGAAAAGTATATTTTTTCCCATCCCTTTGCTTTTAACTTACTTGTGTCTTTATATTCAAACTAGGTTTCTTATAAGCAGCCAATCCAGCATCACATTTTTAGCCAACCTGACAAGTTATGCCTTTTATTTGGGGTGTCTGCACATTGACATTTAATGTAATTGTTGGTATAGTTAAGTTTATATTTACCATATTGCTGTTTGTTTTCTATTTGCAATATTCCTATTTTCCTTTTTTTGCCATCTTTTTGAGTAACTATGTGTTTAAAATTTTCCATTTTGGTTTATTAGCTACCTGTTTTTTTAATTTTAGTGGTTGACTTATTTATAATTTACACCCTTAACTTCCATCAAGTAATATTATGTATATTAAATAATAATATAATTCCTTCAAGTAAATTATTCCAGTTTACTTATAGTATAAGAATCTTACAACAGTATTCTTTCCTTTTCCCCTCCTGACCTTTGTGTTATTTTTGCCATACATTTTGAACGCTATAAATTATATACCCTATAGTATGTTGCAATTATTTTTGTTTTTAACAGTCAGTTAGGGGTGCCTGGGTGGCTCAGATCATGATCTCACAGTTTGTGAGTTTGAGCCCTGGAGGCTGCTTTGGATTCTGTGTCTCCCTCTCTCTCTGCCCCTCCCCCTTCACACTGTGTTTCTCTCTGTCTCTCAAAAATGAATAAACATTAAAGAAAAAAAATTTTTAAAGTCAGTTATTCAGGGTGCCTGGATGGCTCATTTCATTAAGCATCAGACTCTTGATCTCAGCTCAGGTCTTGATCTCAGGGTCGTGAGCTCAAGCCTCATGTTAGACTCCACACTGGGCATGAAGCCTATTTAAAATGAATGAATGAATGAATGAATGAATGAATGAATGAATAGTTATCTTTTTATAGCAACTTTATTGAGATAATGTACAATTATACAATTGTATAATTTATATACAAATATATATATTTGTGTATTCTGGATATTTGATATGAATGGAATCATATAATATGTGGTCTTTTGTGACTGCCTTCTCTAACTTAGCATAATGTCTTCAGAGTTCATCTATTTTGTAGCATGTGCCAGTAATTCATTTTTATTGCCGGATATATTCCTTTGTATGAATATACCTCATTTTATTCATCCATTCTTCAGTTGATGGAAATTTTGCCTGTTTCCACTTCTTGACTTTTATGAATAATGCTGGAATGAACATTCATGTTCAAGTTTTTGTGTAGACATTTGTTTTCATTTCTCTTGGGCATATACCTAGCAGTGGAATTGCTCAGTTATATAGTAACTCTATACTTAACTTTTTGAGGAACAGCCAGACTATTTTCTCAAGTAGTGGCTGCACTGTTTTGCATTCCCACTAGCAGTATACAAATGTTTCTGCTTCTCCACATCCTCATCAGCACTTGCTATTGCCCATCTGTTTTATTATAGCCATCTTAATGTGTCTGAAATGGTATCTCATTGTGGTTTTAATTGGTATTTTCCTAATGGCTGATGATGTGCATCTCAGTGACTCTCCCCCCAGCCCTGATTTTATTGAGATATAATCAACATCTGACATGTGTAAGTTTAAGTTGTACAGTGTAATGACTTGATATATGTATATATTGTGAAGTGATTACCAAAACATTTTAGTTAACACATCCATCACCACCTTTTTTCTTTCTTTGGTGGTGAGAACTTTTATGATCTAACAATGACCTATTAAGGAGATTTTCTGAATAGAGGAGAAAACTCATTTTCATATTTATCAATACATGTAGTATCTCCAGTACTCTTTCTTTACCTATGTAGATATAGATTTCCATCTGGTATTACTTTTCTTCTGCCTGGAGGACTTCCTTTAATATTTCTTATAGATCAGGTCTCCTAGTGATGAATTCATTCACCTTTTCAATGTCTGAGAAACTCTTTACTTTTTTGTGAAAGATATTTTTGATTACCATAGAAGTACAGGTTGATAGCTTTTTACTTTCAGTGCTCTATATTTGTTCCATTGTCCTTGGGTTCACATCATTTCCGATATGAAGTCTCATGTAATTCTTATCTTTGTTTCTCTGTATGTAATGTGCCTTTTTTCTCTGGCTCCTTTTTTAAGATTTTCTCTTTGTCAATGGTTTTGAGCAATTTGATTATGATATGCCTTGATGTAGTTTATTCATGATTCTTGTGTTTATAGTTATAGTTTATAGTTTGAATTTCTTGGATTTGTGGGCTCATGAGTTTCATCAAACTTAAGAAAATTCTTAGCCATTATTTATTCACATCTTTTTCTTGTCCTCTTATTTCTCCTGTGCTGTCCAATAACAGATGTTAGGCTACTTTGTTTTCTTACAGCTCAGTGATATTCTGTTCACTTTTTTTTTTTTTCAGTTCCCCCACACACACTATGCTTCATTTTGGGTAGTATTGTTATATTTTTAAGTTTACTCATTTTTGTCTCTACAGTGTCTGATCTGTTATTAATCCCACCAAGTGTATTTTTCATCTCAGACATTGTAATTTTCAAGTCTAGAAGTTCATTTTATGTCTTTTCAATATTTCTATGGTTTTGAACATGCTTATTTCCTCTACCTTCTTGAACATCTAGTATATGGTTAAAAGGACTGTTTTAATGTCCTTTCCTACTAATTCTATTACCTATTTCCCTTTTTTTCCTGTTTTTGTTGATTGATTTTTCTCATTATTATAGGTCATATTTCTCTACTTCTTTGCATGCCTAGTGATTTTTGGTTGAATGCTAGACAGTATAACTTTTATCTTATGTGGTAGATATTTCTCTATAAATATTCTGCAGTACATTTAAGTTTGTTCTGCAGTACATTTAAGTTACTTGGAAATAGTTTGATGCTTTCATTATTTTTTTTTAACTTTGTTAGCTGAGACTAGAGTAGATTTGAATCTGGGCTATTTTTTCCTTCATTACTGAACCAATACCTTCTGGGTATTCTATCTGATGCCTTGTAAGTTATAACCTTTTGTATTCTAAATAACATGGAACCATTACTGGTCCTGAGTAAAGCATAGGGATTATCTCATCTGGTCCTCTTTAGTGATTCTTTCTCCAGTATCTGTTGGTGTCATCATAGGCATGCGCTGATCAGTAATCAGCTAAAGACTCAAGGGGACCCTTTGCAAATCTCTGGGACCCTCTCTCTATATGATTCCTTTCTCTGATAATTCTGCCTTCTCAACTCTGTCTGCCTTGGCCTCTTTTGACTTCCAGCTCCATCTTCTCAATTCAGGGAGACTGTGGGCCTCCACTGGGGTTTCCCTTCCCAATGCTGTAGTTTGGAAACTCTGTCCAGACAGTAAACTGGGGACATTGTAGGGCTCCTTTGTTTTCCCTTTCTCAAGGGTTACTGTCTTGTGCTGCTTAATGCCCATTATTTGCATATCATTGTTTTTTTTCTTTTTCTGGTGTTTTAGTGTTTCAAGCAGGGAGGCACATATTGTCCTTGTTATTCCTGGAAGCAGTAGTCTTAGAAGGTATTTTTATTTTTTTATTTTTATTTTTATTTTATTTTATTTTATTTTATTTTATTTTATTTTATTTTATCTTATTTATTTTGAGAGAAAGGGAGAGAGAGAAAGCACGGGAGGGGGCATGCAGAGAGAGAGAGAGAGAGAGAGAGAGAGACAATCTGTCAGCACAGAACCCAATGCCAGAGTTGAGAAGGCAGAACAGAGAAGGAAATCATATATAGAGAGGGTCCCAGAATTCATAAACTGTGAGATCATGACCTGAGCCAGAGTCAGATGCTTAACTGACTGAGCCACCCAGGTGCCCCTTAACTCCTTTTTTAATGCTTATTTATTTATTTTGAGAGAGAGCACAAGCAGCGGAGGGGTGGACAGGGAGAGGGAGAGGGAGGGAGAGAGAGAGAGAAAGGGAATCCCAAGCTGGCTCTGAGCTGTCAGCACAGAGGCCAATATGGGGTTCAATCTCACGAACTGTGAGATCATGACCTGAGCCGAAATCAAGAGTCAGAAGCTTAACCAACTGAGCCAGCCAGGTACCCATCCATTTTAACTATTTTTAAGTGTACAGGTCAGTGGCATTAAGTACATTCACATTGTTGTACAACCATCACTGCCATCCTTCTCCACAGCTTTTGCATCTTCCCCCAGACTGAAATTCTGTACTCATTAAACACTAATGCCCTCGGGTTATAGGCTAGATATTGTGGATGCTCCTTTGTTGCATGCCTGTATGTTGTCTTCCCTTAAATAATGTGTCCTTTTATTCTGAAAGGCAGTGAATTTGTTGATAGACCTTAACCTTCCAAGTCTTGCTAATAGGTTTGTGAGGAAGTGTTTAGAGTGACCCTTGCCCTGGAGCAAGAGTAGTCCTACTAATGAGCTCCACCCTTTGGAGGGTCTCAACTAAATGAACAGGATGTTAAGCAAAGAGTCCCCAAGCAGAAAGCCAGGATGAATGTGGTGCTCACCTAATGTTTCACTTTCCTTAGGGACTGTAGTCCTCTAAAGGCTTTTATCCAATGTCTGAAAGCAGTTGCTTTACATATGTCTGGTTGTATTGTATTGTGAGAGAATAGGTCCAATACCTGAACTTCTGACCACATCTGGAAGTCCTGGAGGGCATGTAAAACACGGTGTCTAAAATACCATTTAAAGTTGTGTGTATCTTTGTAATATGAGTGCCTCCTTCTCAACGCTCCCACTTCTTCATGAAATCTATCATAGTTACAAATTCTGTGTTAGTCAAGCTTTTGTGGAAGGTACATATTGAAGAAAAGATTCATGACTCCACGAGATGTGGAACAGAGAACCAGAATTTTTTTTTTTGCTTTAAAAAGCATTAAAAAAATTTTTTTTATGTTTTTATTTTATTTTTGAGAGAGAGAGAGAGAGCAAGGGAGGGGCAGAGAGAGAGGAAGACACAGAATCCAAAGCAAGCTTCAGGCTCTGAGCTGTCAGCGCAGAGCCTGATGCGGGGCTCAAACTCACAAACCGCGAGATCATGACCTGAGCCAAGATTGGACACTTAACTGACTGAGCCACCCAGGCACCCCACCAAAAATTTTTTTTAATGTTTATGTATTTTTGAGAGAGAGAGTGTGAGTGGGAGAGGAACAGAGAGAGAGGAAGACATAGAATCCAAAAGTCTCTGGACTCTAAGCCGTCAGCACAGAGCCTGACACGGGGCTTGAATACACGAACCGAACTGTAAGCATGACCTGAGCCCAAGTCAGACACCTAACCAACTGAGCTACCGAGGCACCTGAGAAGCAGAAATCTGGAGAATGAGCTGGTGTAAAGAACAGAAGTCCCCTGGAACTTGCTAGTATATTGGAGGGGAAGTTGGATTTTCACAACATAAGGCAAAGAAGAGATGGATCCAACTTAGCCTTTCCTGACTCAGAGATCAGAGATCTGAGAGACCCTGCTGAGAGCTGGGTTGCACTTACACTCCTCACAGCACCTAAAAGCACATCTTACTTCAAAAATGGTAAGAGGTTTTCATAGAAACATAATGAATAAATAAATGAAGTAAGTTTCTTTTTTTTTTTTTTTTTACATTTATTTATTTTTGAGAGAGCAGGGGAGGGGCAGAGAGAGAAGGAGACACAGAATCTGAAGCAGGCTCCAGGTTCCGAGCTGTCAGCACAGAGCCTGATGCGGGGCTCAGATTCGCAAACCGTGAGATCGTGACCTGAGCCGAAGTCAGACGCTTAACCGACTGAGCCACCCAGGCACCCCAAGTAAGTTTATGTTCTTATGTCAAAGGCACAAGAGAAGAGTTTCCTATATGTTTCTGCAATTTTTTTCTCAAGTAGTCAAAAGGATTTTAGATTTGTTTTAAGTTCTAATGTCAAACTCTCTTTTATCCTAACACTTTTTCCCCAAGCCACACTTGGAAAGAGGTAAGCCCTTCTGTCTCAAGAAGCGTCTGCACATCAGGTCAGCCTGACCGCCCAGAGATCGGTCATTAAGCAGTCTCGGCCAGCTGCCCCTGACAGGATGGGAGATATCCCAGCATGCCTTCTCTTGACGGGGCAGCTGGTGTGAGCCTTCATTTGTGGAAAAGGCCCTCAGGGGGCAGGGAGGAGAGGAAAGGAATATGACTGTGCAGAATGGAATCTACTGCTTCTCTGCAACTTTCTGCTGCTCCGAACCAAAGCCCTTTGGGGCTCTGCCAACCTGGGGACCTAGCCCTGTGAGAATGGCATGCCCACTTCTGGTGCCAGAGACCTGAGCTGGGGAGGGCGAAGAGGGAGGGAAGGCGGGGAACCTGTGGCTTAGGAAGCTGGCCCTGGTGCTTGGTGGTCTGCCCTGGTTTCTTTTCTCCTCACTGACTTTCTCATTGGCTTCTCGGTGTCCTTCTTCCTCCCTGCCTACGACTCCCGGACAGGAACTGTGGGCAGTGGTGGAGCCTGTGAAGGGAGCAGCCCCAAAGCTTGTTAGGTGGAGGCGGGAGACCCAGGCTGGGACAGGGCTGGAGTGAGGGGCCAGGGGCCCGTCACTGCCCTGACTGATATCGAAGATGAAGGGGACGGAGGGCACAAGGGGTGCGGTGAGCCTGGAGTTCAGATAAAGTGGATGAAGCTTCTTCCATGCCTCTTGCCAGTTGTCACCACACCAATACTAAAAATAGCCCCCTTAATCCTGATGAAACGACTAGAGGAGAAACGGACTATGTTTGTTTCTAAGGCGTCCGTATATGGTAGACTGGCAGTAGGTGCTCTGCGGTTCTCTCTGGTTCTCATTGGCAAATCTTCATTTGTTCCTGTGGTGGGAGTAGTGAGAGGTGGCTAGACCACCTCTAAATGGCTCCAGCTTAGCACACCCCAACAGATGACAGCATACAAACACGGGAATTTTACAATGAATAAAACCCACTAACATCCAAACACTAGGGCTCCTGACCATGTAATATGAGAATATTACTGCTCCCTCCTCTCTTTTACTGCTGGGTTTCCTCACAGCCTTGACATCACTAGGATATAGTGGGAAGAGTCTGGATCTTCAAGTGGAGTAAATGTGAAATTTAGTGCCTGGCTAATGACTTCTATGTAGCGAGCATCACTCCGGGCCTGATGTTGGGCTGAGTGTGTTACACGGCTGTTCCCAGGATCACACAAGATGCGGGGGGACGTGTCTGAAATAGAACTCTGTCCTACCAGGCACTTATTCACAGAGTATCCTTCAGGGTGTCTACCTGATGTCATCGATCAGAGTTCACAGGGCCCAGGAGAGCCTCTGTGACTTCAGCTCCTGAACAGGTTGAGACCTTCGTCCTCACTCATTTGTTCTCAGCCATGGCTACTCATGAGAATCCCTGGGAGCATCTCAGCAGCCTATAACCAGCATCCCCAGCACAACTAAATCAGACTCTTAAGGGGTGAGATCCATGCTATAGACAGAATTGGGTCTCCCCCTAAATTCACATGTTGAAGCCTTAACCCCCAATGTGACTTCATTTGAAAATAGAGCCTTTCAGGCTATAGCTAAGGTTTAAAAAGCAGGTCATAACAGTGGAGCCCTAATCCCATACAACCGTGTCCTTATGAAAAAGGGAAGAGACCCCTGGGGTTGCACACACTAAGAAGAGACCTTGTGAGGACAGAGTGAGAAGGCGGCTGTTTGCAAGCCAAGGAGAGAGGCCTCAGGAGAAACCCAGCCTGCCCACACCTCAATCTGGGATCTGAGACTTCCAGCTTCCAGAACTGTGAGAAAATAAATCTCCGTTGTTTAAGCCAGCCAGTCTGTGGTATTTTGTTATGGCAGCCTGAGCAAATGAATATAATCCAGCATCAGCATTTTCGTCTTTCAAAATAACTTTGGCAATTCTAGGTCTTTTGCATTTCCAAATACAGTTTAGAAGCAGGTATTTAGTACATAAAGCCACTGGGAATTTGGGGTTTGCACTGAATCTACAGATCAACTTTAGAAGAATAAACACCTTAACAATGTTGATTATTGCAACTTATAACCATAATGGATCTCTCTCCGTTTATTTAGATCATTTTAAATTTCTCTCATCAATGTTTTAAAGTTTTCACTCTGGTCTTTCGTATCTTTCATTAAATATATTCCTAAGTATGCTGCGTATTTAATAACACTGGAAATGCTATTTTTAAACTTCTTTGTCCAAGTGTTTTTTACAGGCTTGTATCCTGCAACCTTGACAAATGTGCTTATTAATTCTCTTAGTGTTGTTTTCTAATTCCTTAGATCTTCTATGTAGACAATTGTGTCTGCAAATAAAGGCAGTTCTTCTCTTTCCCTTCCAATCTTATACGTTTTATTTTTTGACTTACTGCATTGGCTAGGACCTCCAGTATAAGAGATTCTCACTTTGTTCCCAGTTTTAGGGGGGAAGAATTTAGTTTCTCATTATTAAGTATGATGTTAGCTATGGGTTTTCCATAGATGCCTTTTATCCAGTTAAGGAAGTTCATATTCCTAGTTTGTTGAGAGTTTTAAAAATCATTAATAAGGGGGGTGGGCAGAACCTGGGTGGCTCAGTTGGTTAAGTGTCCGACGCTTGGTTTCAGCTTGGGTCATGATCTCACAGTTTGTGACTTTGAGTCCCACATCAGGCTCTGCGCTGACAGTGCAGAGCCTGCTTGGGATTCTCTCTCTCCCTCTCTCTACCCTTCCCCTACTCACGCTGTCTCTGTCTCTCTCAAAACAAGTAAAATTAAAAAAAAAAACTTTATTAAAAATAATAAGGACCTTGAATTATTTTCATAATGTGATAAATTAACACTGAATATTAAAAAGAAAGTTCTTTCAATTATTTAAAAAAAATTTGTCCATTTTTTTTTAGTGATCACATAACTTTTTAATTCTGTTAATGTGGTGACTCACATCTGATAAACCTTATTTATTTATTTATTTATTTATTTATTTATATATTTTGATATTCTTGCATTATATTGGATAATACCCTGAAGATTTTTGCATCTATGTTCATGAGGCATTATTAGTCTGTAAATCTTGAGTTGGAATGTCTTTGTCAGGATGTGGTGTCGGGGTTTCGTTGACCTCATAAAATGAATGGCAAAGTGTTCTGTTTTCTGAAAGAGTTTATGTAATATGGGTACTATTTCTTTGTTAAATGTTGGGTAATTTGGTATTTCCTCTACAGAAAGGCTTTTTGGTAAAAAATCTAGTTAATATATATAGGAGCATTCTGATTTTCCATTTCTTTTTGAGTTAGTTATACTCATTTGTGTCTTTCAAGTAATTTTTCCAGTTCATCTAGATTTAATTTGTTGGAATAAAGTTTTTTTTTTTTAATATTTCTTCATTGTCCCTTTAATATCTAAAGGACCTATAGATACTTCTTCATTCCTACTATTGGTTATTTCTATTTTCTCTCGCTCCTTTTTTAAAAAAAAATTTAAACATTTTTATTTGAGAGACACAGAGAAAGCAGGAGCAAGGGAGGGGCAGAGAGAGAGGGAGACACAGAATCTGAAGCAGGCTCCAGGCTCTGGGCTGTCAGCATAGAGCCTGACACGGGTCTCAAACCCACAAACTGTGAGATCATGACCTGAGGCGAGGTCAGACACTCAACCAACTGAGCCACCCAGGCGCTCCTTATTATTTTTTTTTCATTAGTATTGACAGCTTATGAATTTTACTCCTCTTTTTGAGAAACCAACTTTTGGCTTTAACTTTTTCTATTGTTTATTGCTCTCCTTTTTCTAGCTTCTTAGATTATTGGTTTTAAATATACTGTCTTTTCTATTATATATATATAAAATTATAAATTTCCTTCTAAAGAGTGCTTTAGCTGCATCTTACAAATTGTGATGTGTTGTGTTTCCCTTTGCATTCAGTTCAGAATATCTTCTAAATTCCCTGATGATGCTTCATTTGATCCATTGGTTATTTAGTAGTGTGTTTAATTTCCAATATCTGAAGTTTTTCTAAATATCTCACTTTGATAGAATCTAATTATATTGAATTATTGTGATCTAATATAATTTAGTTCTGAGAATATGTTTTATGTCATTTGATCTTTTAAAATGTATTGAGATTTGTTTTATTGGCACAGTTGATAAATTACCTTGGTGAATGCTCTGGTTTCTCTTCAAATCGCATAAATCTTTCGCCTTTTACTAAATTACCTTGGTGAACATACTATCCTTAAACATACTAGATGTGTTACCAGAGGGGGATTTGAAATATTGTCCAAATGGAATTTAGTAGCAAACTTGGGGTGACCAAGGAGTTCAGGGCTGCTGAAGTGTTTAGTATGAGGCCAGAGCTGTGTGAGGAAGGTGGGGGCACAGAGAGGCCCGGAGAGAGTAGCTGAGAGCTTCATCCTGTAGGGAGAACAGTCCACATTCCCTGTCCAAGGTAGATATTTTAGAGATACGTGAGGATGTGTTTGGCTGTCTCAATGACTGGGAGGTAGCTGGGGAGGGCCAAGGATGTGGGACTTTTCAAAGACCCACCAGACTCAGTCTACATATTAGTGCTGCTGTCCCATAATGCAAGTCACATATCCTTTCTCTTCCTTCCTCCCTCCCTGCCTCCTTTCCTTCCTTCCTTCCATTCCTTCTTTGCTTTTTTGTTCTTTACTTTCTTTACTGTTCTTTTCTCTTTCTTTCTTTCTTTCTTCTTTTATTTCTTTCACTTTAGAGAGAGTGCATGAGCAGGGGAGGAGCAGAGAGAGACAGGAAGAGAGAGAATCCCAAGCTGCTTCACAGAGCCCTGTGCGGGACTCGATCTCACAATGGTGAGATCATGATCTGGGCTAAAATCAAGAGTCAGTTGCTTAACTGAGCCACCCAGGTGCCCCTAAGCCACATATCACATTTTAAATGTTCTAATAGCTACATTTAAAAAGTAAAAAGAAGCAAGTAAAATTAATTTTGGTACTACATCTTATATTTTTTTATTTAAAAATTTTACATTATTTATCCAAAATATTATTTTAACATATAATCAATATAAACATTAATATGGAGATATATTACATTCTTTTTGAAATTATTCTTAGTCTTCAATATCCAAAGTAATCACATTTCAAATTTTTTTAGTGTTTTATTTATTTTTGAGAAAGAGAGAGCAAGTGAGGGAGAGACCGAGAGAGAGGGAGACAGAAGGTCTGAGGTGGGCTATGCACTGAGAGCAGCAAGCCCAATGTGGGGCTCAAATTCATAAACTGCAACATCATGACCTGAGCCGGAGTTGGATGCTCAACCCACTGAGCTGCACAGTGCCCCAGGGTAATTACATTTCAAATGCTCAGTAGCCACACATAGCTAGAGGCTTGTGGCTACTGAACTGGACAGCACAGATTGAGACCCTAACTTTATGCATGAATACCAAGTATCCTTTGAATTTTAATGTACTTGAATTTTCTAGGAATGCAATTACTGTGCAAATAGAGGTTTGAGGGTTTGACTGTACTTTTTTTTTTTTCCAGAATTTTACCAAAAGTTGTTTACTGTTTTGGAAAGTGATATCCTCCATCAACACTCCCATTTTGCGTTTGAGTCCCCAACACAGCACATACCCAAATCAGCTACATTTGTAGCTGTCATATTCATGGGGATTCTGCGCCTACAGGCATTAGGTACTTCAGTATCCTGTCTTGATATCTTCTAGTTTCTCTGTGCCAAAGCGATTAATTGAAGTATGTATTATTTTACGATACATTTATTTCTTTGTATTATAGTTGAGCATTATAGTGATTTTTAAAAATTGTGTATAGGCAGCTTATATATGTATCTATTTATCGGGTTACCATAGGAGCTATTTAAACATATTTGACCAATATTAAACTATTGCTAATTATGAAAATATTGGTTGTGAATAAAAAATACTAATTATAAGGGCACCTGGGTGGCTCAGTCGGTTAAGCATCTGACTTTTGGTTTCTGCTCAGGTCATGATCTCATGGTTCGTGGGTTGTGGGTTCAAGCCCCGCATGGGGCTCTGTGCTGACAGTGTGGAGCCTGCTTGGGATTCTTTCTCTGCTTCTCCCCTGCTTGCTCTCTCTTTCAAAATAAATAAGTACACTTAAAAAATACTAATTATAAAAAGGAATATTGGGACCCTGTAGCAGAGAAGGGTCCCTGATTTAGGTTTTAAATCTCTCCCCCTCTGAAAGCAGAATAGAAACTAAAACTGGTTTCAATTGTAGGGTTAGAGAAAAGGGACGGATTATTTGCTTGATTCACTTTTTTATATGAAAGACACACCAAAACTCTCCGATTACAGAAACCTTGATGATGCCGTTAGATTGTTTTACAAGGTAAAGCTTGTCTCAGAAAATGACCTCCCACCATGTAAGAATGAGTTCTTAAATGCCAGTTTTCCATACTAAATATTTGCTTTAAGATATTAGCTCTTCCTTTTGTCCTCACAGATTGAAACCTGTTTCTTGGTCTTAATTTAATTACATCCATCAAATCTTACCAGTCTCCCCTGTGGACACTTTCCCTCTAGATCTCTTACAATTCGGTGGAGCAGTTAGTGGTTCCTCTGAGGGTCCAGAGAATCATACCACGGGAACCACTTAGTCTCTTGCTATACGTGCTGCCTCGGAAAGGATACTGGAAGCTTTTGCGTTTTTCTCAATGGCAGTAATGATAAAAGAAGAGGACTCATGAGTATAAATGTAGTAACTACTAGGACAAAATGGTAATTTATTTTTAGGATTACAAACACAAATTCAGAAATTCCTAGGCCCGTCCCCTCTGTGATTTCATGGGCTGTGAACACAGGGGCAGCCGCTTGCCCAGTGTGATCAATACCCGGGAAATTCATCGTTGATGAAGTTGCTCGATTAGTCCCTGCCTCCTCAGGCCACTTTTTGAGGCCACTATTTACCCAGCACTTTTAACGGGCCAGGCTCTGTGCCAAGTGTTTGAATCCTTCATGGTAGGAGTTATTGTCCATATTTTACAGATGAAAGATTTTATCTTTCTATTTGCTATGGAGGCAGGCCTGTGGATTTACATGCAATTACTCAGTTCTGGGTTGAGCTAATTTAAGTTCTAACCTCCTCTGCTTTTCAAAACAATGGCCAATTCAATCCTACTAACCACAGGTTGGTGATCTCATCAGTTTTCTCCCCAGGCCCTGCTTTTCATTCTCCTTATTCAGCAAACATTTGTTGCATACCTGCTCTATGCAAGGCCTGGGAAACTTACAGAAGCTGTTGGGTTTCTGAAGTGTGAGGCACAGGGGCAGGGCAGGGCAATCTCCTTCCCCTCACAAAGGGTGAAATTACAGAGCTTTAGAAAATGCCATCCTCAATGAGCTTGGCCATGGCTCTCCAACTGGCTGCATGGAGAGTCACCATTTGTGGGGGGCCTGGGCTTTCTCCTTAGTAGCTGGAGTAAGTAGTCATTGTGGCCTATTTCCAACACGCAGTCAAGGTGGAAGACGCGGGTACCTGGGGGTAACGTATTATCGATGTTGGCCAATTGGACAACTGAATTAATCATATGCCAGTCAGGCCTGGAAAGAGCTTCCTGGGAAGTGCCCTGGTTACCTCCCACCCTGCAGTCAGGGCCCTAATTGGGGAGTAGCCGTGGCTGAGGATATCACCTCCAACACTCCCCAGTAGGTAACCTAGGGCAAATTACACCGATCTCTCCATGCTTCAGTTTCCACTCTATTAAGTTGGAGACAGAAGAGTATTGTCAGTGCACCTAGAATGGTGGCTGGCACATAGTAAGTGCTAGATAAGTGTGAGCTATTACTGTTACAACAAGTCAAACACCAGTCTGCCTCTCCTACCTTCAAAGACTTTCAAGCCAAGCAGAAGAAACAGCTCTCCTTTCTCATCTTCTCTGCTAGCCTGAGAGCTTCACGTGGACACAGGTTCTGCTGCCTGGTGTGGGCCGGACCAGTGGTCACAGATCTGGGGGTGATGGCCAGAGCCTCGACACTGGAGGGCTACGCTGGAGTCCTCCTGGGGGGTCCGGGTTGAAGAGTCTCTTCATCGCGGGTCTCACTCATTTTTCCAGCTCTTTGTTTTTTTAAGTGCTCTCTGAGCCTTTACTCCATTTTCTCGTGTTTCAGGTTTATACACATCCCAAGAAGAACTGTGTATGTTGGCAAAGATTTAATGCCTTGTGTAATGTGAAAATTATCATAGCATACTTTCTTTACCTTAAAAAAATTTTTTTTAACATTTATTTATTTTGGAGAGAGAGAGAGAGCGGTGGAGGGGCAGAGAGAGAGGGAGACAGAGAAAGCAGACTCCAGGATCTGAGCTGTCAGCACAGAGCCCGACGCGGGGCTGGAACTCAAAAACAGTAAGATCATGACCTGAGCCAAAGTCGGACGCTTAACCAACTGAACTACCCAGGCGCCTAGATTAATTTTTTTTAATGTTTATTTTTGACATAGAGAGAGACACAGCATGAGCAGGGAAGGGGCAGAGAGAGAGGGAGACACAGAATCCGAAACAGGCTCCAGGCTCTGAGCCATCAGTACAGAGCCCGGAGTGGGGCTTGAACTCACAGACTATGAGATCATGACCTGAGCCGAAGTCGGACGTTCAACCGACTGAGCCACCCAGGCGCCCCTAGTTTTTTTCTTAATCTGTGTCACATATGTATTAGCATTTGTGTGTATACATACGCACATTTGTATACCAATTTACAGTCCCATGAGCAGTGCATGAGAACACATCACCAATTTTAAATTGTGTTTAAGAATAGAAAAAATACGTGGATGAGGTAAACATTCAAATGGTACACAAAGTAAAAAAACTAAAAATAAATAAGAATCTGTCCTTCTCTCCCTCTACCCCCAATCCTCTGTCCAAAGGAATCCACTTCCAAAAGTTCACTGTGGCTACTTCCGTACCCATTTCATATACGATAATATGTATCCTTTTCAAAATTAGACAAATGGGATGATTCTATACCTATTATCATTATACCTTGCTTTTCTCACTTTATACTACATGATTTTTCCATGCAAATCTACCTTACCCAATTTAACAACTTCCTAGCATTATGTCAATATTGATGTAACAAAATCTATTTAACTGTTTCAATTTTCATCACATTTGGAAAATTTTCAGTCATTATTCAAGCAAATACTTTCCTGCTCCCACTTAAACACTTTTTTCCAGGACTTCAGTGATGATAGACCACCTGACATCAACCCACAGCTCGGGAGGATCCCTCTCCCTTTCCTTCCCCTCTCTTTGTTTCTTCCTTTTCCTTTTCTTTTCTCCCTGATCCAATTGGCCTAATTCAGTGATCCCGGAATCAGGCAGCATCCTTTCTAGTAAACAGGTAAATGCTCCCATTTGATTATTTTTTATGTCTTCAGTTTCCTTTCTGTTTAAAAACTTTTTTTTTTTTTTTTTAGTTTATTTATTTTTGAAGGATAGAGAGACAGAGGGTGGGAGGGGAGGGGCAGAGAGAGAGGGAGACTCAGAATCCGAAGCAGGCTCCAGGCTCCCAGCTGTCAGCACAGAGCCCGACGTGGGGCTCAAACTCACAAGCCATGAGATCATGACCTGAGCAGAAGTCACATGCTTAACCAACTGAGCCACCTAGATGCCCCTTCAATTTCTTTTCTCATCATGTTATGTTTTTCACAAATCCTTAAGCATATTTTTAATAGCTGTTTTAAGTTGCTTATCTGCTAATTTGACCTTCTCTGCTAATTTTGGATCTATGCTTTTGACTGAGTTTTCTCCGGTTTATGGATCACATTCTTCTGCCTCTTGGAGTGTCTAGTAATTTTGATTGGATACTAGATATTGTGTATTATACCAACTGAGGGTCTGGAGTCTGTCTTCTCTTAAAGAGTGTTGAGTTCATTTTGGCTGATGGTTAAACTCTTGAAGATCAACTTGACCCCATTAAGACTTGTGTTTAAGCTTTGGTGGGATGGGTTTAGAGTAGCCCTGCTAATTATGCATGACCCTTCTGGAATATTCCCTCTGGCTGGTTGGAATTCACATGCCTCCCAGCACTGTCAGCTCTGAAAACAGTTTGGCTTACAGACACCTGGCATTTCCTTGACTTTTGGAGATTCACCTTACATATATATTGATGAGGGAACACAGGGCAAGGGGCAACATATAAGCTAGCACATCCCCCTCCCCCAGGTGGGATGTGTGTGACATTCCTCAGGCTCTCCTGGCTGCCCAAGAACAAAGGAAAGGAAAGAAAACAAATGGTTAACTGATAGAGATCACAGTCATACAGGACGTGAGTCTCCATCAGTTTACAAATATCTTAGTAAATTATAAGAAAAAGGCAATCTTATCAATAGATTATCAATCTATTGATATCAATCTTACCAATCTCCAGAAACCTACAGACTCAGTTTCCTGGAGCCCCTAATATCAACCCCCTTCACAGTAATGTGGGGAACAAAGGCAAGAAGGAAATGTCAGGTAAAATTAAAGTTCTTTATAACCTGCAGGCTATCGACAAATACTTGGGGAAATACAGAGTATACATTTCTCCAGGAACCCCTACTGTCCTAATGTTAGTGCCTTACTAGAGGAAGAACAACCTTAGTTTGTCAATAGCAAGGCCTCAGGTAACTTAGGAGTCCTCTTTAGCACATGAAAGTCCTTCTGGAGGCCTCCCTCTTGCCTTTACCTCTCCCAACTCCATAGTATATAAACCAGTCACTCTTCATGACCCCAGTGCAGCCCTTTCTGCCCACAGGTCTTGCCCCGTGCTTTAATAAATTCACCTTCTTGCACCAAAGATGTCTTGAGAATTCTTTCTTGGCCATCGGCTCCAACCCCCACCCCCATTCCAAAACCCCATCATATGTGACTAAGTTTTCAGCCACAGGTTCAAGGGGACTCCTTTCAGATTTCTGGAGCTTTTTCTCTATGTATCTTTCTCCTCTCCAGTGTTCTGAAACTTAAATTCCAGCCATTCCAGTCTACCCAAACTCTGATCTCCGATTCCCCAACTCTGCAATGACATGTCCTCCTCAGTACCCCCTCCATGTGCTACGGCCCACATGCAAAGCCTCGGCATTCTTAGGACTCTTGTGTGTGCTTCCCTCTTTCCAGGGATGTCAGTCCTGCACTGACTAGCCTAATGTTTAAACACAGGTGTTTCCTATATTTTAGCTAGTCTGCTATTTGTTTATGAAAAAAAGGCAAGTCTGGTACCAGCTTCCCCTTCATGAGTAGAAGCTGAATTTCCTAAACACTGTTTTAAAAATGTGCATCTTAAACCCCATGAGAACATACAGGTTGATCTGTAAACGAAGATCTGGGATATATTTAACCTTAGTGTGTAAAACACTTTAATTTCTTCATGTCTGTTACACTTTTGCAAAACGGAGATAATAAATCATGGAAGCTGTATCACAAAAACTAGAGGCTGATGGTGAACAAAGAGCAAGAGAAAAGGGTGATTTCATTTACAGTTTAGGTGAAAATCACGCACACATAATTCACGAATGAACACTATTTACATTTTTTAAATTTAAAATCTGAAAAAAAATGTTTATTATATCAAGCAATTGATTTTAGCCAAGAGGTTAAATAATACATTGCAGGTATTTAACGATTATTTATGATTTTGCAATACTGCTTAGCAAAAAGGCACACCACAGAAAATTTAGTTATGATGGAGCAGAGCCAGGTTTTAGGTTTATTTAGTGTTTCTTGCTAGTTTCAACCTGATTCATTGACAACAAGTTCTTTGTTTATCTCCCTGAGTCATAACTATTTTGTATCCTTAGTTTCTACTGTGAGGAAAGAACAGAAATTTGTAACGTAGAGCCTGAACACGCAGAGGATTATTAGGCCATGTGATTGGCATTACCATTTTTCTTTCAATGAAGATTCATGTATCTGATTTCATACGTTTCTGAATCAAAGAAAGGGCTTACATAATCTTGTTCCCACGTCTCCCTTAATAAAGAGAACTTAGGAACCTTTAACTTTCATAGACACCATGCTTCTTACCCTGTTCACTGGGTATCCCAGAAAAATGGCTAATAAATCGTATTGCCTAATACATGTTTGCATAAATGAAGAAATTAGTGAGGCTGACCCTTTTTTTTTTTTCATGAGTTCATTGGCTACATGTTTTTCCTCTGGTGAATTGTCTATTCATATCTTGACCCATTTTTCTTTTGGGGCGTTCATACTTTTCTTACTGATCTGTAAGACTATTCTTATATGTTAATGATATTCATACCTTGCAAGTCATTATGTCATAGTTTTCCTAATTTGTCTTTCCTCTTTTAACTTCCAGAAAATTTTTATGTATTGAAGGTTTTTACCGTCAATATTCTTCTTGATGACATTTGTCCTTGCTGTCATATTTTAAAGGTTTCACCACATTAAAGTTATATATTATCTATATCTTCTTCTTTTTTATTTTTTTTAAGTTTTATTTCAATTCCAGTTAGTTAACATACAGTGTAATCGTTTCAGGTGTAGAATTCAGTGATTCATCAACTTACTATATCTTCTCTGGTATTGTTATGTCATTATTTACTTTTACATTGTTATACCTTTGAAATTTACTTCCTTTTGAGGTGGTTACTGGAAAAACAAATTTTAATATTTATTTATTTTTGAGAGAGACAGAGCTTGAGTGGGGGAGGGGCAGAGAGAGACGGAGACACAGAATTTGAAGCAGCTCCAGGCTCCGAGCTGTCAGCACAGAGCCCGACGCGGGGCTCGAACTCACAAACCGCATGACCTGAGCCGAAGTCAGACGCTCAACCAACTGAGCCACCCAGGCGCCCCAGCAATACAATTTTTAACACAACTTATAATATTCTCAATTCTTCTGCAACTGTTGAATGACGTTTTTAACTTCGTATTCCTTGTTTGTCTCAATACTAAGTTCTTATTTATACACCTGGGTCCAACTGTGGCTTTTATATTTGGTAAACTGCCCTGTCTCTTTTGGCACAGCTACCATACTGTTTTAATTTTGGGGTTTTTTTTTTTCATACTACCTAATAATCTGGTTCGGTATTACCTTTCATTTTTTCCTTTATTTTTGAAATGTTATTGAATATTCTAAATACAAAGAACAAACTGAGGGTTGATGGGGGATATGGGAAAGGGGCAAGTGTGTGATGGGCATTGAGGGGGGCACTTGTTGGGATGAGCATTGGGTGTTGAATGTAAGCCAATTTGACAATAAATTATATTAAGAAAATTAAAAAAAATAACATACTTATTCTTCCATATGAACTTTAGATCCAAAGAAAATATTACATTAAGATTTATATTAGAATCGGGGCGCCTGGGTGGCGCAGTCGGTTAAGCGTCCGGCTTCAGCCAGGTCACGATCTCGCGGTCTGTGAGTTCGAGCCCCGCGTCAGGCTCTGGGCTGATGGCTCGGAGCCTGGAGCCTGTTTCCGATTCTGTGTCTCCCTCTCTCTCTGCCCCTCCCCCGTTCATCCTCTGTCTCTCTCTGTCCCAAAAATAAATAAAAACGTTGAAAAAAAAATAAAAAAAAAAGATTTATATTAGAATAAAGTTAAATATTAAAAATTTAAAAATTTTTATTTTTATTTATTTTTGAGAGAGAGACAGAGAGAGAGAGAGAGAGCATGAGCCAGGGAGGGGCAGAGAGAGAGAGAGGGAGAGAATCTCAAGCAGGCTCCATGCTATCAGCACAGAGACCAATGCAAGGCTTGAAGCCATGAACGTACGTTTATTACGAAATGTCCAAAAGTCGGACATTTAAGCTTGGGTGGTTTAGTCAGTTGAGCGGCTGACTTCAGCTCAGGTCATGACCTCATGGTTTGCGGGTTCAAGCCCTACATCAGGCTCTGTGCTGACAATTCAGAGCCTGGAGCCTGCTTCAGATTCTGTGTCTCCCTCTCTCTCTGCCCCTCCCCCTAATTGCACTCTGTCTCTCTCTCTCTCTCTCAAAAAAATAAACATTAAAAAAAAAAGTTGGACGCTTAACCAACTGAGCCCCCAGGCATCCCTAAATATTAAAAAATTTCAATTAATTTGATAACTGATATCTTTACAATTGAGCTTTTCTATATGCAATACATACATTTATCTTGATTTTAAGAAGTATTCCTAGGGGCACTTACTCTCATCACTTGTATTCAACATTGTACTGGGGGACCTAGCCAGGGCAATTAGGTAAGAAATAGAAATAAAAGACGACGTTGGAAAGAAAAAAGTAAAACTAACTCTATTTGTAGATGACATGATCTAGTATATAGAAAATCCTAAGGAATCTACCCCCCCAGAAAACCTATTAGTAATTAATTAACCTTTATTAGTAATTAACCTATTAGTGATTAATGTCAGCAAGAATCCTGGATACAAAACAATATATAAAAATCAACTGTATTTTGGGGCACCAGGGCGGCTCAGTCAGTTGAGTGTCTGACTTGATTTCAGCTCAGGTCATGATCCCAGGGTCGTGGGATCGACCCCCAACGTCGGGCTCCTTGCTGAGCATGGAGCCTGCTTAAGATTCTCTCTCTTTCTCCCTCTGTCCCTCTCCCCTGCTCTCTCTCTCTTAAATAAAAAATAAATTAAATTAAAGTCACAGGACTCATACTTTACAATTTCAAGACTTACTACAAAGCTACAGTAACCAAGACAGTATGGTACTGACATAAGAATAGACACATTGATTAATGGAATGGGGAATCCAGGGTCCAGAAACCCATATGTGTATAATCAATTGATTTTTTTACCAGGGTGCCAAGACAATTCAATGGGGAGAAATAGTGTTGTTTTTTTGTTTTTTTTTTTACAAATGGTGCTGGGACAACTGGATATCCACATAGAGAAGAATGAGGTTAGATCTCTACTTCACAACATACAAGAAATTAACTCAAATTGATCAGAGACATAAATCTGATATCTAAAACTATAAAACTCTTTGAAAAAAAGCCACAGGAGTAAATCCTCACGGCCTTTGGATTAGGCAGTAGGTCCCTGGATATGACAACAAAAGCTCAAGCAAGAGAAGAAAAAATGAATGAACTGGACTAATCAAATTTTAAAACTTTCGTGCTTAAATTATGTATCAGGATGGCAAGAAGACAACCCACAGAATGGGGGAAAATACTTGCAAATCATATATCTGAACAGGGGTTTGTAAACAGAATGTAGAAAGAACTCTCACAACTTAGTAATAAAAAGACAAAGAATCCAATTAAATACAAGGCAGAAGATCTGAATAGACATTTCTCCAAAGATGACACACAAACGGCCAGTAAGCACATGCAAAGATGCTCAATATCATTAGTCCTCAGAGAAATCAAAATCAAAATCACGATGAGATACCACTTCACACCTGCTGGGATGGCTGCAATAAAACGATGGGCCATAACAAGCGGTGATGAGGACGTGGAGAAATGGGGACCCTGGGGCCCTACGGGAGGGAATGTAAGATGGTCCAGCTGCTGTGGAAAACAGTCTGGCAGTTCCTTAAGAGATCAAAGAGTCCTATGACCCTCAACTTCTATTCCTACATGGAGAGTTAAGAGGAGTAAAAACACATGTCCACAAAGGGCTTATATGCATATAAGTGTTCAGAGCAGTATTTTTCTTAATTGCCAAAAAAGTGGAAACAGTTCAAATGCCTGTAGCTGAGAATACACACAATATCGTACAGCTATACAACAGAATGTTATGTGGCAATAAAAAGTAACAAGCTATAGGGGCGCCTGGGTGGCTCGGTCGGTTAGGTGTCTGACTCTTGATTTTGGCTCAGGTCATGATCTCACGGTTCGTGGGTTTGAGCCCCGCATCGGGCTTTATGCTGACAGCCTCTGCAGAGCCTGCTTGTGATTCTCTCCCTGTCTCCCTACCACTCCTCCCCCACTCTCTCTCTCTCTCTCTCATTCAAAATAAATAAAAAAATAATGATCTACTGATCCACGTTGCAATGTGGATGAACCTCAAATACACGACACAAAGTCAAAGAAGTCAGTCACAAAAGGCCACATAATGTATGATTCTATTTATATGAAATGTCCAGAAGAGGCAAAGTATGGAGACAGTAAATTACTGGTTTCTCAGGGCTGAAGGCAGGAAGTGACTGACTGCTAATAGGTTCAGGGTTTCCATTTGGGGTGAAGAAATGTTCTAAGTTTAGATGGTGGTGGTGGTTCCACAATTCTGTGAGAACACTAAAAAACAATGAAATTATACACTGTAAATGGGTCAATTTTATGGTTTCTAAATTATATCTCAATAAAGATGTTAATAAAAAGAATACATATCCTTTGGATCTGACATGATCTATATGATTCTCTCCTTTTGTACATGTTGGAATAACATATACAAAATAAAATACAAAATAAAACATTAAAGAATATATACCCTAAGGCATCCATTAAGATGGTTTCCTTTAACTGATTAATGTGATAAATCATGTCAACAGATTCCTTAGTGTTGAACTGCCTTTTCCTATTGTAAACATACACACATATCCCTTCCTGGTCATGATACATTGGCTTCTTTTTTTAAAGTTTATTAATTTTGAGAGAGAGAGAGAGAAGGGGGGTAGGCAGAGAGAGAGAGAGAGAGGGAGAGAGAGAATCCCAAGTAGGCTTTACACTGTCAGTGCCCAGCAGGGCTCAAACTCAAATCTCAAGATCATGACCTGAGCCAAAATCAAGAGTTGTGTTTAGTTTGTCCTATTGAAACTCTACTAAGCAAAAAAAGAGGTTAGAGTGGTAGAGAGCAAAAGCATAAGAGACTCTTAAAAACTGAGAACTGAGGGTTGATGGGGGTGGGAGGGAGGGGAGGGTGGGTGATGGGTATTGAGGAGGGCACCTGTTGGGATGAGCACTGGGTGTTGTATGGAAACCAATATGACAATAAATTCCATATATTGGAAAAAAAAAAAAAGAAACTCTGCTAAGCAAATCAGTCTTTTCAAGTACCAACTCCTGGACTTAGTTATAAACTTTCCAGTGTTTTTGCTTTCATATCAATCAATTCCTGCTTTCATCATCACTTTTTTTTTTTTTTTTGGGGGGGGGCACAGGGGAAAAGGGGGAAAGGGGGGGGGGGAGAGAGAGAGACAGAAAGAGAATTCCCACGAAGGACAGAGAAGGAGAGGGAGGAAGAGGGAGAGAGGGAGAAGCAGGGTTCCCCTGAAGCAGGGTTCAAGATCAACCAGTGCGGGGCTCAAACTCCTAAACCGTGAGATCATGACCTGAGCTGAAGTCCGATGCTTAATTGACTGAGCCACCCAGGTGCCCCTTATTGTCATTCTTATTTTGTTCTTGCTTTTCTAGACTCAGGAGTGCCTAACTCATTAGTTTTTATTCTCTCCATTGTAATAATAAAAACACTTAAGGGGAGCCTGGATGGCTCAATCAGTTAAGCATCCGATTCTTGATTTCAGAGTTTGTGAGATCAAGTCCCATATTGGGCTCTGCGCTGACATCATGGAGGCTGCTTGGAATTCTCTCTCTCCTCTCTCTGCTCCTCCCCTGCGCATGTGAGTGCTCTTTCTCTCAAAATAAACAACCTTAAAGAAAAAAGACTATGAATTATCCTTTGACTGCAGCACTAGTCACTGTGCAAAGCTCTTTGCCATATAGTATATTCATTTTCATTAAATTAAAAAAATTTTTTTAAATATTTTTATTTATTTTTGAGAGAGAGACACACAGAATCCAAAGCAGGCTCCAGGCTCCGAGCTGTCAGCACAGAGCCCGATGCGGGGCTCGAACCCACGAACCACGAGATCATGACCCGAGATGAAGTCAGATGCTTAACTGAGCCACCCAGGCGCCCCCCCAAAATTTTTTAAATGCTTATCTATTTTTGAGACAGAGAGAGAGCACAAACAGGGGAAAGGCAGAGAGGGAAATACAGAATTTGAAGCAGGCTCCAGACTCTGAGCTGTCAGCACAGAGCCCAACTCAGGGCTCAGACCCATGAACCATGAGATTGTGACCTAAGCAGAAGTCAGATGCTTAACCTACTGAGCCACCCAAGCGCCCCTCATTTTCATTAAATTTTAAAAGGTCTGCAAATAAAGTTCTGATTTTCTTTTTGAAGACTGTTATAAAATTTACAAATGGTTATACTGAATTTTTCTTTTGGTATTAATTTCTAATTTTATTGCAATATGGTAGACTGTGTGGCTTGGGCAATTTCTACTTATTAACATTTTATTGAAATTTTCTTTCTTTTTTGGAAGAATGTATACCTGATTTTTGCAAATTTTCCATGCATTAAAAAAATATTTATTTTCTGTAAGATATAAAGGAAGATGGTGGTAAACACTTCAGGGAATCAATACTCATCTCTTGAATTTACCTGTTTTTTGTGTTTTGTGTTTTAATACATTTGGTGTTGAAAACTATTTTAAAACTAAAACGAGGGGTGCCTCGATGGCTCAGTTGGTTAAGTGTCCAACTTCAGCTCAGGTCATGAACTCGCGGTTCATGGGTTCGAGCCCCACATTGGGCTCTGTATTGACAGTTCAGAGCCTGGAGCCCGCTTCGGATTCTGTGTCTCTCCCTCCCCCTCTCTCTCTGTCCCTCCCCCACTGACACTCTGTCTCTTTCTCTCAAAAATAAACATTAAAAAAATTAAAACATAAACATTTAAAAAATTAAAATGAATACTTGATTTTAGTTTTCTGCTCTTTTCCACAACCTTTCGTCAACTAAGTCTGTACGTACCCTTTTCTTGGTGCATCAAGCAGCAATATGTCTGGGCTGCTGGCCCAGCCTCCCTCAGGGGGCCTGATCAGTGGCTGCTGGTCTAAAACAGGAAAGCCGGTCCCATCCCATCACATAAGACCCAGAAGTGATGGTTCTGAAGCCCTAGTCCTTTGTCCCCCAGATGGGTGACCCCTGAGAAAGGAAGTGACAACATCCCATCTCACGGAGCACTTGTTTAACAAACCCTACCTCAGGGAACCCCAGCCTCCTGCCCCTCCTGGACGTTGCCAAGGGAACCAAACAGAGGCATCGCTGGAGTGACAGTTGATGCCAATCACAGGCAATCCAATATTTTGGTTTTTCCGCCCCCTTGGTCTTGGTCAAGGGGATGCTCCCAAAATCTGACAACAGTCTTGCAGACACAGGTGCAAATGATGTCTTGTACTTTTCTAAGTACTTAAAACCTCCAGAGTATGCTTCTTGTATGTTAATGCAAGGTTTCAGAGGGCCTGGCTGGGTTTGGATGTGAAAAACCCCGCAGCACTTGGAATCCTGCCTAACCTGGCGGGGGTCGAGGTGGCCCCATTCTACCAGCGACATTCTCAGGAAAGCAGAATTGTGTGTCACGACTCCTCACTGAGCTATCACTCCGGTTTGCCTTTACTCCCTCCATCACTTCACTGCATTTTGTGTAAGTGTAGATGGGTCAGCTTTGAGTCTGTAAACTAGGTACCCTTAGGTTTCTTAGTAAAGTCACGTTCTTTGACTATTCCAGCCACTCTTGACGGTCTCGAGTATAAATAGGTTTTGGTGGTCAGAGTGAAGACACTGACCCAGGAGACTTACTCTCACCTCCACCTCTTGGACCCACACGCATGCACTTTTTTTCTGCCCGAGTGTCTAGTTTTGCCCACCTTGGCGTTCCAGAATTGTTCATGCCCAAAAGTGGCCTTCTCTTCTCGGAGCATTTTCCCAAGCAGTTGCCCTGCCTTGTGACTTTTCAGCTCTACGCTGGTCCCAACATCCGTTAGCTTGGATGAGCCTGACCATGGACAGAGGTTTCTCCACATAAAACTTTCTTCTGCCTCTTTGACAACCAGTGGCAATTACAAAGAGTGGCTTTGACAGCAGGGGTGCATGAAGAACAGGTGGCCCCCCATGAACAAGATCACGTGCGTCTTTGGCGATGGCTATTCTAATTCTCTCTTGGTGTGGGAAGTCGGGGCCGTGGGGGCGGATGATCGGGCCAGGAAACCTACAGAGCGATGTGGCTCGGGCAGCTCACAGCTTCTCTGGGCCTCAGCTTGCTTAGCTGCGAAGTGGGGATAACAGAACCCCCTCAACAAGGCCACTGTGAGGTCATTACTACAAGACACTACAGTGGGCTGAATTGGTCGAGAACATTCCCTGACATTTTCACTTTCCAGAAAGGAAATCAGGACGAGTGTACGATTTGTCTTGGACTTGTGGGTCTTCTGTCACTCACCTCACTCCTTAACGGCATTCAGCGGCAAACGATTTCCTGTCTCCTGATTTCATCTTCCTTTGATTCACCTCATCAAAACGGAGGCCATCACTGAGAACAAAGGCAGCAGAGCCCTGAGCTCCCCTCGGCCGACACGGTGACGCAGCCAACGTGGGACAGGAAACAGGAGGAAAAGGGCAGAGAAGCATGTCGCTGACGTGGCACAGTGAGGCCCGCACCGAGCGAGGTGAGGGTGGCCTGGGGTTTGGCGCAGGTAAAACTGGACCTCGTTAAACAGAGCTCCCCCGGGGGGCGGGGAGGCGCGGGCAGTGCCTTCCGTCAATTCTGATCCCTCCATCAGCCACGCGGAGAGTAACCATTCCCTCCTCCGAGGATCACCATTCGGCTGAATGATACGTGCACAGCACTGTGGAAGGGGCCAGATCCTAAACGACAACAAACGCTCACGTATCTCCTACTCCCATTAGACCCAGAGCCACCGCTGGTCTCTCTTTTTTTTTTTTTTAATTTTTTAAGTTTATTGATTTATTTTGAGAGAGAGGGGCAGAGTGAGAGGGAGAGAGAGAATCTCAAGTAGGCTCCTCACCGTCAGCACAGAGCCCGACTCGGGACCCGAACCCACAAACTGTGAGATCCTGACCTGAGCCAAAATTGAGCCAGTCGCTCAACCGACTGAGCCACCCAGGTGCCCCCACGGCTGGTATCTCAACATCCAGTGACTCAGAATCGCCAGGGTTGAGCACCCCCCACCCCCACCCCGAGCAGGCAGCTCAAGGCGCACCCTCTGGAGGGAAAGGAGGAGCCTCGCTGGAGGCAGCACCTCCTGACAAGGTTCAAGGACGGGTCGGGGCCGGCTCAAGACCCTCGAGCCCACCCTCGCAAGCCCGCTGCAGCTCTCCCCCCAAAGCAGAGGATACAAGGATGCCGTGCAGCTGTCTTCCCTGAATTCACTCTTGGTGCTAAGCTGGCCCTTCTCTCCAGGGAAACCAGCAACTTAGTCCTTTTAATCGACTGACCAGTAACTGTGAAAACCAGCCCTGGGTCCTTCCACTCGGGTCAGGGAGGTTTTCCTGGGTGGGGCCGGGCATGGCCACCTGATGGGTGGCGATGGCAGCTTCCAGGGGTACTGGGCTTCCTCCCATCCTGGCACTTGGCCGGCCGACCCAAGCAGGGTTCTGGACCCCTGAGAGCCTCGAAGCCATCTCGCAGCTCGGAGGGTCACGAAGATGTTTGTTGCACACGCGTGGGTACCTCCGGCCCTACCAGGCCCAGGCCCCAGTGTGGGGCTCCTGCCCTTCCCGCCACCCGCTCTGGGGTGGGGTTGGGCTGCCAAGCCTCCCGGCAATCTGGGGGTCTGGAGAGGTGTCCCTTCCTTCCTCCTGTGGTCACACAGGGTGGGGAGGTGAGCTGTTCTTACACGTTCGGGGACGGGTGTCCCACTTCTCCACCATCCCTGAGGGCGCTGAGCTCCGGCTAGGCTGGGCTGGGCGGCAGGCTGCTCCTGGGCCCACGGCCTCCTCATCACACAACCACACCGAGCAGCAAAGGAGTTGGAAGTCAGTCCTTACTCAGGTGGCCTTGGGTTCATGGAAGCACATTATTTCGGAAAAAAATTCTGAAAGGGATCGTGGGATCCCAGAGTGTAGCCATCTGCCACAGCCCGCATCTCTGCCTGCACGTGGAGGTAATCTTCTCCCCCAAAGTTTTTTAAATACTTTTTTAAACGTTTATTTACTTTTGAGAGAGAGAGAGAACATGCGCAGGTGCACACAAGTGGGGGAGGGGCAGGGGCGGGGACAGAGGATCTGAAGCAGATGGAGCCACCCCGGCGCCACCCCCCACCCACCCACCCCCCAAGCTTTAAGAGGAGAATTCAGACCCAGACTGGGAATTACGAGATTCCAATGGTGGGGGCAGACAGGGCACCAGGGTGTTCTTCCCCACCAGCTACCAGAGCAGGTAGGCTCAGGACATCGACTAGACGAATTCAGGCACAAACGCTATGGCTTTTTCACACCTGACTTCTGATCTACCTCTTGCCTTTACGCCGGAAGTTACAACATGGCGGAGAACCGGAGCCAGGCCCCTCGCCTGCCGATCTCTGACGGCCCAAGTGCGTTCCGGCCTCGAGGGGCGTTTCCAAATTAATACAGGTAGGCACTCACGGTTCAG
The DNA here is from genome assembly GCF_014898765.1 of Herpailurus yagouaroundi. Lineage (NCBI taxonomy): Eukaryota > Metazoa > Chordata > Mammalia > Carnivora > Felidae > Herpailurus > Herpailurus yagouaroundi. The sequence goes on along the minus strand of NW_024412403.1, from coordinate 8,387,788 downwards.
ACTCTTTCCTTCCCCTCCCCCTCCTCTGCTCTTGCCCTAACGGGCGAATTTGGCAGCCCCGGGCACCTGACAGCGGATACCCCGGCCCCAGCCAGCCAGGACAGTAGCCGGGTGGTTGCGGCTGTCCGAGATATCTACACATCTGTGTTTCCCTTAAAAAGCCACGGGAGGTGTCTGGCCAGGAAGGGGAAGGAGATGGCCAGCCTGAGGCCCTTGCCTGGGCCGCTCGGGATCCAATGAGATGAAAATCAAAGCGGCCAGGCTGCTGGCAGGTCTTGAGTTAATAGCCCCTAAGAAGGGCAGTCGTCATATTTATATCCATAAAACGGTCAACTAAATAAATTCTATAGCAACATACATCCCAAACCTTTTCTCAAAATTCTTAGTTAGCTTTTTTCTTTTTTCACTAAAAATGACTTCTGCCTTTGAAGTTTCCCAGAAAGTATGGCCTCTTTGTCTTCTGATACTCTAAACACATCATCAAAGACAATTATTAATGTCACGTGAGCATAAAGGGCGATTTATAAACCGGAAATGCGTTCTCTGGGAGCCAGCTTCGGAATGACTCCGTGGATAAGCGCTGTCAGTTTCGCTGGCGAAGCCCCAAGATAAGGCGGTGCCTGACTCAGGCGTGTGCGTCCTGGGCCTCACCCGTCGCGGGACGCAGTCGCGGAAGAGAGCGGCGTGGCCGGGGGGGTGGTGGTCAGCCGGCCGCCTTGCTCAGGCCTGACCGGGCGGAGGGACCGCCAGGGAGTCCAGGGAACGTGCGAAGCACACGGCTTATTTCTGAGGCCTGTTCGTTGCGGACCAACAGAAACAATGGCTGGATCAGACGGAAGAAACGCGTCGCAACAGGCTCACGTTCCGCGAGCCGCGTGGCTTTACCGAACGCACCTCCGTCACAGGCTTGGGGGCAGGCCAAGTTCATCACGTCCGGGGCATTTTCCCAGCACCACCCACCGCAGAGGGGTCTTCGCCTACTGCCCCGGGCACAGGTCTCCTGCCATTCGGAACCCACCCAGCAACAACAGGTGCAGACAGACGTTTTTTCCTCCCGTGCCAGGAAGGGACGCTTTATTCCAGTTCCCTCAAAACTTGGAAGTTGTTATGAAAAATGTTACAAAAGGACTACAGAACTGAGTCGGGAAAAAATGCTACACCGTTCTAGGGGATGCCGCCTTGCGGCCCCGCGCGGATGATCCGCAGACCCCGTCCCCGCAGCCCCGCGCGGGCGGAATCCACAAACGTCGTAAGCCGGAAGCTTGCCCGTGACCGTCCGGCGAAGCTGCTTTGCTGCCGGGGAGTCTTCGGTGCGGAGGGTTTCCTCGGCCTCAGGGATCCGACTGTCCGGCCAAGCACAAACGGCTGTTTGTAGTTTTACTGCCTCTACAAGGGGGCAGTTAAGTCAGGAGTCCCAGGAAGTTTTGCTTTCTGCCAAGCGATCTGGCCAAAAACAACGGAGTCCTGTTGAGTCTTAAAGAAGAGGTCTGACGAGAGGCGAGCACTGGAAGCAGAAGCTTCGACGGCGACTGTGGTCGGGGGTCAGCTCCGTTTCTGACACAGATTCATCGAGAAAGGAAGCACAAGCTGCGGGCTTCGGCTCCCATGGGTCGGGGGGCCCCCCCCCCCCGCAGCCGCATTTCCGCCCCGCAGCTCCCGCCGTCCACACTGCCCACTCCTGGGCTACATCCTGCACAGCTTCAGCGGAAAGTTCTCGGTGATGAGGTGATCGGGGTGGAGAAGCACAACGATGTTAACCTCAAATTCTGAGAAAAGAAAGAACGGGCGTCTCACTCACCTGCCCCCGCAGCAGAGGCCACACGCCCACCGCCCGGCTCTGAAGGTGAGGGGCGCACAGGCAGCCCTGGGGGCTTCTGTGCCCGCGACCCGCGACGGTCACCCTCAGCTTCCAGGGGAACCGGGGAGGACTCTCTCTAGGGGAATTTGTCTTCTCTCCTTGGAACAGGAAGAGGTCAGCTTTTCAACCACACTTTCCTCATCCTCTGTCCTTACCAGAGAGAATCTTCTAGAATCCTTTCTGCTCATTCAGAGTCTTGCTTTTTTTTTTTTTTCCTTCCAACAGTTCTTCATGGAAGAACCGACTGGGAACTGGCCAGCTGTGTGGGTCCCTGTCTCCCGCCCCAAATGAGAGACTGCGGTTTCACTGTTGTTCTTTGCGGGAGGGGTTAATTCACCCCAGACACCGGTTCAAAGAACGGTCTCTCGTTGATGACGGCAAAAGCGGTGTGTGAGCGGGGAGCTCCGTGCCAAGAGGCCAGGGCCAAGCACCAAGGCAGCTCGGCTGGGGAAGGGGCTCTGCAGTCACCTCACCCAAGGCCCTCGTGGCTGGAGTCCTGAGGATAGTGTCCCCGAGGGTGTCTGTCTGCCTTCCTGGGGGGGGAGGGGGTGGCCCTGGCAGGAGCTGTGGGCCAGCAGTGCCCCCGTCTCTCTCCTCATGGTGACGATCGCCACGGCACTCGAAAGGCCTGATGGGACTCTGGTGGCCGTCGTCTTCCCCCGCCCCCCTGCCGTCCTCCCTGGAGGGGGCACGGCATGGCTGGACGCTCGGCAGGCTGGGAAGGCCCAGGTCAGGGAGCTGGTGCTGGCTTTCCTTACTGCAGAGAACACGGGGCAGAACAGCCATTACCCCCAGGCTCCGGGGCCCTGAGCTGGTCCCCGCGGGAGGACCCGGGCCCGGGGCACTGGGTCACGTGTGGTCAGCACCAGCAAAGCTGAAGGGGGCGCACGCAGGTACCGCTGGACACTTAGGACGTACGGCTCGCTCCCACCCCCCAGCCAGACGCCCGGAGCCTCACCTCAGCCGGGCCCATGGATGGCAACTCCAGGGCCCACGGGAGCTGCGGGGCCCAGCCATCGGGCCCTCCCTCTGCTGCGTTCGCTCCCGACCAGCCGTGTCCGGCGGCCTGTGAGCCCCACCAAGTCCCTACCGGTGTCCGGGAGCCTGTCAGCCCCAAACCACACGAAATTCACGATCAGGTCTGAAGAGCATTACTGCTGTCCCGGCTGAAGGACTGAGGGCGTGATTTATATGGAAGAATCGCAGGCTCGCATGACATGTTATACGGACACTTTCTAAATCTGATAGAAATAGCATGCAAAAAGTTAGGTGCTTAAAACACAGCACAGAAGAACAAAAATGTTTAGAGCTCTTGAAGTTTATGTAGAAAAACCAAGTGAGAAAGCAACAGATAAGCTCCTCCTTCTGGCTTAAAATCAAAGTACGCTGAAGTAAAACATGGCCTTTAGGACGCCGTGGGCAGCGTGCCGGGGGCCTGACGCTGGTCGCCAGGGGGGCACCTGCGGGGGGAAGCGGGCAGCGGAGGGCTTTCGCTCTGCACTCCAGCCCCTGGCGCCCTGCCCTCTCTGCTGTGGGCACACACCAGCTATTCGATAATCATACACATTTTGTGAGGAAAGTCACAGCGGCGGGGCGCCTGGGTGGTTCAGTCTGTTGGGCGTCCAACTTGGGCTCAGGTCATGATCTCACGGTTGGGGAGTTCAAGCCCCACTCCGGGCTCTGTACTGATGGCTCAGAGCCTGGAGCCTGCTTTGGACTCTGTGTCTCCCTCTCTCTCTGCCGCTGCCCTGCTCATGCTCAGTCTCTTTCTCTCTCTCTCTCTCACTAATGAGTAAACGTTAAAAAAACATTTTTTTTTTTTAATTAAAAAAAAAAAGTCACAGCAGCTTAGCTCGGGTCAGGTCTGACCCCACGCTGTCTTCAGCAGACGTCGCCGTCCTTGTACGTGTCTGGCAAACAGCGGAGTCTGGCGCCCTCTGCTCCTGCCACGGATGTCCTGACCCCACGACGTGCTTGTTATGAGGTCACATGGCAGGTAAAAGCACTCAAGGGGCTTCACAAATATTCGTCATGGAAAATGACCAAGACACCGCCAGCTGGTGGAAGACAGCAGTCTTCACGGTGATCACACTGATGGTCACTTCCGAGTCTCCCCCAAATGCCGGCCTATCAGAGGAGCCTGCCTGACCTCCTCACGCACACGGCGGGCTTGCTCCCCGGTGTGCTAGTTTCCTTCTCGAACCCACGGTCCCTGCCCTACAGCGACAGGGCCACGCTGTCTCCCCGTGGAGGGCCGGCGCCGCTCACGTGTACGGTCAGGGCTGGCACGGCAGCCTCTCGGGGGAGCTCCTGCTGAGTGGCCGGAGGACTGGGTGCTCTGGGCCGAGCCCGCCCCAAGCAGACCCGTGTGGGTCTGGGCGCCCCGCCTTCGCGGGAGAACCCCGGCAGGCCCGGGGCAGGGAGCCAGTGCGCTTACCCACTTTGAAGTTGGTGGTCTCCAACGTAGGGCAGGTGAACAGCCGGGGGAAGACCATGTATATGGGGACAGACAGGCTCCGGCAAACATCTCCGTCGGCGATCTGAATATTCTGAATCTCCGTGGCATCTCGGGCATATCCTTCGGCACACCCTGGGGGAGGCGGGCCGCCGAGCGGTCAGGACACAGCGGGTGTCCAAACGGGCCGAGCGAGAGACCCCGGGGACTCCGTGAGCACCTGTGTCACCCCGCTCACCCAGCGCTGCCGTCTGCCCCACGCGACTCGAGCCGCCTCCCTCCGCGTGGCGCCTTCTCACACGGACACGTCCCGGAAGCGGGAGGTGCGCCCTTCCGCCCGCTGCCCCCTCGGCACGCCGGCCGCAGGGCCCTTACCGCACGTCTCCACGCGGACCAGCTGCAGCTCTATGCTCTTGATGGCGGCCTCCGAGCTCTCGACCAGCAGCTCGCCCGTCAGCGGCTGCGTGATGACACAGCTGGTTGAGCTGAGATGGCCCCTGATGAGAAACTTGGGGAGCAGGGCTCTCTACGACAACAGAAGCAAGACGTCAGGAACGAAGGTGCCAAGGGAGATCACTCCACAGTCAGTCAATCGGTGCAGATAAAAACCGAACACAAAGCTGGGTGATTTTCGTAAAACCCATGGTCGAGTCAGCTAACAGACTGAATTACTCAACAGCTGCCCGCAGACAACAGGCGTCCACACGGTCCGCACAGAATGCCGGCTCTCTCGGAGCTGTCCCGATCACCTAGATCAGATCTGGAAAGCTCCTTCTTGCCAAGCAACACGACCTAAAAACGCCCGAGGAAGTTGCCAAGAGCGTGTAAGGGCCACGGGCAACCGGTCACACATACACCCAAAAGGTTTTAAAAAAAAATAATCAACTTAAAAATGCCCCCAATTATTGGGGTCTGGGTGGCTCAGTCGGTTAAGCGTTGGACTTCGGCGTAGGCCACGATCTCAGGGTTCGTGGGTTTGAGCCCCGTTGTCGGGCTCTGTGCTGACAGCTGGGAGCCTGGAGCCTGCCTCAGATTGTCTCCCTCGCTCTCTGCCCCTCCCCTGCTCATGCTGTCTCTCCCTAAAATAAACATTAAAAAAAAATGCTATGCTCCCAATTATGCAATTTTGAAAAGCGAAGGCATTTATTTCAAGGACATTTAAAAAATTTTTTACATTTAGTTTTATTTTTTATTTATTTACTGTTTTTTTAAGTAGGCTTCATTCCCAGTGCAGAGCCCAATGCGGGGCCTGAACTCATGACCATGAGATCAAGACCTGAGCTGAGATCAAGAGCCAGACACTCAAACAACTAAGCCACCCAGGCACCCCTCAAGGGCATTTAAAGAAAACAATTGACATCAATGCTTGACTAAACCTTCTGGATGCTTCCTCTGTAGACCTAAGAACCTGGTTACAGGTGGATGATGATTTCTTGTGGGAAGTGAATATAAACAGAGGTAGCTGTTCTAGAAGCCTTCACCTCGCTGGTCCCAGTTACTAAAGTGGAGTTTGGAGCACTGCTGTCTCACAGAAACAAAATGCAGCCAAAATGGGAACCACCTATGTAATTTAAAATTTCCTAGTAGCTATATTTTAAGGAGTAAAAGGAAACAGCTAAAACCAACCAAAAGGTCCAAACTCTCCCTTCCACATATAATCAATATTAAAAATTACATTTAGGGGCACCTGGGTGGCTTGGTCGGTTAAGTGTCTGACTTTGGCTCAGGTCATGATCTCACGGTCTGTGAGTTCGAGCCCTGTGTCGAGCTCTGTGCTGACAGCTCAGAGCCTGGAGCCTGTTTCAGATTCTGTGTCTCCCTCTCTCTCTCTGACCCTCCCCTGTTCATGCTCTGTCTCTCTCTGTCTCAAAAATAAATAAACGTTAAAAAAAAAAAAATTTTTTTTTTTAATTACATTTATATTCTCTTTCTTTTTGAAATCCAGTCAGGACCTGACACCCAGAGCTCATCTAAGTTCAGACTAGCCACACCTCAGGGGCCAGCAGTGTCCGTGACTGGTCTCCCCTGTCGGGCAGCGCCGGAACTGGGGTGCAGGGACCTGCTGGCCCCAAGGGCAGAGAGCTCTAAAAAAAGACTTGATTCAAGACAAAGTTCTAAAAATAACTACAGAGAGGCTATTTGTTCCAAAAACTAAAAAGCAGCAGCAGTCTGCATTAAAATTCTTTCAGGCAACTGGCAAAAAAGAAAAGCTCTCAACGCCCAGCTAAAGATTCTGACTAATAATTCACTTTACCCCTCCTCCCGGGGACATGATGTTGGCATAAACAAACAAACAAAAAAACAAGCTACACAGAGAAAGACCAGCCCGGTGAAGTGTTTCTGTGAATAAAAGCGCACGGACAGTGAAGCTCCCGGCTCAGGGAACCACGTCCTGCGGTTAGAAGACAGAGCTCTGCACACGCGTGCTCCCAGCAGGCCCTGGGCAGCCCTGAGGTCAGAGGTGGGGCCCACCCGGGGAAGGGGCAGTCGGGGCGGGGCAGTCACAGGGATGGCGGAACTGGCCATGGGCGGCCTTTGGGGTCAGCGTGTCCCCCTCGAGGGGGACTTCCCACCCAGGACGCTCCCAGAGCAGGCTGGGCGAGCGTCCCCATTTACGGCCACAATGCAGGACGACAAGGCTCTGACCCCAGAAGACAAGCCACCTGCACACCTTCAAAGAGAGCCCACAGGGCCGAATGCCCCTCCCCTGCAGCAGAGCTCCTCAGGTAGAGTGTGCGTGTGTAACCACAAGGACAGATTATCATTTGGGCTGAGGACAGAGAGTCTGGTTAACAAGGCCACACACGTTTGATCCTCGTTTATATAAACATAAGCTGACACCCAAAAACCAATAGACCCTTGAGGAAAATAAAAGCAAGAAAAAGAGGCCGACGTCAGCAAACAGGATCACCAGGAAGAGAGATGAAGGGCCGTGTGTCTGCAGGAAGAGGCGCTATCTTGCGAGAGGAACTGCTTGGAGATGAATCACACTGCTGTTGAAGCAAACGTTTCTTTTATTATTATTATTATTATTATTATTATTTTTATTATTATTTTTAACGTTTATTTATTTTTGAGACAGAGAGCGACAGAGCATGAACAGGGGAGGGTCAGAGAGAGAGGGAGACACAGAATCCGAAGCAGGCTCCAGGCTCTGAGCTGTCAGCAGAGAGCCTGATACAGGGCTTGAACTCACAGACCGTGAGATCATGACCTGAGCTGAAGTAGGACGCTCAACCGACTGAGCCACCCAGGCGCCCTAAGCAAACGTTTCAATAGCTGGGCTCCATACCAACCAAAGAGCAAATCAGTGAGCTGGAAGACCGAGCCGAGGACTCTGCTGGGACACGTCTAAGAGACACTGAGAGATGGTCACAGAGCTGAAGGAAAGACAGCAGGCACACTGACTAAGGAAACATCAAAATCCGGGCAAGGGCTTAGAGGTTCCACAATGCTAAGGATGGGGAGATACTGGAAGTTTTCAGGGCTGGGTAAGGAAGAGGGAGGAGACACAGATGAGCTCGCACAAATTTGGGGATCAGGTCATCATCAGCATCACGAGGCACCAGAACACCACGCAGCTACTTCCCAAGTTCTAAGGGCAAATGAAATTAGAGCCAGAGTCTTCGACCTGGACAAACTAGGATTCCAGTGTCTAGTGTCTGTTAGACACTCAAGGATGTAAGTTCACTCCTTGCCCTTTCTGAAAGAATGACTCTAGGATGTACTCCAGCAACACAGAAAATAAACTGAAGACACACGAGAATGGGAGAGGAAGCAACAGGCAGCGATGACCACGGTGACACCTCCAGTGAAGCAGTGACAGTTAAATCCTGCCTGTGATAGTTCAGGCAACTATGAGAAATGGCTTCTAAGCCAACAGAGGCTTAATTAACACTGAGAAAAATGAAACAGACAAACCTGACCTTAGATTTCAGACCATTTCAACAAACAAGGGTGTGGTAGGAGGAAAATGCGAAAATGTTATAAACCTTCCGGCAGAAGGTTCTTGTTCTCCGTGTTGTTACTGAAACGCATGATTGTCTCTGCATGTTTGAACATTTGGGGATAACTGTTAGGAAAACAGAAACAGGATGTTAGAGAAAAAAGGAGCAAGTAACAGTACGCTAACAGAAAAAAAAACCCTTGCGACCTTAATCAATTAGACCAAGGCCAGGCAAAAAGAGAAACATTAAGGTACACATTAAGGTACCATTAAGGTACACGCAGGACACGATGGAAGGAACAAAACAAACTCGTTCAAAGGATCTGGCTGGGTGCTCTTTACAAGACGCTCTTGGATCTACTCAGCCCCCCTCCCCTCTCCCATTCTGTCACCTGGTTCTGTATTGTTTAGATTCCTAAGAAACACAAACCAGTTAAGAGCATGAGCGCCAACTGGGACACTACTGGGTAGTTCTCGGGCTGAACAGCCGAGGCCGGGGAGGGACCAGGGCAGTGAGATCCGGGCCGCGGCCGCAGCCTCAGCCCGTCACTACCACCTGCACTCCCTGCACGTGTCCAGTCACGTTCAAATCCCTGTGAGAGTACAAGCCAACCGGACCATGGGGGTCCTGTCCCCTCCAGATGGTAAAGGGACTTTCTGAGAGGCACCTGAGGACGCACCCCTGCCTCCTCAGGGAGGCCAATAACCGCTCCTGTGCCCCAGGCCTCCCAGACTTGCCTTTAACCCAGATGACAGGGTCCGGACAGCAGAATGCAGGACGACAGCAGGGAAGAAGAGCCAGGCCCTCGGACAAGAGAGCAGGTGGCCAGCTAAGAAGTGAGGGGTGCAGGGGTGGTCGGGACTCGGGGAAAAGGGGCTCTGACTGCAGCACAATAGAACCGGGAGGAGAGGGGGGGACCATGGTGGGCATACAGGCTTCCGGAGCAGCCTCTGAAAAGCATTCTTCTTCGAAGTAGTTACCGAGTTTAAAAAGAAATCAAACCAGGGGCGCCTGAGTGGCTCAGTCAGTTAAGTGGCCGACTTCAGCTCAGGTCATGATCTCACAGTCTGTGAGTTCGAGCCCCTAGTCGGGCTCTGTGCTGACAGCTTGGAGCCTGGAGCCCTGCTTTGGATTCTGTCTTTCTCTGCCCTTCCCCCCACTCACATTCACGCACGCACACACACACACTCTCTAATACAAATAAACATTAAAAAAAAAAGAAGTCAAACGAAAAATCCAGGCTATTTTGGGTACAGAGATAATCAGAACGTTACTCTTGCTGATGACCTCATACCCAAAGAAGGAACCCTTGGTCAACGGTCTGTCTGCGGGGTCCAGTCACCAAGAAAACATCTCTGGCTTTCAAGTGGGAAGTGCACGTACCTCTCGGACGTTCTGCAAGGTTTCGGGAGTGATAGTGAAGTCCACAGGGCTCGGGGTCAGCTTCCCCTTCTGAGGCTAAAACAAGAGGTAAAACCAACATCAGCTGCTTGAAGGCCCAGGGTTCCACGGGTCCAACTTCCCTTTCTGTTTTTAAACAGATGAAAGGCAGCAGAATGGATCGGGGGGCGGGAGGGGGGGCGGTGGAGCTGGCAGTGCGAGGCAGCTCACCTGGGTTCTACAAACACAGCTCTGCCGAAAGACAGTGTTGTGCTCTTTGTCACATTTCTTCATCCCCTGTGACTCAGTTTCCTCATCTGTAAAATGAGGGACCACTTTCTTAACCTATCAGGTCCCTTTCAGGTCCGGGAATTAAAAATCAGACCTAAGAACCAAGGGTAGTATTATTGGAAGGTATTCACGTTAAAGCTCTTAGAATAAGAACTGATACCAAGTACCTCTGATGTGCTACTGACTGAGCGCGACGAGCCTACGGGGTGCTGTTATGGTCACTGGCCCCACTTCACAAACAAGGACAGTGAGGCACAGAGAACTCAGATGGTCTCAAGTGGCAGAACCGAGATTCAAACCCGGGTGGTCTGGCTCCAAGGCCGGCACCGTGAGCCACCCAGCCGTCCAAATGTCCACCGGGAGGATCACTCCCATTAAATAATCCTAAATGTTGCCATCGTCAGCCAAGCACGGTCACCTCCACATCACACAGCTGCGGAACCCATCGGCACCGCCAAGCTTCATGAGGGCCTGCCTGGCGGATTCTGCTCCGGCGCTGGGATCCAAAGGCCACTGACACCCAGATGCCAGGAGCCAAAACGCCAAGTTTACTCATTTACCAAAGGCGTATTCTACGCAATATTCTTATTAATAGGTTCATGAACATAGTCTTTAGTGGATATATTCTTCCTCACGGCATTTAAAGGAGTATTTAACTTGTCGACTAGAGATCACAGCATAGTTTTATCCTTCTCATGAAATCGTTCGTAAAAAAGAACAGGATTATTTTTGTAGTTTTTTTTAAGATTTTATTTTTAAGATTTTTAAGCCCAAACATGGGGCTCGAACTCACAACCCTGAGATCAAGAGCTGCACGTTCCAGCAACTGTGCAAGCCAGGCACCCCAAAAACAGGGTTCTTTTTTTATTATTAGTTTTTTAATGTTTATTTATTTTTGAGAGAGACAGAGAGGTAGAGCATGAACAAGGGAGGGGCAGAGAGAGAGGGAGACACAGAACCCGAAGCAGGCTCCAGGGTCTGAGCTGTCAGCACAGAGCCCGACGTGGGGCTCGAACCCACGAGCAGTGAGATCATGACCTGAGCCAAAGTCGGACGCTTAACCAACTGAGCCACAAGGCGCCCCCAAAAACACGGTCCTTGAAGGCTGGGTGTTGGTAAGCTGCCGGGAGCAGGGAGGAAGCCCCACACGGCCCTGCCACTGGTGCCCGCCCTGAGCTGACCTCTGACAGGGCCCTGCAGTCACGAGCAGGCTGGGGGTCAGGGGTCAGGGAAGACCTGGCCTGGAGTGTGGCTCTGGGCAGGGAGCTGAATTTGGGTTTATTCTCCTTCACAAAGCTGGAGGTTCTTTTTGTTAAAGACATAAAAAGGGTATATGTCTCTTTTATGGAATAATCCACATTAAAGAAAAAAAAATTTTTTTGCTTCCATGTGAAGACCTTTGATACAAAAAAGGAAAATACCTAAATCACATGACTTCCAAAAAAAGAATAATATATTTTTAATATTTTATATAATATATTATCACTAAAAAATACTTAAACAATGATTATTAAAAATTTAATAAGGGGTTAATGATAAATGTTAGACGTCCTAAAAAAAAATTACAAAAATGATGGAAATAAAGGACATCAGTGATTTTGCCAATCTTCTGCACGAGAGATTTAAGTCTTACATTTTTATGTAACCACTACTAAAAGACATCCATGGACATTTCATAACAGTACAAAAGAAATACAATTGCAAATTTTCCACAAAAGCAACGTGCCTCCCCGCGGAACTCTGTAGAAGCCCCCATTTACTAAGGCACGTGGCAGGGACCATGGGAAACATGTGGGGTCCCCAGGACGCGGCGCCTTGCGCAATTACCTACGAAGGGAAGAGAGTCAGGGAAAGCTAGTGGCTTCTGCGTCTGTCCGGTTTGGTGCCATCTTGACACGGCCCGCAGCCCCACAGAACCCGTTCGCTCACGGAGCACACGCACGGGCCTTACCCGGCCCGGTGAGGCCCTCAGAAGCGGTGTTCCCGGGTCAGCCCGGGGACGGCCCAGGCAGACGTGCGCCGACACGTCCAGACCCCGTTCACCTGGGCGCCTCCAGGAACCCCAGTTTGGCCACCTCCGTCTCCAAACTGCTCAGGATCAAATGAAAGGCAGATGCGCTGCAATCTGAGTCTAGGCGGCCATTGGCCTAGAGAAAGCAGGAGCCGGCCCTGACCTGGAGGTGTGAGCACACAGCCCAGGGAAGGAAGGACGACACGGCCTGCAGAGAGGCCGGGGAGACAAGGGAATCCAATGCTGTGGACATCCGTCACACGTGTCACACCGAGGGCAGACAGGGCCAGTCACCGTGAGGCTCTGCACGATGACCAAGGAACAGCACAGATGGGCTGCGGACTCTACCTTGAATTCACCCGGAAGCGCCAACAGCCACAGGGGAGAGGGATCCAGTTCCCTCGGTCGGCACGTGAAAGGGAATTTTAAAGAAGATGTTGTAAAAAATTTTTTAAAATGAATAAATAAAATAAAGAATATGTTGTCACTGCAAAATAGTAACAGAAGGTGCTGGGAGAGGGGCGCCTGGGTGGCTCAGTCAGTTAAATGTCTGCCATTGGCTCAGGTTGTGATCTCATGGTTTGTGGGTTCGAGCCCCGTGTTGGCCTCTGTGCTGACAGCTCAGAGCCCAGAGCCTGCTTCGGATTCTGTGTCTCCCTCTCTCTCTCTGCCCCTCCCCCACTCATGGTCTATGTCTCTCAAAAATGAATAAAACATTTTAAAAAATGTATTAAAAAAAAAAAAAAAGGAAGTGTTGGGAGAAGCGACCCACCCTGACCCCGAAGGTCCCTGTGTGCTCTCGCTGGGCGTGCCAACAAGGTAAGGTCCTGACCATCCCTTGTCTGAGGCGGGCCACTGCTCTGGGTTGTGTGGCCATCATGACCTTGAGAAAGGAAGACATGCGTCCCTCGGAAACAGGCCTGCTGCTTGCTATGACAGAGGTGGGCCCCTGCCCGCTGTTTCTCAGCGGAGGCACGGCCCCCTGCAGGGTTCTGATCCTGCCGGAAGACACCAGGGTCCCTGTCTCCAACCCAGGAGTCTCTTCCCCAGCAGCCACGACACAGCACCAGGCTAACTTCTTGGCCTACAAACGGGGGAAAAGACCAGACCCTACGGGAGAGTCCCATCATGACGCGCAGAGCCCCAAACACAGCTTACAGCGGAGTGAACGATGAATTCGCAGGTCTTCGTCACGTCCTTGGCCAACAGAGACCGCCTCATGTCACAGCGCAGGGTATACTGGAGGGTGAAATTGGACGAGAAAATGCCGTTTTAGTGTGGTCTGCTTCCACCTTGGAACTTTATCCAAAGACCCAAGAAAGCCAACTTTCAGGGAAACGTGGTCCAACTACTGTGTTATATGAACCTAATATACATAACTGGGGGAGCCAGTGCTCAAAGTAAAGGCATTTCTATAAAAAGACCAAAAGCAAAGACACTTTTGGGTGATGCCGCGGCCGCCCCGTAGTTGACCCGCTGGTGCAAAGGCACAGAGTCTCACCTATAAGAGGCAGAGAGCGGAAAGAATGTGCACCTGGAAGCAAAAGCCGCTTTAAATCCAGCTGTCTGTCTTAGCGTGTGAACCCTGACAAATAAGACAACCCGTCTGAGCTTTAAAGAGGAGTCATCTCTTTAAAATGGGGATATTAGTGCCTGCCTGCAGCAAGGGCCAAATGAGAAAATGTGTGACACGCACTTAGTACAGGGTCTGGCACATAGCAGCTCTTAGTAAAGTGGCAGCTACTTGTCCCAAGGATTAGAAAACACACAGGAAGGACAAGCAGCCCCAGGACAGCGTCTGGCATTTCACGAACCGCCCCTGAGAAGCGAGCTGCCTGTGGCACCGTGTGCACAGCACGGCGCCGGGTGACGGAGCAAGATGGGAGTCGGACCCTGCACCCAGGAGTTCCGGCTTTAGCGAAGAGAGGACTCTGCGGTGACAGTGCTCAAGGTCTAAGACTCCAGGGCTCCTCAAAACTAGCTCTCCACATTTCAATTAACTGTTTTAAGGTCTATTTATCTTTATTTTTTATTTATTTATTTTTTTTAATGTTTATTTATTTTTGAGACAGAGAGAGACAGAGCATGAACAGGGGAGGGTCAAAGAGAGAGGGAGACACAGAATCTGAAACAGGCTCCGGGCTCCGAGCTGTCAGCACAGAGCCCAATGCGGGGCTCAAACCCACGGACCACGAGATCATGACCTGGGCTGAAGTCGGACGCTCAACCAACTGAGCCACCCAGGCACCCCAGGTCTATTTATTTTTGAGAGAGACAGAGAGACAGAGTGCGAGCAGGGAAGGAGCAGAGAGAGAGAGAGAGAGAGGGAGACACGGAATCCGAAGCAGGCTGCAGGCTCCAGGCTCCGAGCCGCCAGCAGAGCCCGATGCGGGGCTCGAACCCACAAACCGTGAGATCATGACCTGAGCCGAAGCCGGACGCTTAACCGACTGAGCCACCCAGGCACCCCTAGCTCTCCATATTTTAACCTTAAGAAGTAATAAAGAAGGGGAAATCTTTTAAAATGTTTATTTTGGAAAAGCCGACCATATGCAAAAGTAAAGAGAAGAGTATAAAGACGCCCCACGTATCCAGGAGCCAGCTTCCACAGGGGTCGATGCGTGGCCGATCTTAACTGTTCTCCCTCTCAGCCGTTCCCCATCTGCCAATACACAGACATACCCTGAGTGCAAGGTGACGGGGACGGGTAAGGCAGGTGGCATCACGCTAGCTTTTAACCCGTGTTCAGTTTCTCTGCTGTGCCTGGGCTGTTTTTCTGAACCAGCCACTGCTCGTGTACCTCCTGCAAGACAGGCCCGGTTCTACCCAAGGGAGAGCGGGCCCCTCCGTGGGGCCGGTCCCTGAGCTAAGAGCTCTGACCTGGGACTGTTTCTTCACATGGTTCTTGTCTGTGGGTTGACACACTGGTAACAAATCTATAGCATGATCACTGTCTTCATGCTAATCTAAAAAAAAAATCACATAAACCCCATTGAAGAAAGTCAGCTACTGTTTTAATCATCCAGGAAAAACTTTAGAATTATGTTCAAAATATTTTATATAACTGGGACTACATGCATGGTTGAATCAAGAAGCTACATTATTATGAACGACCTGTCCACATTATACAAGGAGTTGCTATATATTTAAGGTGTTACTGGGATATTAAAACATTTTTAAAAATTTGTTTGTTTATTTCGGGAGAGAGAGAACATGAGCAGGGGAAGGGCAGAGAGAGGGAAAGAATCCCAAGCAGGCTCCACACTGTCAGTGCAGAGCCTGACACAGAGCTCAAACTCAAGAACTGTAAGATCATGGCCCGAGCGGAGACCAAGAGTTGGACGCTTAACCGGCTGAGCCACCCAGGCGCCCCTAAAACATTTTTCTAAAGAAACATCCCTTGTCTACAAAGATCTTTAGATATAGATATATAGATACAGATATAGATATAGATCTTTGTAGACAAGGGATGTATATATACGTGTGTACACACACACACACACACACACACACACACACTCTCTCTCTCTCTCTCTCTCTCTTTTGAGATTTCAATCTGGTCTCCCCAGCCAGACAAGCTCAGTGAGGCCTGGTACTGTTAGATCTGTATACATGTGTGTGCACACAACGTGTGTGTATGTGTGTAGTCTGTGTGTATGCACACACGTGTTTTGTCTTTCTCCTACACAGCCCACACGCTGTCTAGCATGGGCGACATTTTGTTCGGACCTGCCTGGTCTCTTGCATTCTTTTCCCAGTGGGAACTTCCCCTTCCTCATTTTTAGTCTCAGGGTTTTGGCAGAGCTGACCTCCCGTCAGCCTCCTGGAAGTGACCGGTAAGCCAGGCCTGCTACGGGGAAACAACTCTTTCTGCTGGGGTGCCGATCCAGTAGATCATACGCCAGCCACACGCTAGCAGCCAGCTCTGCCGCGGCCAGGGAAGAACCCAGCTGAGAATGAGGCCTGCACGGAAGACAACGGAGCCGGAGACCCAACTGGCCTCCCGCACTTCTGGCTCTGTGATCTGATACCTTTCTTAGGCGAAGTCAGCCTGAACTGGATTTCCATCACTCGCAAAGGAGTGAGAACAAGTGGCATCAACTTCTGGCCACGGAATGTTTTTAAGTATGGAGGCAATAATTCGTAACATGGGGCAGATGCTAACAAGCGAGGGTGGGGAGAAAGGCGGAGAAGAGGAACATGCTGATTTTTGTTCCAGGAATTATGTTAATTCGTTTACATGCACCATCTCAGTTAATTCTAACAACTCCAATAGAACTGTTAGGATAATGCAAGGACGGCTACCAATACCTCATTTATATTCAATCATTCAACAAATACGGACTTGGACCATTCCGTGTGCCAGGCACTGAGCTAACTAAGCACTTCATGCCAAGACCTCATTAATCCCCTAGGAGGAGGTCATGAAGGCTGTTCGGGGTCACAGAGGTGGGATATGAATTTACACCTGCCGGCTGCCAAAACCCATGCTCTGAATCTTTACACAACACATAACTCAAGCCCAGATCTGTCTGCTGCGAAGCCCTCCGTCTTTTTGCTTTATCGCGCTCTTGCCCAATCGTGAAGAAACGGTCCAGGTGGTAGGAGTTTCCGCAGGCCAGAGGGGGTCAGGACGGTCAGACTGAGCAGGGCTCCAGAAGGAGGTCAAGACTGGATCTTCTATGATCGTCAGTAAACACAGAGCCAACAGGAAGAGGAAAGAAGACAGCCAACAGATTTGAAGCAGACTCCCAGAAAGGATATTCTGAACTTGACAAAGAATAACTGGCATCTGGACAAACTAATTTTGAATTGCGATTCAGACATGTTAGCACCGCTCTATGCTGTGTTATTATAGGACAAAACGTTGTTAGCATGGCCACATGAGTGGAACAGACATAATAAAACTTGCCTACGATTTACATACCTTTTAAAAGAAAAGGCGCACCAAGGACAACTAGGGAAAGCGGGCAGATTCTCGTATGCATGATCTAATCATGAAGGTGAGAACAGGCCTGAGAAGAAGACGGGCCAACACCGCTGAGCCTCCGTCTAAGGAGTCACAAGGAAACCCAGACCCTGCAAGCTGGGAATTTAATACTGGCTGCATCTTAAACCCTTTATTCTGTCTTATGGTTTTTACTGTTTTTACAATATGTTACTACAACACAATTCAAATTATAAGTATAAAATGTCTTTGTGCCCACGTCACTTGAGAAAGAGGATGTTACTAGGTTTAATAACACTTTCTATCTAGTTTAACACCACCTTCTATTCAAAGTAAACCGCCCATGAATCTGCAGAGTAAGCGTGGTAAGCGATGGTGCAAAGGCCAGCCCTGTGACCTCAAGTGGTTACCGTGGACTCTGGGAGGCACTTGCTCTGCTAATAAAACAAGAAGGCTAGCAAAAGACCCATCTAGAAACCCAATGACTGAATCAACCGATCAATGAAAAGCAGATTTAAAAAACCCATAATCCTAGTTTCGCTCAAGAAGTATATTTTCAAGGGGCACCTGGCTGGCTCAGTCAGTGGAGCGTGTGATTCTTGGTCTCAGGGTTTTGAGTTTGAGCCCCACTGTGGGCTCTGCACTGCTTGGGATTCTTTCTTTCTCTCTGCCCCTTCCCCACGCACTCTCTCATGCTCTCTCTCTCTCAAAAATAAATAAACATTTTTAAAAAATAAATTAAATTGGGGTGCCTAGGTGGCTCAGTAGGTTGAGCGTCCGTCCGACTTTGGCCCAGGTCATGATCTCGCGGTTCACGAGTTCAAGCCCTGCATCAGGCTCTGTGCTGACAGCTCAGAGCCAGGAGCCTGCTTCGGATTCTGGGTCTCCCTCTCTCTCTGCCCCTCCCCCGCTTATGTTCTGTCTCTCTCTCTCTCTCAAAAATAAACATTACAAAAATGTTTTTTAATGAATTAAATAAAATCTTTTTTTTTAAAGTGTATTTCCTCAAAAGAAGCAATGACAAATTTGAATATGAATTGGGAATGAGATGGTATTTGAGAATTCCTGTTAATTTTGATAGGTGTGAAAATGTCAACTGTGATTCTGTAGGAGAATGTCCCTATTTTCCAGAGATGGACATTGAAGTGCCTCTAGATGAAGTGTCGAGATTCTGTAACTAACTTTGAAATGATTCAGGAAGGATACATACAGATGAAACAAAGGTGGCAAAATTCTAATGAATGTTGAATCTAGGTGATACGCTCTTATAAATCTAAGGTTAGGATAAGAAGAAATCCCCTCATCTTTAGAAATCTGTGAGATATCTGGGGAGGTAGAGAATTCCAGGTTGTAGCATTCTGAAGTTAACCCTCAATGGGTAAGATCTCAGGGCCAAAATAAAGGTTGGGTTGGGAGAGTATACACCTTACTAAAAGAATTCACCACACGTTAGCCCTCTAACGGCATTTTAAAGAATTTCCAACTTACATACAGCTATGCAGGACCTAAGGACACAAGTTTTTATGTACAGTTGACTCTTACGAACAATGGGGAGTTAGGGGCGCCAGTCCAAAAACCCAGGTGTAACTTGTGACTTCCCAAAACCATCACTACTGAGAGCCTACTGTTGACCAAAAGCCTGAGTGATAACATTAACAGTGGATTAACACGTATTTTGTTAGGTTATATGTATCATATACTATATTCTTACAATAAAGTAAGCTAGAGAAAAGAAAATGTTATTAGGAAAATCAAGGAAGAGAAAACACATTTATAGCACTGGACTGTATGTACTGACAAAAATATCCGCAAGTAAGTGGACCCGCACGGTTCAAACCCATGCCGTTCAAGGGTCAACTGTAGATCCACATGCCCTTCCTGGCAACATCTGGAAAAGAATGAAATTTCCCATATGATTTTTTTAAGGTTTTATTATTATTATTTTTTTAATGTTCTAGTTATTTCTGAGAGACAGAGCGCAAGCAGGGGAGGGGCAGAGAGAGAAGGAGACACAGGATCCGAAGCAGGCTCTGGGCTCTGAGCTGTTAGCACAGAGCTCGACACTGGGGCTCAAACCCACGAACCGTGAGATCGTGACCTGAGCCGAAGATGGATGCTTAACCCACTGAGCCACCCAGGCACCCTGAAAGATTTTATTTTTTTAAGTAATCTCCTCACCCAACGTAGGGCTTGAATCCACAACCCCGAGATCAAGAGTCACATGTTCCACCAACTAAGCCAGCCAGGCGGCCCTCCAATTTGATTTCAAACAATTAATCTTTTAACAAAAACAAAGAACATAGGAGGAAGTAACAAGAAGTATGCCACTGAAACTTGAACACTATTCTATTCGGTTTCTAATGAACATATGCTTATGTTATTAAATAAACAGTATTAAAGAGCTACCATGTCAGGAAAGTGCAGTGATGCTGATTCTGGAAAGAGAAGAAATATGATTTCCAAATAAACGTTTGAGATGGTCTCAGTCTTGCTAAAAAGGCATTTTGCATTTATGGTCTTATACGGTGAAAGTGCTCCCAGCCTAGAAAGCTGGCCAGAGGACTCACGTCTATGCAGGCAGGTTCCTTCCAATCTAGACGCTTCCCCACTGTTACAAGTACTTCCTACAGGCCTGTCCAAAGCCTTCAGTATACAGACTGCCTGAAACAGGTGCACCAATAACAAAGGACTAGATACAGTTTTTCTTTGTAGAAAGATACTCCGTGCAGCACAGTACGGCCAGGCTGCACGTGGTTCTTGTCTGCCCATCTTTTAAGCACTTCATGGAACTCACACGTAGACAGACCTTTAGTTAAAACTCTCAGGAGTGTTTTGAGGAACCGCATTTTTAAAGTGTTACATTTGAGGCAGGGGAATGGGGACTTACCAAGACCAAATTATCGGCTAAAACTCAATAAATCAAAAAACTTCCCAACTTGCTGCCCTCTTGCACGTACGTAAGACAAGATGGTTTTGTCTCATCCAGCAAGGGGAACCCTGCAGAGCTGGTATCACAAAAGTACCTTTCTTTCCACTGAATAAAGGAAAGGCTCTCTCGCTCGCTCGCTCGCTCTGAGTCATGACTCCAAACTGTGCCTGACACAATAGTGGCTGTGAAAGGCATCCTGAGCTAGCGGAGGTAGACAGGAAGTCATAAATTCACTTCCCCTCATTTACAAGGTTTGTTCACTAAAGAATACAAGCCTATGTTAGAGTAGTAGCCTTTGGATACCTAACAAAGAGATATTTATACGTAGAAAATAGACAATTAGTGCGGGTGCCAGAGAGACGTGAGGGCATATCTATCACCAAACAATAAAAGCACCCCTCGCACGGTGTCCATGCGGCCTGAGTGGGGGCCAAAAGAAACAACGGAGTTTTTTCAAAGAAGCCGTGTAGCACGGGTCCTCTGGGATTTCTATCAAAACTAACGGCCGCACACAAACTGTGTTCTGCAAAGCAAAATGAGAAATCAAAATAGAATACACACAGGAGGTCTCGGCAACAACTGCAACATCAACTTCTTGGGTCTGTCTGTTAACTTTCAGTGAAAGAGACACGGAGCCGTTTTGCAGAGGAACAGCCGTGAAGGTGGCCCCACAGCGTTAGGAAGCGCTCACCTGAATGTTGACAAACACGCCGTGGTAAGTCTCATACAGAACTTTGTTGCCCTTCACGTGCAGGGGAAATTCAAAAGGAATTTCTGTTTTGCCGCTGGGAAATTTTCCTGGCTTCACCATTTCGATGGTGCTATTGATAATCTGGATAGGCTGTAAAGAAAAAAAAAGCAACTCCATCTATCAACACGCACTTCTAGATGTACTTCCAAATTACTGTGTCCGTTAATGATCTCCTGAGAGCCGCGAGCCACGAGCCCTTGGGTGCCCCCCCTCCCGGTGTCCTGGGCCGCACAGCTCTGTGTCTGCAGGTGAGCACACAGTTGGCTCAAGTCTCTGGCACAATAATGGTTCATTCACGGTACCGGATGCTTCGATGTTTGGGGCACATCTGAAGTGGTATTTCCTCTCCTCTCCCCAAAAAGCTCAGTCAACTATCCTATCAACCCTCCTGACTGGCACTCTGACCTTCAGAATGAAGAAGCAGGTGCAGCAGTCAGGATGAGTGGCCAGGAGGGCTGCCACCTGAACCGGGGCTTCTCACGCCTCGGACACCAGTCACCAGCCTCCCGGGAGCCTGCCCACCGCCCGCCCACCGTGTGCGGAGGGAGCGGGCCCGCCCGGCCTCAGCCCTGCGTGCCTCTGCATCACACTGGGAACCTGCCTGAAGGCAGCCATCACACCGTAGTTAATGTGTTCCAAGCCTTGGGTTGGCATCACTCAGAAGATCTCCGACTTCTGAAGGGAGTCTCGAAGTGCTGCTGGAGGAAAGCAGGGAGACTGCGGAAGAGGGTGGGAAGGCCGGAATCTGAACGCGGGCAACAAGAGCCCTTCTCTCCTCTCACCTCCTTCCCTCTCAACACTGAGAGTTAACATGTCCTTCAGGAAACGGAAACTATAAGTACGGAAAAAGAGCTGATATTCCGGAACACAGGCCTCTACCCAAAATGACAAAAAGGAAAGAATGGCCACTGCCCTACCTGCGTCTTATCTGAATATCAAGTAACGGTTTTGTTTCGGGAAGGTGAGTGCCAGAGCCAAAGGCACAACGTCTCAGAAGGGCTCTGGTCTCTTGAAAGGCTGAATTTAGACCACTTATAGCTTTCCTCGTCCTATCTTCTAGGAATAAAAACAGACTTTCAATCGCAGGAGATATTCAGAATCAAAATATCGGAGTATTTTTTTCAGTTTGATTAGTAAGTATTAAAAGTATGACTATCACTGTACCTTACAAAACAACGACAGGTAACAACAATAAAGCCACAAAGCAAGCAAAAAACCCCACAATTATGGGGATAACGGACTAAAAAAAGATGTGCAACCTGAGCATTCTTACCTTAACAGAATTATAGAAAGCTTCGAACACACCCACGCTCTTGGCGCTGAGCTGGAGGTTCACACTTCCTTCCACTGTCAGAGACACTCCCTGGTGCTGGATTGAATCCTTGCCAGATATGACCACCACGCCCGAGAGGACTTCCTAGGAAAGCAGAGACAGCCACCAAATTAACATTCCTTTGCATTCACCTTATTAGCCAAAACAGGTCTCCTTAAGGATTTGTTCAAAGATGCAGACATTCACTGAGCACTTATTACAGACCAGAGGCCTGGATGCTGGGATGGAGAAGGCACAGCCTCGGGTGGGGGCGCCGGACGGCCACGGACAACTACATGGACGATTAGCTGGGTGCACACTGCTGGGGAGCATGAGGGGGGGAGCGGGCGAGGGATCTCATGCGATCGCCCCCTTCCAGACACATCCGCACTCCCAGCTGGGGGAATCCCAACAAATGTCTGATTTCAAAAGGGCAAAGACAAGGGCCTGAGGCAAATGGCAGATTCACAATCATGTTACACATGAGCACGTATAATGACTTCTTCAGAAAGAATACGATCAAGTAAGACCCTTTTCTTTGGGTTCTTTCCCGATTATGTTAAAACGACTACACATTTTCAAATGCGTAATTTAACACAACTCCTTGTTAAATGGCGCTCTCTCTGCCCAGGAAGCCTCACTGAGGGGGGGTCTCGAGCCTGTCCACACAACACGTGAGTGCAACCCAGCCTTTCACTACAGGTCTTCCCCAGTCTCTCCACGTCCAGGTTCACTCTGTGGACATTCGAGCCCAGAATTCTCTGGATCATAAATCATTTGAGAACGATTTCACAACAGATCGTGTATTCATTTGCCTGAAGATAATTACTGAGCAACAGAATATGGACATTATACTCTCGGCTGGATGGCAGTTTCTTCCTGTTGCCACTGAACTCGACAGTCTCAATTTGCTATGGGGGTTTTGGGTGGAAAAGGAAGTTGAGATTAAATAGCGTCCACCCGAGCGGAAAGAGAATCCACAATAAATTCAAACAATGTGTTTCTGAAATGACCTTCAGAAACAGCATGCGTCTGTCAAGCGGTAATATGATGGCAGAAAACTGGGGGCAACAACACAAAAAAAGGAAAGCAGCAAAATTAAAACGGGCCCACAGATCAAAGCATTAAAAACCATCTGTCCTATTTTTTTTTTTTATTAAAATTTTTTTTTCAACGTTTTTATTTATTTTTGGGACAGAGAGAGACAGAGCATGAACGGGGGAGGGGCAGAGAGAGAGGGAGACACAGAATCGGAAACAGGCTCCAGGCTCCGAGCCGTCAGCCCAGAGCCCGACGCGGGGCTCGAACTCACGGACCGCGAGATCGTGACCTGGCTGAAGTCGGACGCTTAACCGACTGCGCCACCCAGGCGCCCCAAAAACCATCTGTCCTATTGATGTTGAAACCTCTCCATCTCCTCTAGTCATCCAGTGAAAACCCTTTGACCAAGTTCTCATGGTATATGGAACTTGGGGAGCAGGGAATACTCTATGTCCCTTAAATATGCTAAGTATTTTGGTTTTGTTTCCTACTCCCCCATAAAAAGTACGTAGGCAAATTTAAATGAAAACTCCTCTGAAATAATTTAACTTTTAAATTTAATTAAAATTGGGGCGCCTAGGTGGCTCAGTCGGTTAAGCGTCCGACTTCAGCTCAGGTCACGATCTCATGGTCCATGAGTTCGAGCCCCGCGTCGGGCTCTGGGCTGATGGCTCACAGCCTGGAGCCTGCTTCCGATTCTGTCTCTCTCTCTCTCTCTGACCCTCCCCCGTTCATGCTCTGTCTCTCTCTGTCTCAAAAATAAATAAACGTTAAAAAAAATCTTATTAAATTTAATTAAAATTAATTCTACTAGTTCTTGTACAACCCATATTAAACAGAAATCTAATATTTAGAAGTTTAAATTCACTAGTATATTTTTAAAAATCTACTTGACTAGTGTATCCAAGAAATAAAATGAGCCAAAACAATTGCATGAACTTTATCACCTAATGCAACACAGTCATGCCTGGGACAGGTCTGCTCCTATCTAATCACAACATTTTCAGTTAATCTCACAGGAGCAGGGTCTGTCTGGGCTGACCACTGGTTGGCATATTATAATCAGTAGCACCTTTCCTTCCCTAATCCCTATGGCATAAGAAGGAAAAAGAAGCAAAGTACCTTGGAAGTAAGCAGAGTAAATAATTTATGACCCAAGGGACTCTTTTGTCATTCGCTGATTTAATTCAGAAAGAACACAGTAGAGAGAATACAAAATTAATATAATAGTAGATAAGTTAGGAGTTCCTATGATATACAGGTCTGTTCAATCCCTGCCAATAAAAGAAGGATATAGAATTTGTCCAAGTGTAGGGGTGCCTGGGTGGCTCAGTTGGTTAAGCATCGGGTTCCTGACTTCGGCTCAGGTCATGATCTCACGGTTAGTAGGTTTGAGCCCCCTGTCAAGCTCCATGCTGACCGCAAGGAGCCTGCTTGAGATTCTCTCCTCTCTCTCCCCCTCCCTGACCTCATCTCTCAGCCCTCCCCCTCAATCACTTCACTCCAATCCTCCCTCACTGGCCCCCCTGCTAGTCCTTTAGGTGCCTGCAAATTCCAACTTCAGGGCATTTGCACATGTCCTTCCCCCCCGCCACCCCCCAACCTGGATGTTCCTCCTGCACATACCCACGCGGCTTGTGACAAAAATCCTCTCCTTGACCAAACTCTACTCAGCTTCTCTTGAGCTCTTTTTCAACGAGGCCTCAACTTCTGGACTCCCGCGTTCACCTCTGCAATGTCTGACTGTAGCAAGAATTCTGCTAATTGCTTTAGCCACCCCCCATATCTGATCACCCTTGCTCAGGTTCCTCACCCGGGGCCCTCGGCCCAACACATGAGACCTCGTCAACCTGGCCTGCCTTCAGCAAGAGTCCCATTAGATTGGTTTAGCCAGAATCCCCACTTGGACTCAGTCCCCGTGTCTCTTCCTCCCCACCCCCACTCCTTACCTACACGGTGCTCAGAATTGAGCCTGTTGTCTCCCCTGCGCCCACCACAGAAGACCTCCTTGAAAAAGCTTGCCCGCCCATCTTTAACAAGTGTCACGGATCGCTTTTCTTCAACACTCACTCGCTCATCTCTATGAAGCCATCATGCAAATGGCCCCATTTAGTGAGGCCCTCGCAGACCGTGCCGTCCAAAACCGCCCTCTCCCCAACAGTCAGCCCCACCTCAACTCCACTCTGGGGCACATGTCACCTCCTAAAATACACACAAGTACATCAAAAGATGCTCAATGTCACTCGCCATCAGGGAGGTACAAATCAGAACCACAATGAGATACCACCTCGTGCCCATCAGAATGGCTAACATTGACAACTCAGGAAACAACAGATGTTGGAGAGGATGTGGAGAAAGGGGAACCCTCTTGCACTGCTGGTGGGACTGCAAACTGGTGCAGCCACTTTGGAAAACAGTGTGCAGGTTCCTCAAAAAATTAAAAATAGAATGACCCTATGACCCAGCAATTACACTACTAGGAATGTATCCAAAGGAGACAAAAATGCTGTTTCAAAGGGGGCACCTGCACTCCCATGTTCACAGCAGGGCTCTCAACAATAGCCAACTTATGGAAAAAGCCCAAATGTCCATCAACGGATGAATGGATAAAGAAGATGTGGTGTATATATGTATATGCACACACTTACAATGGAATACTGCTCTGAGGTCAAAAAGAATGAAATCTTCCCATTTGCAATAATGCAGATGGAACTAGAGGGTATGACGCTAAGATAAGTCAATCAGGCAGAGAAACACAAATATCGTAGGATTTCACTCATATGTGGAATTTAAGAAACACAACAGATGAACATAGGGGAAGGGAAGGAAAAATAAGATAAAAACAGAGAGGGAGGCAAATCATAAGAGACTCTTAAACACAGAGAACAAACAGGGGTTGCTAGACGGGAGGTGGGTGGGGGGTGGGCTAAAGGGAGCATGAGTTAAACGGGCGACAGGCATTAAGGAAGGCACCTGTTGGGACGAGCACAGGGTGTCGTATGTAAGCAATGAATCACTGGGTTCTACTCCTGAACCAGTACTACACTGTATGTTAACTAACTTGAATTTAAATCAAAAATCAATCAATTAATCAATAAAATACACATAAGTAATTCTCTCTTATTTATTATCTGTACTCCTGGAACATAAACTCCACAAGGGCAGAGTGATTGCAACCACAAGCCCTCGATCCATATTCATTATTCAATATTCATAAATGACCATTCACCAGGAAAAACAGTATCATCAAGCAGATGAACACTGTGAAGATGCATTTCACCATGAACTTTTTAAACTGCTTCTATAAAGGATGGGGCACAAAACAGAGCTGTAAGAGCTCAGGGAAAATGACATGATGAGGCCACAGAAAGAGATAAAGGTAGAAGAAAAACTCAGAAAAGAAGTGGAAGGAAAAAACCAAAAACACCACAGAAAAGGGGGTGAAGCTGAAAAGGGCAAAAAGTACATGCAGGGCAGAAATAAGAAAATTCAAATTAAATAAAAATTTAAGAATTAAAAAGAATCACAAAAATAATGACAAATAGGACAGACTGTGAGGAACATCCAAC
Organism: Herpailurus yagouaroundi; assembly: GCF_014898765.1. Classification (NCBI taxonomy): domain Eukaryota; kingdom Metazoa; phylum Chordata; class Mammalia; order Carnivora; family Felidae; genus Herpailurus; species Herpailurus yagouaroundi. Next base: position 8,361,296 of record NW_024412403.1, on the reverse strand, counting down.
AGGTGCATAACGAAGTTCCCAAATGAGAAAACTGAAAGAATGGAACAGAACACACAGTCACTGATCAATTTTAAAATACTGAGAGGGAAAATGAATCAGGAATGGTCAGAAAAAGGACAAAGTACAGTAAAATTATTCTAAACCGAAAAAGAAAATCCTTTAGGAGTCAGGCAGAAAGATTAAGTCACTCACAAGAGGGGAGGAAACAGACTCTCCACAGCAAGACACAAAACGAAGGTACAGCAAAATGCCTGACACAGTGCTCAAAGAACAAAGTGATCCTAGAATTTTATACCCACTTCAACAGTCACTCCAGTAGAAAAGAGTTTTAAATGTGCAGAAACAAATAAACCCCAGGGAACAGTGTATGAAAATCCTCCTTGAGGAATTTACTACACTGCAAATTACATGCACCTGTGGGATGGCTAGAAAAACCGTGTCAAAAAAACCCCACTTGTGGGGCACTTGGTTGGCTCAGTGGAGCGTGTGACTCTTGGTCTTGGGGTTGCAGGTTTGAGCCCCACACTGGGTGCAGAGATTCCTTAAAAATAAAATCTTTAAAAAAACAAAACAAACATGTGAAGATTCAATCCATTCAACTCTAACGACGAGATACGCGATGATGACGGTAGAAGAATGCAAAATACCTGACAGTGTAGAAGTGACTTAAGTGACACTAGTTGGGGAAGGAAAGGAGAGACAATGCAGCAGGTGGCATAATGTCCACGGTTTTCCTGACTCTCACAGCTGGGACTTACAAATACTCCAATAAAGCCATGCTCTCCAGTATGGTATCCACTAGCCACGTGTAGCTATTTAAATTCAAATTTATAGGGGCGCCTGGGTGGCGCAGTCGGTTAAGCGTCCGACTTCAGCCAGGTCACGATCTCGCGGTCCATGAGTTCGAGCCCCGCGTCGGGCTCTGGGCTGATGGCTCGGAGCCTGGAGCCTGTTTCCGATTCTGTGTCTCCCTCTCTCTCTGCCCCTCCCCCGTTCGTGCTCTGTCTCTCTCTGTCCCAAAAATAAATAAACGTTGAAAAAAAAATTTTTTAAAATAAATTCAAATTTATATAGGTTAATAACAAATAAAATTTAAAGTTCAGCCCCACAGTCGTCCTAGCCACACGTTCAAGTGCTTAAAAGCCACTTTATGGCCAGTTGCTGTCATAACGTACAGGACACGCACGTCGCCGGGGAGAGGTCTATTAGACAGTGAGGATCTAAAGTTAACACATCAAACCATACAGTACAAACTTAACAAAGGTAGACGCCAGTAGAGTTAATATTTGTAAATAACTAGGACCAGTTGGTAGAAGAGAAAGGAAGAAGGAAAGAGGGGATACAGTCATCTCATCACCGTTCACAAGAGGGAATTATAAATAACGTCTAAAACATAGCAGATGTGGGGCACAATAAAAAGCTGTAAGGGTAACAACTATAACAAATAAAACTCCAAAGTATTAGAAAATCAACACAAAGCAAAGAAAATAAGAGAGGAAGAAGTTTTAAAAGGTACTTAACCATCCCTTCGAGTGACAACAAAGCAGCAGTGACAGAACTAATGCCAAACATATGTCGCGTTAATGGGCTAAATTAACGTCTATTAAAAACAGACCCACAGATTATATCTTAAAGCAAAACCAATTTTATGGTGTATGACAGAGAAGCACCTAAAAGAAGAAGAAAGGATAAGCAAAGGACTGTGAGGCAAAAGCGAAGAAATAAATCACGGGCTGTAATCTTCACATCAGACAAGGGTGAGTTCAGAGAAGGAAGGGCTGAAGCGGAAGGGCGCTGTACCAGCCAAGGCAGTGCCACTCACAGCGACGACCTGCGGCAGTGCTCACTGCAGATCAAATAACACAGCATCGAAGCGCAGTGCAAGAACCACAGGGGAAACAAGGACAAACTGAGGGAAACACGTTAGTTGTGGGAGGTGTTCATTTACCCCCTTGGCTCATGACGGATAGAAGGACAAAGAGAAGAAAGGCTGTAAAGGACCTACGTTACGTGTCAATGAGGTACGACTGACCGATACGTGTGGAACTCTACCCCCTGGAAACTGACATACACACTTAATATCCGTGGTTCCTTCACAAAAATTGACCAAGCTGGCCCATAAGTAAGTTCAACCGTTGTTTTTTTTAGGGGGGGAAAAAACCAAATGACTATCAAGAAAAAAAAAAGCACAAATTTCCAAAATGAGAGGAAGTATCAGAGATACAGAGGTTATTCAAAGAATAATAGGAGAACACATTATTCAACTGCATGTAAGTAAATCTGAAAAGTTGATAAAGTCAATTATCATTCTAGAAAGTACAATTAACCTAAACAAAGGAGCCATGAAACCGAATCAGTCACCTTAGAAAAAGTACAGAAAGGTATAAATAAACCCCTGCTCAAAGCGCCAGGCCCAGAGAAATTCATAGACCACTCCCAAAATATATGAAAAGCAGAAATTTCCAATATTAAACTACTCCCAAACAGATAAAAGGTATATGAAATATTAGCAAATATAATCCAGGAGCAACTTAAAGGAATATCACATCATAATCAAGTGGGATTTAGTCCAGGAATGAATGGATAGCTCGATTATTGAGAAAAATTATTAATACAGCGCATTAATACCTCTCTAGAGAAAAATACAGTCGTCTGCATAGATGCACAAAAGTCACTTGCTAAAATCTAATACCCGTCCTCGATAAAATTCTTAGTAACATTAGAAGGATACTTCCTTAACATGACAAAATATATCTACTTTTCCCAAAAGCCAGCCTCAGCCTTGATGGGAAATGAGATACACTGCCTTTAAATCAAGAATAAAACAAAGATGAGGGCACCTGGGCGGCTCAGTCGGTTAAGCGACCAACTTCGGCTCAGGTCATGATCTCATGGGTTCGTGAGTTCAAGCCCCACGTCAGGCTCTGTGCAGACAGCTCGGAGCTTGGAGCCTGCTTCAGATTCTGTGTCTCCCTCTCTCTCTGACCCTCCCCCGCTCATACTCTGTCTCTCTCTCTCTAAAAAATTTAAAAAATTTAAAAAAAGAATAAAACAAAGATGAACACTGTCACCACTATTATTGTACTACAATTACTAGTTAACATAATGAAACTAGACAAATAGTATGAAAATTGCAAAGTAGAAAGTAAAATGGTCATTATCTGCAGATAATATGATTGCATGCCTAAAAGAACCCAAGAGAATTCACTGAAAATTATCAACATGAAGAAAATTTCAGGAAGACAGTTGGGTAGAAAATTAATGCAGAGAAATTAATAAGGCATCCTGTATAAAACAACTACCAATGAGAAGACATGGCTGGAAGTAAAGACTTTATTTCCAAAAGCAACAAAAAGTTAAAATATTATATGGGAAGCTTTTTTTTAAAATTTTTTTTTCTTTCAATGTTTTTTATTTATTTTTGGGACAGAGAGAGACAGAGCACAAACGGGGGAGGGGCAGAGAGAGAGGGAGACACAGAATCGGAAACAGGCTCCAGGCTCCGAGCCATCAGTCCAGAGCCTGACGCGGGGCTCGAACTCACGGACCGCGAGATCGTGACCTGGCTGAAGTCGGACGCTTAACCGACTGCGCCACCCAGGCGCCCCTAAGCTTTTTTTTTTTTTTAATGTTTATTTATTTTTGAGAGAGTCAGAGACAGAGAGTGAGTGGGGGAAGGGCAAAGAGGGCGAGACACAGAACTCGAACTCATGAACTGGGAGATAATGACCTGGGCCGAAGTCAGATGCTTAATTGAGCCGTCCAGTTGGGCCACCCAGGTGCCCCCAAAAGTTAAAACGTTATAAATTAACTTAACAGGAAATGTCCAAAACACAGATAAGACAAAAACTTAAAACAGCTGAGGGCACAAAATAAATGAAAAGCCATACCATACTTATGAACACCAAGTTTTAAAACCCTAAGTGTGTCTACTTTCCCAAAGTTAAGTCTATAAAGGCAACAGAATCCTAAAGAAAATAATTCTCTTTTGGGGGGGTTTGGTGGGGTGAGACAGACCAGAGAAGCTGATTCAAAAATTCTTTTTTTTTTTTTAAAGCTTATTTATTTAGTTTGAGAGAGAGAGAGAGAGAGAGAGAGAGAGAGAGAGAGAGAATGTGCATGCAAGTGGGAGTGAGGCAGAGAGAGGGAGAGAGAATCCCAAGCAGGCTACATGCCAAAGGCACAGAGCCTGACACAGGACTCCATCCCATGAACCATGATCATGACCTGAGCCAAAACCAAGAGTCAGAAGCCCAACCAACTGAGCCACCCAGGTGCTGCTGATTTGAAGATTCTTATGGAATAGTCAATAAATGTTGAAAAGAAGGAGACTAGCCCCATGAGATGTCACATCGCCACAATTATTCACAACGTGAGGTGCAGGGCATGTACAGGCTGAAAGGTCAACAGAAGGAAATAGACGAGTCCAGAAATAGACACAGATAGTAGGGGAATTTAACAGATAATAAAGGTAAGCGTTTTAAATCCAGAGGAAAAGATGGAAAACTCACTAAATGATACTGGAAAACTGGCCTCAGACCTGGAAAAAAAATTAAGCTGGAGCCATACTGTAAACCTTTGTTCACAGAAAAGTTCACAACACATCAAAGACTTAAATGTAAAAACAGAAACAACCAAAATGTTGGAAGAAACCATCCAGGATGACTTTTATCATATCAAAGTGGGGAAGGCCTTTCTAAGAATGACTCAAAATTCTGAATAAATATGACTACAGATACAACCTAAAGTTTGTTTCATAAAAGTGATTATGAGCAAATCATTTACATAAATGATAAACCTGGGAAATAATGCAACTCCATGTAAAAGGCAAGGGGCTGATGATTTCTCTAATACTTTAAGAACTCCTAAAAAATAAATGGAAAAGATAAACAACTTAACAGAAAAATTAAAATATGGGCAAACAATGGGACACCTGGGTGGCCCAGTCGGTTAAGTGTCTGACTTTGGGTCAGATCAGGATCTCGCAGTTTGTGGGTTCAAACCCTGCATCGGGCTCTGGAGCCTGCTTCAGATTCTATGTCTCCCTCTCTCTCTGCCCCTCCCCCACTCGCACTCTGTCTCTCATTCTCTCTCTCAAAAATAAACAAACATCAAAAAATATTTTAAATATGGGCAAATGATAGGAACAAAGAGTTCACAGAAAAAGAAGGCTATCTATTCCACACCCATGAAAATACGCTCAATCTCAACAGTAATAGGAGAAATAATAAAACTATCCTAAGTGCCATTTTCCACCATTTTCCATCAGATTACTAAAGATCAAAATATTTTATTGTGTTGTGTTAAGGGAGGCAGCAATGGGTACTCTCAGATGTTGGGGTGGGTGGAGTCTGGAGTACCATGACCTCATAAGGAACATCTGGCAATACCAAAGACATTTCACTAACACCCGGGCTGGCAATTCCTAGCTAGGAATTTTCCTGAAATATACCAGCACAGGTGAAATGACTCAGGAACACGGTTACTCACTACAACACTGTTTGTAATAACAAGAGGCTGTGAACAACCTAAATTCCAACAATAGGAAAATGGTGGTTTTCCCCTTAACAATACCTTGGAAATCGTTCACATTAGTATATACATGGTTATTATTTTTTTTTAAGGATGCATATTGCACCATTGTGAAAAAAAAAAGGGGGGGGAGAGAAAGGCCATATGTATGATTTACTTATACATGCATAGAATCTCTTTGGTAGGAATCACAAGAAATAGATAGCTTTTGGTTGCCCCATGGAGAGGACCTTGATGGATGGTGAGGGGTAGATGCGTCCATCCTGGAACTCATGAATTTTCAACCATGTGAATTGATTAACTATTAACGTAATAAATCAATTTTAAAGTAAGATCAATCCTAGAATGGGTGGCCTCTGCACGTAAATGTACAAAGACTCTAAGTTCTTTAAATTCTGATAACCTGCTCGCCTTGGGAAAAGATCTGAAGACTGTATGCTAGAAAGTCACAGCTGGATTATCTCTTGCTTTGGACTTGAACACAACTGCCAGAGAGGCAAAGGCCTCTTACTTGATGCCTCAGCCATTCTCTCTCCAGTATCTTTCCGTTCTGATGGTCCCAGAGGAGCCGGCACTGTTCCCAAGAGACCTCTGTGTATCCAAACAAGTCCCTCCTTCCTAATGCTGCAGCACTACTCAGAACCACCCTGGGATTCTCACACCACATTTGGTCTAGAGATCTTGCACATCGATAATGGGCTGTCCTTTCATTTACCAACGAGAGAATCAAATGCACAGCAAAATCGTAAGGTAAATCGGCGAGCCAGGTGGGAAAACGCAAGTTAGACAATTAATCGTGAAGACAATTGCTGAAACACTACTCTTTCTTAGTAGCACTCAAAGACCCACTCTGTTGGGAAAACAGAAATCAGAAACATTAGGGAGATTTCAATTTGTGAGGTACCCCCATTTCCACTATTCTGTATCACAACTGTTTTCCACCTTGTCTGAAAAGCAGAAGAATCACCAGATAGGTCACCACATAGTCAGTAATGGCCAGTATCATGTGGTGTTTACTGTAGTTCTAGAAAGGAGAATTTAAGAGACTGTATCGTCTCCGATCTGTCATTAAAACCTATAATGCTACTTAACCCCATTTATAGGTGAAATGAAAGATTATGTCCACACAAAAATCTGTACGCAAATGTTTCTAGTAGCTTTATTCCAATCACCCAAATGTCCTTCAACAGGTGGATGGCTGAACAAACAGTGGTACATCTATACCTGGGAAGACACCTCAGCAATAAAAAGGAACAAACTATTGATACAACAATTTGAATGAATCTCAAAGGCATTATGCTACACGATAAGGCCAGATTCAAAAGGCTACATATCGTGTAATCAAAATTAGGCCACTTACAAGATATTCTGGAACAGGGCAACCATAGGGGACTGAAACGGACCAGAGTTTGCCAGTGGCTGGGGTGGGGGTGGGGTGAGGGGGGAGAAGAGGTTGACTACAGAGGACACAGGGAGTTTCAGGGAGTGACAGAACTGTTCCAGGTCTTTTTTTTTTTTTTTTTTTTTTTTTTGAGAGAGAGAAAGAGAGCACATGCATGTAACCCAGGAGAGAGGCAGAGAGAGAGAGGGAGAGAGAATCCCAAGCAGGCTTCACATGGTCAGCACAGAGCCTGATGTGGGGCTTGATCCCACGAACCATGAGATCATGACCTGAGCTGAAATCAAGAGTTGGACACTCAACCAACTGAGCCACCCAGGTGTCCTTGCTCCAGATCTTGACTGTGGTGGCGGTTACCGTCTCAAAAGAACTCTTCGCTGAAGAGTGATCTATTGTATGTGATAACCTCAATTAAGAAACCCACAGAGATCATTAAGTAGAGACGGAAATATAGCCATACTACTTTCTCTCGTTTTTTTTTTTTTAATATATGAAATTTATTGTCAAATCGGTTTCCATACAACACCCAGTGGTCATCCCAAAAGATGCCCTCTTCAATACATGCTACTTTCTCGACAACAGAGTCACAGTCTGAAAGTGATTAGTATTTAAAGATTTTTTTTAATATTTATTTATTGAGAGAGAACATGAGCAGGGGAGGGGCAGAGAGAGAAGGAGAGAGAGAATCCCAAGCAGACCCTGCAGTGTCAGCACAGAGCCGAATGCAGGGCTCGAACTCACAAACCACGAGACCATGACCTGAGCCAAAATCAAGAGTCAGACGCTTAACCAGCTGAGCCACCAAGGCACCCCTGAAAGTGATTTATATTTAAGTAAAAATCGATGAAAATCAATCGGTTCACTGACAACAGAACGGTAACAAAATACTAAGATACTAACTTGTTTGGCTTACATTCACATACGTATTGCCAAAATAGCAGAAATAATATCATTATGTATTGAACAAACATTTTTGGTATGCCTTCTAGGAGTCAGACACTGTTCCAGGTACCAGGGACAGGGCAGGGGACAAAAGAGACAAAGTCCCTCTCTCAAGGCTTGCATTTTAGTACCGCATTCTGATGCTGTACCGCTACGGTGAAAGACAGCAGGTTTCTTCCGTACTTCTAGGTATAGACGCACAGGTGTAGATACTAAGTAAAATGCGCTGACAAACTCATGGCAGTTGTCCGAGGGAGACATCTCTGAAATTTCCAGTTCCCAAACTTTCTTGAGTCTGGAAAAGAAACCTGAGCCACTGAGTAAAAGTTCTGGAAGGGGCAAAATAAGATTGCCGACACTAGTCACAAAAAGTGAAACCTTCTCGAGTCTTCAGGACCGGAGTGTCACCTTAGAATCCCGGCGAGCTGTGTGGTTTCAGGGGTTGGATACTACGTATTAGCAAAGTGATGACTTAATAGAGATGACTGGGTTTCAGATTTCAAGAACAGTACAACTCACGGAAACTTGGGAACACTGACATTTGTCTGCAACTACTGGCATAAGGGAACATAAAGACTCCAGACTACAAACCAAGAGCTTCAGAGAGCTCCCGTCACAGAAGGCTGGGAGCTGGCCTGATGATACGCCAAAGTAATGACCGAGGAATACAGCGAGCTGGCCAAAGAAAACGCTTTGAACAGCCAGCCCGCTTACATAATGAACTCCAACAAGCCACCAAACTGAATCCCAGGCAGAGGGAACTGTCATAGGAATGAGAACAGTACATCAACAACGTACACATCAACAGTGTATCATCAACAGTGTAGCATGAGTCCAAGGCAGAGCCCGGGCCCGGGAGCAGAGGGCGAGAGGTGAGGGGAGCAGGGCCCACAGGCGGGAGCGGGGCCAGAGAGCCCAGGGCCGACCGATCGCGCTTCCCAACGCAGCAGCAGCCTCTGCTCCAGGCGGCCCAGTGGCTCCCGGGCACCCTGCCCAAAGAGACTGTCTGCCACAGCGGGAGGCTGCGAGTGTCACATGCTAATTCTCGGGCGCTTACGGGGCAGTGAAGGAGGGGGACAGGGAATGTTACTTCTCATCTGATACTCCTTCCTCTTCCTTACATTTTCTTAGCGAGGGAAAACATAGATTTTTTTAAATTTACAAAATAGAACTTTTTTTGAAAGATCTGAAACGCATGGCCAAATTACCACCAGATCTTTTTTCAATAAAAAAAAAAAAAGTGGCTTTTTTTTTCCTGATTATTATTGAAGGGAGGAATTTCTGTCCTTCTATCCCTTACTTTTCCACTGATGGGACTTCTGTTCCTTTCCTAAAGATGATGACTCGGGTTTTAGAGTAATGGTCTTAAACGATCTTTTCTGAGAAGCAGAGGAAGGGCCGATTTTTGGCTGACATCGTGCCAGGTGTGTGACAGAAAACCACAAGCATAGAGAAGCACGTCAGCATAAAGGGCGGGGTGCTGGGGATGAACGGAGCCCAGCCATCATTAGAAAGCCTGTGTGCCAATGTCACACACCGTGAGAACCTGCCCGACAGCCAGGAGGACAGCTGGTGGGAGCCCACGGTTTCTCAGAGGCAAGCCCTTTCAGAGCATCAGCATCCGGGGTCAGGAGAGCATGACCAGGTTCAGGTTCCCAGCAAGAATCAAAGGCTCTACTGACAATCTCACACCGCTCTTCCCACGGCAAGCTTAATCACCCACCGGTAAGGAGAACAATGGTGAAGGTGGCCAGGCCCCACCGGCTTCTGCTGGGACTACTGGCCCAAGAACCCCAGGTGAGCGGGTTGTCAAGGAGGAAACTGGCAGAAGACTCACCAGCAAGGGTGGGTCTGGAATCTCGTGTAGAGTAGGAGGCTACCTCTTTTAATTATTATTATTCTTTAAATACTCCAGTGAATGAAAGCAAAATGCTTTAAGCCTGGTTGCACCCACTGCATTATATGTGAAAGTTAATAGAGCTTTCAAGTTCTGGCATAAGACAAAATAAAATGGGATGATACAAAACTTCAACTTTGTTGGCTGTGGCCAGTCATTACATCATACAACCAGTACTTTTCAAGCTGCGAAACGCTGAGCCCCAGGCCTATGCAGACGCCTCAGCAGCCACTTTGGGATCTGAGGATGAGTCAGGGAAGCCAGGGGAAACCTCCTCAAAGGGAAAAGCTCTGATTTTATATGCTTATAAAACATATACTTACAAAAATTAGTATGTTAGAGTTCTATATAAGATTTCATTTAACATAAGAGGTTCAAGGCTTAAATTTGGGTGGGGGGGGAATCTTCATTCTAAACGATATTGTTCATTTTCTTGAGCTGTTTACAAGGAAACACTCCCTTTAGTTTTTGGGGATGAAAGGGGATATATATCTTCCATCACCTCAAGAAAGGCACCGTTGCTCTGAGCCTGAATTTTCTTCTACCTACGAATAAGAAAGTAGATTTTGTTCTCTTCAATAAGGACAACAGAAGACCAACGCAGTCTTTTTAAGAGCTGCTCACCATAAAACTGTCCGGAAAGTGTTGCGTGCAGGTAGGGGACACTAATTGAAACTGAAAGGAATTCTTCACTTCACAAAAGTCTCTTACAAAAATTGGATCTTTACCTGTCTGTGGAAAGCATCTGGAAGGACCCAGAACCCCACAGCCGGAGAGGAACAATGCCCAACACACCAGAGCCCAGCACCCTGGATCTCCTGCCACACGTGGGAATCACAGTGGCTCACAAACAGGCACCGCGTGACCTACGTCTCCTTCAACCATCCATCTAGACAGGGCCAAGTTCATTTCTGAGCTTCAGAACAGTCCTTTTCTTGCTGGCATGAGACCCTCAGTTGCTAATTTGTTAATAATGCTCTTCGGAAACTTCCAAGGCTTTGTGCGCTCAAGGGGAGGGGAAACAGGTCAGCCCACCCAGCCAGTGGCTCACAAGGGACTGTTTTCTGAATGAAAGAGCTGAAGCCCAGAAAACTAACAGGGGGTGGGGGTGAGGCCATTGATTTGTCTACTAAAAGAATTGCATTTTTGTGTAACAGCTACTTGATTTAGGGGGGAAAAAAAACCCAAATGAGATGAAGAGATATTCAGAGCTGCGGGGATACAAACTCCCGCGGTGTGGCTGAAATGAAAGTGGGAAGCAAACGGAAAACAGACTTCAACTCACAGCTTTTCTAGAACATGCCTGTGCTCGGAGGGCAGAGGACAAGCAGGCTGGGCAGAGGTCCAAGAAGAGTGATGGAAGTAGGAGGACAGCCAGGGCCAGGGAGTCGGTCCAGCTCAAAGCTGAGGTGGTGAGCGGCCCATGGTTCACAGGTGCAAGAGGACCGAGAGCGGGGAGTTAAGGGAGACATAGCAGGGACCGTCCATCCGTAGGGTTAGCTGAACCTGAAGTCTGGAGAAGAGCCCAGCAGGGCTCTGCTGACTCGGGTTGGGGCAGTAGTGGGACGGAGTCAAGAGGGGGGACGAGACGGGGAGAGAGGTGGCATCTCTGCCCATGCTACTGGCTCTCCAGCTGGGGGACCATCACCGCAGGAAGCAGGCAAGGCAAAGATGCAGGTCTGAGCCCACGGGGAGGGTGCGGCTGGTTCCACCAGCAAATCCAAGATGATGCAAGGCCAGGAGGTCCGAACTGGGGACCAGCATCCAGAGGAAGGCAGAGGAAACCCAACCACCCTGCTGGAGTCAGGGCGGCCTGGCCCTACGTGCTGACACTCGTCCGGCTGCTGCCGAGTCTAGAAACCGGCACACCCAGAGCGGTCAAGCAGGCTTTCCTAATGCTCAGGTCAGTACAAAACCCGCTGTCACAAACACCAACTAGAGAACTACATGAATCATTTTACTGCACCCAGTTTTCAAACAGGCTTGGATAATTCTTAAAATGCCTCTTATGCATTACATAAGGGTTAGGTTACGATTCAGGAGACAGGCCTTTGGAGGAGCATTCGATTATTCTAGAGGAGACCCACTCAACGTTTAGACGACAGAGATTCCTAAAAGGTTCAGACCTCCCCCACATGTCTTAGGATTACTCACCCCTCCTGGCTCAAAGATCTACATGTTTGTACCCTAAGTACCTGCATCAGCATTCACCAGAACTGATCATTCGTGCATCAAGAATCATGCAGTACAAAGTACAACAGTAAGGGGCTCTTTCTCCATTCCATTCCAGTCCTGCAATTTTTCCTCAGAATAACGAACTGTTACATACAGGATTTTCCCTCTTTAATTTTGTAACAAGAAAGTACATGCAAGCCGAGTGAGACAAGATGGAAACCTAGCGGTTCTCACGCTACAGTAATCAGCGCACTGGGCACAAATCCCTCGTCACTGTGACCTGGCTATGCCGGAGAGCAAAGCTCTTATTTATGTTTTGCACAAGCACGTTATTTAACAGCATCACTTTCACGAGTACATGTGCCGGGATTTTAGAACATAAAACATTCTGAATTTATAAAAACAAATGAACCGTATTTACGTTACCAAAAGATTTACTGCAAGTTTCTTTCAACCAATAAGCTTCCCCGGTGCACTGAAAACAATAATTTACGGTGCAACGGAGTCAAACTTTTTGATCAAGAACACATCTACTGCACCGTGTGAGGAGTATACAGGGAGACCAACACTCCACTCAGCTTTCAGTGCCCAAAACTGCCAGGCTCCCTATCGGGGCTGCTAGGTCACTGGCCCTCCTTCCTCCAAGTCCACGGTGAAGAGACATCTGACAATATGAGAAGCATCTGATACAACACTTACTTGTACACCACTTGGAAAGTGCACTAACACAGCGATTCCGTGTGAACAGACACTATCGAAAAACCTCGCGATACCAACACTTACCATTTGAGCCCCTACTAAGGGTCAGAGCCTACAGTAAATGTCTTAAAACATTATGTCATTTAATTTTGCAATAACACTTTTGAGTAGGTATCAGCTTCCCCCTCCAGCTGAGAAAAATTAAGGCCTTAAAAATTAAGACAAGGCATACAGAAGCCCGATTTCAAATATTTCCTCTTATCAGTGTAGGTCACTGAATTCTGAGCCTCAGTCTTCTCAGGCATAAAATGGGGGCATTCTTCAGTGTTGGTGGGGATTAAAGTCGGAAAGGGCCATATTAGTATATGTTATTATAAAGCAATTTTAGTTAAGTGCTCTCATGGGATATCAGAATGTTCACTGGAAATATGGAATTAGGGAATTCTTTTTAAGTCATATTACTGATTATCTTGTATCAGATATACATGGGGCTTGGGAAACACTAGTCAAATTTCTGAACTCAATGAGAAGGATTCTCAGAGTGGAACGGCAATGCTGCTTTAAGCTCTGAGGAAGGTCTACTCACTCTGCGCTATGTAAATTGTGATGAAGGCACAGATCAAATTTTGGACCACTTTCTATTATTTTCTGTTTCTGAATTGCAGAGAAGAGAATCACGTTGATAGGAATTTGGAAGTCTCCACTCCCATATTTATTTGAATCATTCTTTTAAGAATGATCGTCATAGGGGTGCCTGGGTGGCTCAGTTGGTTGATCGTCTGACTCGTAAACTCGGCTCAGGTCACGATCTCACGTTCGTGAGATTGAGCCCTGCATTGGGCTCTGTACTGACAGTGTGGCGCCTACTTGGGATTCTCTCTCTCCTTCTCTCTCTGCCCTCTCCCCCGGCTCACGCTCACATGCATGCTCTCTCTCAAAATAAATAAGTAAACATTAAAAAAAACCATAAGAACGATAGTCCTAAAGCAGATACAAATAATGGAGAGTGTTCGCACATAGCTCTGGGGCTATGCCAAAATAACAATCTTACCAACATCTGTCTAGAATTTATGCCTAGAGTATTATTTGTAATTACAAAGGAAAATCTATAGTATACCTATGAAACCATAGCTTTCCATTTCTGATCGATGCATTTAGAAAACTATTAGCTTTATGAATTTAGTTTAAAGGCTTCAACTATCATTTAATAAAGTCTTAGAGTGCCTATGAGTAGGCAGGTACTGACGGCCCTAGGTATATAAATGTCAACAAAACAGTATTGTAGTCAGGCAGATTCAAAGAACAAGTTAACTGCAACAAGTTTAACTGGTGCAATGATACAGGTACCTATAAAAGGTGTTGCTAATGCATTACAGGTTACTACTGAGTTACAGAAAACATGGCATGATACTAAGTCTTTTCCTGACCACCGGACCAACACCTCTGCTCCACCATGATCTCACATTCCAGTTCAAGGTACTCTTCTCATAAGGCATTTTCTAAAATTCAAATTTGCAATTTAAGGACTATTCTAAGTCGGGGCGCCTGGGTGGCTCAGTCGGTTGAGCATCCGACTTCGGCTCAGGTCATGATCTGGCAGTTCGTGAGTTCAAGCCCCGTGTCAGGCTCTGTGCTGACAGCTTTGAGCCTGGAGCCTGTTTCCAATTCTGTGTCTCCCCCTCTCTCTGCCCCTCCCCTGCTCGTGCTCTGTCCCTCTCTGTCCCTTAAAAAATAAAAAATACAATGTTAAAAAAAAAAAAAGAATTATTCTAAGTCTATGAGTGAGAATTGTTTTTACAACAGAATTGAAAACACACACTTCTAAACAATTCATCTGTCAGAGGAAAAACCATGGTGGAAATTGGAAGATATTGTAGTAACATCTTATTATGAAGTATGAGATGCCACAAATCACACCTCACACGACACGGTGGTAGAGTGATTTGGCGGTCTTGCCATGTCTGCAGAGTGTGAGGCTGCTGTGCCACGCAGTCTTGGTGGGGTCCTTTGGAGCCGTGTCTTAGGGCGGCGCGTAGGCAGAGCAGACTTGTGGCTGCAACTAAAGCAGTCCTTAGAGGGAAATGTCTGCATTTTTAAAAGGAGGCTCTAATTTGATATGCTAAACAGTCAAGTTAGGAACATAAAAGACAACAACGGGAAAAAGGCAGAATAAATTCAAGAAAAAGAGAGGAAATATTTGGAAAGATGATAAAGTGAAATCCCCTTTAAAAACTGCTGTCGGGGCACCTGGGTGGCTCAGTCGGTGGACCGTCCAACTCTTAGTTTTGGTTCAGGTCATGGTACCAGGGTGGTGGGATCGAGCCCTGTGTGGGGCTCTGTGCTGAGTGTGGAGCTTGCTTAAGATTCTCTCCCTCTCTCTCTCTCTCTTTTCTCACTCTCTCCCTCTCCCCTGCTCGTGCACTCTCTCTAAAAAAAAAAAAAAAAATTACTGCCAAATGGGATTATAGAAGTCACTGGAAAAGCCTACAAAAAAAGTCCAAAACGTTTTTACTGGACTCAGACTGCTTTGCAAATGTCTGCGGGTTCTTGTTCACTTTGCCGCACTGTCTATTCCTCCTGGTGGGAATGAACAGGCCCGGTGGGGAGGGAGACCCCAGACCAGTGCTTAAATTTCAAAGCTAGGTGCAAACATCACCGCCAGTGAGTTCCAGAGGGCCCTACTACTGCCCGCCTGAAATGCGGATGCCCAACTTTGTGCTCATCTGCCACAGACGCTCCTATCTCACCTTTCGTTTATATAGTTACCCATCTCTCTCTCTGACCGCCAAGCCTCATGAGACCAAAGACACGGGGTGAATAAATTTGTTTAGATTAAGTAACAACTAAAAAAGGAGGAGATTGATGGGGATGTGGTGATATGAACAGGTATCCAAGACAAAGAGACACTGTTAAGCAGAAAGAACAAGTTGTGTGTGCGTGTGTGTGTGTGTGTGTGTGTCTGTGTGTGAGTGCATGCACATGTACACCTATTACTCATAGGCAATGCCTGGACTAGTACATGAACTGCTAGGGGATACCTCCAGGGTACAGAAAAGCAGGGGGAGAGGAGGAAGAACTTGCTTTTCACTCAGCAGCCTTCTATAAAATGTTAAGTGGGCAACATGGCATGAATTACATTTTTATTTTTTAAATGATTCAACTGTGACTTTTTAAAGTCTATCATTTTGTCAATAATAGGAAAAAACTTTTTTTTTTTTCTAGGAAAAAACCCGACTGCCAATTTTAAACCCAAGGTAACTCAGGTTCTCTGGTATCCGCAGAATCAAAGCCATTTTCAAATGCTTTTATGATAAGTAAAATACTGAAAAGCACAGTAACAGAATCAGTACATTCTTCTGAGTAGAAGTCATAGTTTTTGTTTTTTAAATTTTTTTAACAAACCAGTGGTTTCCATGGTTTAAGGGTAGGGGAGAGGTTCTGATTTATTTTTTTTTATGTTTTATTTTAAGTTTATCTATTTATTTTGAGAAAGAGAGAGAGTGCACGTGCACATGGGGGAGGGGCAGAGAGGGAGAGAGATCCCAAGTAGGCTCCACACGATCAGCACAGAGCCCGAAGCAGGGCTCAAACCCACCAACTGTGAGATCACGACCTGAGCCAAAATCAAGAGTCAGATGCTTAACAGACTGAGCCACCAAGGCGCCCCTATTTTTTTATTTTAAAGTTTATTTACTTATTTTAAGAGAGAGAGAGAAGGAGGAAAAGAGCTAAAAGGGGGGCAGGCAGAGAGGGAGAGAGAGTCCCAAACTCGATCTAACAAAGAGCTGAAATCAAGAGTCAGATGCTTAACCAACTGAGCTACCCAGGCGCCCCAGAAGTCATAGTTTTTTAAATGGAAATATTATAATACTATTTATAGCACTCTTAGGAAATTAATAACAACTATTTCTACATTATAAATTCAACCATGTTGCACAAAAACAGTCACTCTTAGGGAGGCGGGATAGTAAGATTGTTGGATGGACGAAGCTAGCTGGCCTGAGCTGGAATCCAGGCTGTCACGAGTAGGGTAACCTTGGGCAAGTTTCTCAACCTGCTTAGGCCTCAGTTTCCTCATCAGTAAAACGGAGTGATACGGCCTAACAAACCTATACCAGTGCTTACCAAGTACGTCTGAGTGGAACAGAAGACCGCTTTATGTGGTTACACAGGCAAACATGTTTTGCATGAATGACAATCACTTACGACCTAAGGATCGGGCTAATGTAGGTGGTAGCCACGTCAAACAATGACAGTTACAGGTACTGTGCTCTGGTGACCCACTGAGGAGTCAAATCTTGAGTAACGGAATCTTTACCAACGCTGTTGAGATGTGCAGGGAAAATCGAAAACTTGTATGTGATTAGTTCCCCTTGCGGCCAGTGAGAGTGGGAAAAAGAGGCCACCCCTCACACAACCAGGACCCAAACTATGCTTGAAACACGCACTGTCCACAGGCCCTGAGAGCATCAAGCAACTGGCCAGCAAGGGTCCTGCCGGCTGGAGCCTAGGAAGCCGCCATCGCAGTGTTGGCCTACTCCACCTATCCTGAATCACAGATCACAGAGTCTGACATCTGAGTCACAGGCACATATGTCCAGATACATACTTTTGTTGGTTGATTAGACTGCCCAGTGTAGTAACATTTTTTCTTCCTTTGGCTTCTAAAAACATAGACAGCAACCATCTGTTTAGAAGTTACCTCGATTTTTCTCTTCTACTCACCATGTACGGTCTCCCAATGCAAGATTAAGAAACACTGCCGTAGGGGAGCACCCGAGTGGCTCAGTCGGTTAAGTGTCCGACTTTGGCTCGGGGCGTCATCCCACGGTTCGTGGGTTTGAGCCCTGTGTCATCTGTGCTGATCGTGTGGAGCCTGCTTGGGATTCTCTCTCTTTCTCTGCCCTCCCCCACATGCTCATGCACGTTCACACTCTCAAAACAAATAAAAGTGAAAAAACCTGTTAATTAAGTTAAAACAAATGCTAATTAAATTAAAATGTTAATTAATGGGGCACCTGGGTGGCTCAGTCGGTTGAGCAGCCGACTTCGGCTCAGGTCATGATCTCACGGTCTGTGAGTTCGAGTCCCATGTCGGGCTCTGTGCTGACAACTCAGAGCCTGGAGCCTGTTTCGGATTCTGTGTCTCCCTCTCTCTGACCCTCCCCCATTCATGCTCTGTCTCTCTCTGTCTCAAAAATAAATAAATGTTAAAAAAAAATTTTTTTTAAATAAATAAATAAAATGTTAATTAAATTAAAACCGCCATAAGCCAGCAACTACAGGTTCTATTCCCCATTAACGGCACTAAGGGATGTGCACTAGTAGCTGTGCAAAGCTGACACCACCTTCGACTCCGCCACCCACGAGGCCTGGTCCTACATGTGGAAGACTTCCAGCTGGGGCAACTTCACCACTTCATTTCTTGCAGCTTTTCTAGATGCACCTTCGATTACTCGTGCCATTATTTAAAAGCCACAGAAAACATCTCAGCTGGCCCAACATCTCTGAATAGAATGTACTGACTTTTTAATGAAATGAAAATGATTGAGGCAAAATGTATATAGTCTCCTACCACTGCCTGCCCCCAATTCTTATTCTGAATTTCCAAGCCACAGAAAAGTTCCAAGAATACAAAATAGTAGGGAAACTGGAACACTCACACACAGTAGAGCAGTCCCAGTGCTTTGGAAAACAGTTTGGTGGGTCTTCAAAACGTTAAACATAAAATTACTGTATCACCCAGCAATTCCACACCTCCGTGTATATGCAAGAGAAATGAAAACGTATGTTCACACAAAAACTTGTACAGGAATGTTCATAGTAGCATTCTTCATAAAAGCCAAAGTGAAAACAACCTAAATGTCCATCAACAGATGAATGGGTAAATAAAACATGGTCTATCCATGCAATGGAATATTAGTCCGCCATAAAAAGGACAAGGAACTGATTGACATACGCTACATGTATGAACGCTGAAAACATGCTAAGTGAATTAAGCCAGTCATGAAAGGCTACATGTTGTTTGATTCATTTATATGAAGTTTCCACAATAGGCAAATCCATGGAGACAGAAAGCAGATCTGTGATTGCCAGGGGCTGAGATGTAGAGGGGATGAGGAGTATCGGCTAATGGGTGGAGGGTTTCTTTTTGGGTGGATCAAAATGTTGTAAAATTACATGGCGGTGCTTATTCACCCAACCCCGTGAATATGTTACAACCACCGAATTCTACACCTTAAATGGGTAAGTTTTACGGTATTTGAATTACATCTCAATAAAATTGTTATTAAAAAATTACAAGGGGTGCCTGGGTGGCTCAGTCGGTTGAGCATCTGACTTCAGCTCAGGTCATGATCTCGCAGTCCGTGAGTTCAAGCCCCGCGTCGGGCTCTGTGCTGACTGCTCAGAGCCTGGAGCCTGTTTCAGATTCTGTGTCTCCCTCTCTCTCTGACCCTCCCCTGTTCATGCTCTGTCTCTGTGTCAAAAATAAATAAATGTTAAAAAAAAAGATTAAAAAAAAAAAGAATACAAGGTAGACTCGATCAGAGTCCTCCATTATTAACACTTTGCCCCACTTGCTCTCTCTCTTCTCCTCACATCCACACACACACAATATGTGGGTGGACTATTTAAAATCTAGTTATTTCCACACTTTACTCCTAAAGACTTCAGTATGTGGAGCATTCTCCTACATAGCCAAAATACAAATATCCCAGTCGGGAAATTTAACACCCATACAAAATTATTTTTCGTACAGTCTATATCCAAATTTATTTATCAGGAATTGCACACTGTATTTAGTTGTCGTATCTTTGTAGGCTCTTTTAATCTAGAAAAATTGCTTTTCATGACATTCACATTTTTTAAGAATCCAGGCCAATTATTTCAGAGTGTTCTTCAATTTGGAAATGCCTGATTGTTTCCTTACGAACTGATCTAAGTTGAACCCTTTTGGTAGGAGTATCACATCGAAGGGCTTTTGCTTTTCAGTGCCATCAGGCCAGACCCTTTATTATCATGCCAGAACTAAACCTCAGTGTCACTAGTGGTGGCAGTGAGGTGATGCTCACTGTTGGTTGTCGTTGGAGTCCTGATAACCTGATTCCTCCATTATAAAGGTAGCTTTTTCCCTTTGACATTAACAATCTGGGGGGGGGACCATTTGAGTCTGTGTAAATATCAGGTTTCCCCAGCTGTGTTGCACTCAAAAGGTTTAGCCTCTGTTCATGATCTTTGCTTGGTCTTCGATCCTTTTTGAGACTGCTCTGCATTAATGTGACCAACTGCTACTCGCAAGTTTATTCCACAGTGCAAGCCAGCTGGGATTTTAACACCGGCTGCACATTACAATCAATGGTATCTCTGGGAGTGGGACCCTGGGTATCATACTTTAAAATTCCCAAGGTGATTGATTCTACTGCAGAGTAGGGTTGAGCTACAAGAACCTTGCATCACCCTCGTTTTGCAAATAAGGCAACTGAGGACTGAGGAGATTAAGTGGAGAATGGCAGGCACAAAACTTGTCAGTGCCATAATTAAGATTTTTATTTTTTTGTACTTGCATTTTAATATGCTATTCCTTCTGTAGATCATTCAAACAATAAAACCGGAGAAATGAGTCACTTCTGTACGGTGTTAGAGCTGACCGGGGCCCGAAGTGCGTATTTCTGCTTTCAAAGCGAATTCTGCCTTTCGTTCAGTAAGACCCCTGCAGTCACAGCGGGAGCGAAGGAACGGGGCAGGTGGTCACCGAGCTCCTCGGCCCTCACTGGACAGCTCAAGCTCCGGAACCAAGGCCGAGCCGGATGTTCACGAGGCCAGACGGTAAACGCTGCAGCCCAGGCGCCGGCCCCTCCGGCCCGCAAGCCCCGCCGACGCGATGACGACTCCGGCCGGGGTGCCCTCCTTAGGGCTGCGGGCCGCGCGCGGAACACACCTGGCGTGGACGCACCTGGAGGGGCGCTCTGCCCCGCCCAGGCACACCCAGAAGTGCGCGGGGCCCCGCAGACGACGGGACCTGCAGGCCCGCCCACCCTACTTACCCCGGCGTGATAAACCTTGTTCGCTCTCTTAATCTTAATATCCAGGCAGGTCCCCATTTCGAGTACTCCGCGGCGGGCAGCACTTCCTGCCGCGCGTGACCCGAGCGGAAGGCGAGTCGCCCCGCCCCTCCGACCCGGGCCCGCCCCTTTTCCCTTGCCGCTAGCTGTCTTTTCTGGAGACGTCGCGCCTTTCTCGGGATCGACTCCCCCGCCTTCCTTTTTCCGGTGCAGGGGCGGGCCTTAGCGCGGGCCGAGGGGCTGTCACTCTTCACCCCGCCCCTGCTGGGCGTGAGGGGCGGGACCAGGCCGGCCCCACCCTTTCCGTAAGGACTGTCCTAACACCGGAAATACCCTCCAAAACGGCTCTCTCCCGGCGTGCCCCGCGGTGGGGGGGTGGTGCCGAGGTCGCGTAGCGCGGGCCCTGCCTTTGCGGGGTAAGTGAAGCTCCCGTCAGGCTGTGCGGCCCAGGGGCGCTGCGCTACGTTGGCCTTAAGGTGGTGATAACTGAGGACTGAGTTCCCTCCCTAGTCTCCTGCCTCTCGCCGTCTCTAGTCCTACTCCACTCTCTCCCGAGGGTTCTGAAGACTGGCGTCTTCGCCTTTGCGGCACTGCCTCCCCTGCCCGCGGCCCCGCGCTCCCGGCCCGCAAGGCGCCGATTGGCAGGCGGCCCGCCTGGCCCGCCCCTGCCTCTGGGCCGGGGGCCAAGGTCTCGGGGAGCACCAGGTGACCTCGCCCCGCTCTGAGTCCCCGGAGGCCGGCTGGGCGGGGCCGCGGGGGCTTGTGGGTACTCCCCCGGCGCGCGCCCTGGAACCGGGGGCTGAATATTCATGTCGGTGCGCAGGATGCGGGGAGGCGCGGCCCGCAGGCCCTGAGTGCCGGCAGCGCGCGCTGATGGGAACCTCGGAGCCGAAGCGGACCTGCTCAGTCTCTTTTTCATTCCCGGACGGAGCCGACTGAAGCAGGCACAAGACATATTGGTTTTGGGGGGAGTGGCCTCCAGGCAGGGCAGCAATAAAGTGGTAGGAAACGTTTTGCCGTGACGAATAAAATTCCTCGTAGATGTTTTAAACGAGGGCTTTGCCAATAAGCAGGCAGGTAACATTTCGTTATTTTGGTAATGCGGTGAAGAAGTGCTTTTTGTTCTTAAATTCTTTAGTTCTGATGTTTGTTTTTCAATGTGCATTAGTTACAGGATGACGTTAGAAATCTTCCGTAAAACGATTTCGTGAATTAGTGTGACCGGTGCCTCCCTCTTGAGAATTTAAGGCATTTTTTAGGACGACACTGATGGTGCTATAGCTACAATTGCTTTTGAAGGGTGATACAAGGTGGTATTTCCCAATATTCAGGTCTCCGGTTTCAGCTCCTCTCTGCCCTCAGGGCTTCAGTCTCTCGGTCTTGGATGTCTTCCTGCAACTCAGACTCAGCAATTCTAAAACAATTCATTAGGGACTTGATAATCACAGACTAGTCTATTTGCAATTCAAGAAATGAATCCCTCTCCACTAGACTCACCCAGCATTTCCAACTGGTAAATCTCAATCTCAGTAGACAATGCAGGGAAACAGGAAAAGAAACCTCTTACAGGGATCCACATCCTAGACTTGTCTGCTTCTGCAAACCTGCTTTCTACTTAACTTTACAACCAAACATTTCTTATCCCCTGAGGTCAGCTAGGCCATGTTGTTATTCCTCTTTGTAAATTGTACACAATTTGTGTGGAATGCTGGTGCGGAGCAAAGAGCTCTGGTTCCAGCAGTTGTCAGTGTAATCAGTTTTGGGGCCCTCTCTGTGTGGTGGCTTCTAAACATGAAACGGTCCATTTTTCTCCAGTCACTGTTGTTTTGAATCTTTTCTCCATCCCTCAGCTACACCTTAGGGCATACTCCTGTCTGGTCAGTTTCAGTTCCTCAAAATCAGACCACGTCAAAGTGCCAATCTCAGGACATGAGTGGGATCCCAGATCCTTAGTTGGGAGTGGGAAGGTACGAGTCATGCTTCTGGCTCAGACACTTTTTCAGGGTCCTCTTCAAGGCCTGGATGCTTCTGTGTTGAGGCAAGCATCTTTTAACTGGCCACTGCCAAAGTTCTCTCTTAATTGATTCCTGCTTGTCTTGACAACTGGTCCTTGTTCAAAACTCCTTTCGTGGGGCACGTATGAGAAGGTCTGGTGGGCCTTCTCCCTCCCATGCATTTCCATGGAAGATCTGTCTCCAGCTCAATATTTTCTTATCACGCCCCAGCACCCAGTAGTACACCCAGCCTCTTTGTGACGGTTCAGCAAGGCGGCTCAAGACCATTTATCTCCCACGGAGTCCGCGTGACCCATGAGAAATACACATCCTTGCCACACAAAAGGGCTGGACTGGAACCTGCCCCAAGGCCTCTCCTCTCCACCCTGCTGTCTCTCTTCAATCTTCTTGCTCCCTCCTAAAATTCAGACAGGAATAAATCAAGAATGTAGGCCAGACAGGTTTGCAAGGAGTCCATGAAAAACCAGCCTCTCCTTGCAGTAGTCCCCACCAATACCAAGGGGAGATTACCTTGCAGCCTCCCCCTCTACGTCACCTCCCACCAGAAACGCTGAACTCTCTGCAAGGCCAACTGCCTCCTTTTATTCCTTCCTCTCCCTCCCCATGTCGACTGAGATGGAGAGGATTGGGGAAGTACTTGGTGGAAGCAGGACTTGACTGCAGCTCTTTATTAAGCTCTGGGGAAAATACCTGCCTCCAAGTGTAGGCATCTTTTGTTGGAAGATGGGGCACTATGCTTGTCTCAGCTGTGAGCGTATTGCCCATTCTGGGACTGTAGGAGACGGACCACTAAACATCTTTTAGTGGAGGCTGTGCTGCTCTGTTCAGACCTTTTAGGACTGAGGAACGTGTTTCTGAGCTGCTGGGAGTATTGCTCTCAAAAGTTGTCAGCTAAACTCACTCTTTAAAGCTTGCCCTTAGCTGAGGAAAACTGCATTGCCCAAAGTCATGGTCATTTGGGTGGGGGAGGGAATTTGGGGGGGACAGCCCACCTGTAATGAGTAGTCAATTTAGAACGTAAAGACTTCTTCCCTTCACCCCAGTTTGGAACGACTCTGAAGGACAAGTCAGCTCCCAAGATCCCTATATTAGTTATCTATTGCGTGATAAATTACCTCCAACAATTAGCAGTTTAACACAACAAACATTTTTGAACTCGTAGTGTCTGTGAGTCAGGAACTCAGGAGCTGGGTAGGAACTTCACTGGGTAGTTTTGGCTCAAGGTGTCAGGGGGTTGCAGCCAAGTCAACAGTCCTCTGAAGGCTGGACTGGACTGGAAGATACACTTCCAAGATGGCGCCCTTACATGGCTATGGGCTGAAGGCCTCAGTTCCTCACCACGTGGGACTCTCCACAGGCTGCTTGAGAGCCCTCACAGCATGGCAGCCAGCTTCTCCCATACCAGGCAGTCCCACAGGGCGAGCAGACGGAGCTCTGCAGTGCCTTCTATGGCCTAGGCTCTGAACTCTCACATTTACGCTTCCTTTATTGGTTAGAAGAGAGTGATTCCAGCCCACACCCAAGGGAAGGGGAATTTGGCTCCTTTGGAAGGGAATATCAAAGAATCTGTGGACATATTTTAAAGCACTCTGTGCCCATTGGCTGGGGAGCCTTCCTGTGATTGCATCACAATTAAACTTTTCCCTCTGCCCAACCGAACCCTGCTTGCTTCACCCCCACCCCACCCCCAACACACCTGTTGATCTGGGGAACACTCCTTAATTTATTTCCTGCACATTAATCTCCATCTCAGGGCCTGCCCCTTGGCAACCAGCCTGCAACAATACTGTCACGCCAGCTTCCTGACTTAACTTCTTTGAGCTTCTGTAAAATGATCTCAGTGCTTCTTATAAAGTGATTCATAACGACTCACATATATATAAAGTACTTGCTGTGGATCAGGCACTGTTCTAAGCACTTGAAATATTTTAATTTGTTCCATCCTTATAAGTACAGTTAAGACTCCCTCACCTTACAAAAGGGAAAAACAGGCACAGAAGGGTTAGTGGACTCGCCCGAAGCCATGTAGCAGCTAAGTGGCAGCCACCATTTTGATCCAGAGCTCACATGTGCAATCACCAATCACCATGCTACATATGTGCACACGACAAACGTTGGGCTTAGTGCAAGGGGACAGAGGGTCTTAATGAAAAGACTGGGCAAAGAACTCCCAGTGAAATGTCAAAGTCAAGCAAGAGTTCAACTTACAGTCAAAGGTGATTTGAGAGAACTTGATGGTGAAGGCACACGCTGTAAAAGCCATAGGAGAATTGTATGGCACATGAGCTTACTGGGGCCGCCATCAGAAAGTACTGCCAATGGGCAGCTGGGAACCACAAACATTATTCTCTCTTGTTTGGTTCTGGAGACTGAGGTCTGAAAACAAGATGTGAGCAGGGTTACTTCCTTCCAGCAGGAAGGTTAGTTCCTTCCAAGGGCTGTGAGGGAAGGTTCTGCTCCAGGTGCATCTCCCTGGCTTGCAGATGGTGGTCTTCCTCTGCGACCCCTCACGCTGCGTTACTTTGTGTGTCTTCATCCTCACCTGGCATTCTCCCCACATGTGCGTCTGTCTCCAAATGCCCCCCCCACTTTTTAAAAAAATATTTTTATTTATTTTTGAGAGACAGAGACAGTGCATGAGCCAGAGAGGGACAGAGAGATGGAGACACAGAATCCAAAGCAGGCTCCAGACTCTGAGCTATCAGCACTGAGCCCG
This sequence comes from Herpailurus yagouaroundi, assembly GCF_014898765.1. NCBI lineage: Eukaryota > Metazoa > Chordata > Mammalia > Carnivora > Felidae > Herpailurus > Herpailurus yagouaroundi. The sequence continues at coordinate 8,335,858 of NW_024412403.1, read as the reverse complement.
ACATGGGGCTTGAACTCACAAACCGTGAGATCGTGACCTGAGCTGAAGTCAGCCGCGTAACCAACTGAGCCACCCAGGTACCCCTAAGTGTTCCCTTTTTGTGGGGTGCCTGGGTGGCTCAGTCGGTTGAGCGTCAGACTTCGGTTCAGGTCACGATCTCGCGGTCTGTGAGTTCGAGCCCCGCGTCGGGCTCTGTGCTGACGTCGGGCTCTGTGCTGACAGCTCAGAGCCTGGGGCCTACTTCCGATTCTGTGTCTCCCTCTCTCTCTGCCCCTCCCCCGTTCATGCTCTGTCTCTCTCTGTCTCAAAAATAAATAAATGTTAAAAAAAATTTTTTTTTTAAAAAGTGTTCCCTTTTTGTAAGAACACAGTCATGTTGGAGTGGAGCCCACACTAATGACCTCATTTTGATTTGATTACCTCTGTAAAGACCCTATTTCCAAATACAATCATGTTCTGAGGTTCTGGGGGTTAGGACTTCACCATATGAATTTGGTGGGAGCACAATTCAACTTGTAACATATGGCAACAATATATAGACAAAAATATTTAAAAAAATTTTTTTTAATGTTTATTTCTGAGAGGGAGAGAGACAGAGCATGAGCGGGGGAGGGTCAGAGAGAGAGGGAGACACAGAATCCGAAACAGGTTCCAGGCTCTGAGCTGTCAGCACAGAGCCCGACACGGGGCTCGAACTCATGAACCGTGAGATCATGACCCGAGCCGAAGTCGGACACTTAACCGACTGAGCTACCCAGGTGTCCCAAAAACATTTAGACATATGAAGGTAAATGTACAGTTAGTAGATACAGTTAGTAGAAGATTTTAACAAAACACAACCTGTTAGAGACTGAGTGCATAAACAATAAAGGTATAGAGGATTTTAAATAATTAAGTACAATGAAATGGAATCACAGGGGATTCACCTTTTCAAGTTATCTGTAAGCATTGATTGCATACTATACCACAAAGAAAATCTCATATTCAAATCACTAAGTATGGTCCCGATACTTAAACCAGCCAAATTTTAACTATTTCGAAATTCAAGTAAACTCTCCCAAATACATTAGGTCAAGGAGCAAATAAAAATACAGTAATCGACTAAAAATAAGGAAGTGTGAATGCTTCATACCAAAGCCTTCGGATACACCGAAGAAAGATTCCTCTGTAAAATTATTAGAAAAGGCTCTAAATATTTGGCCACGTGAAATGATATGATATGTGGAATTTGCTTTAAATTAACGCCACGAAGAAGGGAAGAAAAAAGAGAGCAGGTATGGTTGGGACAGGGCCATGGATGAGAGATGTTGATAATTATTGAAGCTGAATAATGAGGGCATGGAGCTTTATTATACTTTATTATTCTCTGTGCTTTTCTGTATGTTCGAATCCCACAGTAGAAGGAGACACTATTTTTGAAATACTAGCCAACGTATATTTTTTTATCCCTTGTAATTCCTAGTAGGTACGCCACCACCAACCCTCCCTCCACCAGATTTATGCCCCGGATCACGAATTTGTGATAAAGAGCATTTTGCCAAAGACATGAAATAAATGTGTCTGATCTACAGGAAAAGGCACAGAAAGAGCAAAACCAATCTGGGGGCAAGGGCTGGCTGCCTGTCCACTGGAGTCACCACCCTGGTTGAGGATGGGGCTGGGCTGGGCTATGAAAAGAAAGGAAAAAGCAGAGAGCCTGAGTGAAAGAGGAGAGGATTAGAAGACCCTGCAAGAGTGAGCTTCGAATTGAGTTGGCAGTGGGGAGAGCTCAGGCTTATTCTAGCAAAACGCTCTAGCATAGTGTTGGCTGGACCGGGAGGAGACTACAAACTGCACCAGCAGGGATACTGGCCGAGATATATGACATTTTTGAACCATCCACCTCTCCCCATCCCAGATAGAATTATTTCAGAGAGAAGGCAAGAAAGAGAATGGGGATGTGAAAAGGGAATGTAATATAGTATCAACTGAGTTCCAACTACCTAGTAAGATTGATTTTTTTTTCCCCACCCTCAGCAGAAACGGTTGCTGGAGAGCTAAATCAGGTTAATTTACAGAGAAATGAAGACTGTTACTTTTTTGACCGTTTATGTGTTGTGCCTGTAGATTTTAAAACAGCTACATATACAAAAATCAATAGGCATTTCTATTTAACAGCAGTAACCAGTCAGAAAATAAAATGAAAATAAGGATTGTATGTTCAATAGCAATAAAAATATAAAATACTCAGAGTAATTTGAATGTAATAAATGTTTGAGTTACATGAAGAAAGCTACAAAGCTGAATTAAGAAATATAAGATGGGGCGCCTGGGTGGCTCAGTTGGTTGAGTGCCCAACTTCAGCTCAGGTCATGATATCTTGGTTCATGTGTTCAAGCCCCGCATTGGGCTCTGTGCTAACGGCTCGGAGCCTGGAGCCTGCTTCAGATTCTGTGTCTCCCTCTCTCTCTGCCTGTCCCCTGCTTGTACTCTGTCTCTCTCTTTCTCTCTCTCTCAAAAATAAATAAGCATAAAAAATATATATATGTGTATAAAATATGAAAAATGGAGATATGCACAGTACTTCTGACCAGGAAATCTAAATTTTTAAAAAATGTACAGTCTTGTAAAATTAATTTTTAGGCTTAATTATTTCCTCTCAATATAATTTTTAATGAGAAAATTTAATGGCAATTTTTCTTAAAGATAATGGAATTTATATATCTTTAAGAAAAGTTAATTGTAGGGAAAAGAGCTCTAGTAGGCATAAAACATAGTAAAGCAATAAGAGTTAAAACAGCATCATTTTGGCATAAGATCAATTGGACAGAGTAGCTCAGAACAAATTCCAATTTGTTAGTATATATGAAATTTTATGGTAAAAGATGGTAAAAGATTGCATAAATCTGCAGAGAACAAAGGATTATTCAGCAAATGATATTAGGCTGAATGGCTTTATACTTAGGTGAAAACATAATTTAGATTTTGCTATCCTGCCATAACCCTCTTCCCCCCACCCCCCAAAACCTACTGAAATTAAAAAGTTTAGGACATAATAGAACAAGTCAGGCATAGGTTTAACGGGAAATGTGGAAAAATTATTTGAGAAACACTAGTGAAGTCTTGTAGAAGACATGACAGCAGCTTTGAAGGGAAGGAAAGGCATACCATGTTCTTGGATAAGAAGGTTCAATAGCATCAAAATGTTCATTGTCCTCTGCTTAATTGATCAATTTAAAGCAATGCCAATAAAAATATCGTCTACTCTTTATTCTTGCAACCAGGCATGTTGATTATAAAGTTTATTTGGAATGATAAATAAGCAAGAATAACCAGCAAAAGAATTCCAACAAGAAATGAGCAACTGGGGAGGTGAGGGTCCTGGGCCATGTCATACAGATATTAGCACATATGACCTGCTTTAACAAATAGCATGTGGAGAGAGTTCTGGGCCTGAGCCTTCAAAAGGCCTAGCAACTTATGCTTTTGTGCTTTGGGAGCTCTGAGAACCATGGAAGGAGCCCCAAGACACTGGTGGAGAGACCATGTTGATGAGCTACAGGGAGAAACAGAGGCCTTGGACAATAGGGAGGGAAAAAGAGCACCAGTCCCCCACCACTAAGACCAGCCTTCCTCTTGTCCCCTCCAAGTACCTAACACATATGAATGCAGCCATCTTGAACATTCCACCCTTCTTACTATCTGACCACAGCCACATGAATGACGCAAAGCAAGACCAGCAAAAGTACCACTTAGCCTCAATCAACCATCAGAACTGTGAGAGATAACAAAAGGGCCATTGCTTCAAGCCACTGAGTTTTGACATGGTTTGTGATGTAGCAATAGACGATCAAAGTAAATGCTTACCTAAGGAGAAAAGACAGAATGGGGTGGGTGTGGGGATGGAAGCTACTAGACTCCTTTGAATGTTCCATGCCACACAATTTTGACTTTAGAATTATATACATGTTGCATTTAATAAAAAGGTATTTTAATTTAAAAATGTAAACCACATAAAGAGCTAGAAAATATAATTGAACTTTAAAAACTGGGGTGGGGGGGAACTGTGGAGCTGGAGTAGATTTGGGAAGACTTCGTGACTGGAGATTGACTGATAGAATAGTATCATAAAGGAAAACAAAAGAATCAATTCAATGTATATACATTTTTACTATACACAAAGGGAGAAAACCCATAATAAAAACAATGGGAAAGATGTGCAACAAATATGACAAGCAAAGATCATGTCTTGTTTAAAGAGGATGCATTAGTTTTCTACAGCTGTGTGACAAATTACCACAAGCTTAGGGATTTGAAATAACACTTGTTTACTAGTTCACAGTTCTATCAGATGTAAGTCTGGGTGGGCTCAACTGGGTTTTCTGCTTAGGATCACACATGCTTGAAATCAAGGTGTCTGTTAGCTGAGCTATTTATCTGGAGGCTTTGGAAGCCTCACTTCCAAGTTCATTAAGGTTATTTGCAGAAGTCATTCCTTGTGGTTGCTGGACTGAGATCCTGCTCACTTGCTGGTTGTCAGCAGGGACCACTCTCAGCTCGTAGAGATCTGTCTTTCATCCTTCCACTGGACCCCTCCATCTTCAGAGCTAGCAATGGCAGGTTGAATCCTTCTTGTGGTTTGAATCTCTTTGAATTTCCTTTCGATCTTACCTTCCTTCCTTCCCAGGGAAAACTTTCTGCTTTTAAAAGGCTTATGAGGGGCGCCTGGGTGGCTCAGTCGGTTGAGCTTCCGACTTCGGCTCAGGTCCTGATCTCACGGTCTGTGAGTTCGAGCCTCGCGTCAGGCTCTGTGCTGACAGCTCAGAGCCGGGAGCCTGCTTCCGATTCTGTGTCTCCCTCTCTCTCTGACCCTCCCCCATTCATGCTCTGTCTCTCTCTGTCTCAAAAATTAAATAAACATTAAAAAAAATTTTTTTTAAATAAATAAATAAATAAATAAATAAATAAAAAGCTTATGATAACAAGTTTAGGCTGATCTGGAAAATCTCCCAATTTTAAAGTTAATGGTGTCATATAACATAACATAATCTTGGGAATGATATTTCATCATACACCCCGCGTCTACCCACCCTCTAAATGGAGGGGATCATACAAGGGTAAGATCAGTGGGGGTCATTCTTGGAATTTTGACTACCAGCAGGGATAACATTTGAATCTGTAAGAACTCTAAAATGGGGTGCCAGGGTGGTTCAGTCAGTTGAGCATCTGACTCTTGATTTTGGCTCAGGTCGTGATACAAGGGTCATGGGATCAAGCCCCACATTGGGCTTCTCGCTGAGCATGAAGGCTGCTTAAGATTCTCTCTCTTTCTCTCCCTCTGTCCCTCTCCCCTGCTCATTCTCTCTCTATAAAATAAAATAGTATTTTTTTTAAAAAAAACAAGAAGAACTCTAAGAAATAGGACATGAGTAACATTTGCAAAAGATGAAATTATGGAGTAAGCAGACATATGGAAAAATGTTTACCTTCAATAAAAGAAATTCCAGAAAGAATCTTCCACTTCACAGGTTAAATTAGCAAACTCAATATTGACAGAGTATTCATTCATTGTGATAGCAATGTGAATGGTACAACACAGATAGGAAGAAAATTGGTAATATATACTGAAGCCTTTAAAATGTTTATATTCCTTGACCTAGTAATTTCACTGCTGTAAATCTATCTCAAGAAAATAATGCTAGGGGTGCCTGGGTGGCTCAGTTGGTTAAGCAACCAACTCTTGCTCTTGGCTCAGGTCTTGAGCTCATGGTCATGAGTTTGAGCCCTATGTTGGGTTCCACACTGGGCGTGAAGCCTACTTTCAAAAAAAGAAAAGAACCCTAGGTTTGAAAAAAAAAACTTAAAAAAAATTTTTTTTACATTTATTTATTTTTTGAGAGACATAGAGAGAGCACAAGTTGGTGAGGGGCAGAGAGAGAAGGAGACACAGAATCCAAAGCAGGCTCCAGGCTCTGAGCTATCAGCACAGAGCCTGTCATGGGGTTCAAACTCACAAACCATGAGATCATGACCTGAGCCAAAGTTGGACACTTAACCAACTGAGCCACCCAGGTGCCTCGAAAAAAAATCTTTAAATGCCATGATGTTCACAGCAAATTATTAATAATAAAAATTGGAAACAACCTAAATGACAAAATGGGCAGATTTGGTAAACTATACCTCCAATTTGGTGAGATATTATCTGTCACTAAAAACATGACTATGCTGAAAAGAGAAGTTGTAAATTGATAGAGAAATATTCCATGTTTATGAAGTATAAGATTCAGTGTTATTAAGATGTCCATTCTTCCACTCAATGCAATCCCACTCAACAGTCTGGCAGCCTTTTCTTAAAAATGGACAAACTAATTAAAAAATTGATATGATGGGCGCCTGGATGGCTCAGTTGGTTAAGCATCCATCTTTGGCTCAGGTCATGATCTTGCAGTCCATGAGTTTGAGCCCTGTGTCGGGCTCTGTGCTGACAGCTCAGAGCCTGGAGCCTGCTTCGGATTCTGTGTCTCCCTCTCTCTGCCCATCCTCCAACATGCTCTCTCTCTCTCTCTCTCAAAAAATAGATAAACATTTCAAAAATTTAATATGATAATGCAAAGGACCTAGAATAGCAAATATAATTTTGAAAAAGAAGAACAAAGTTGAAGGATTTATACTGCCTGACTTTAAGACCTAGGATAAAGCAATGCTCAAGGCATAAAGACAGACAAATACATCAATGGAATAGAATGGGGAGTCCAGAAATAAACCCATACATATATAGTCAACAAAATCATATGAATTTCAATAAAGATGCCAAGATAATCTTGATTGGGAAAGAGAAACTTTTTCAACATAGGGTTTTGAACTAGATATTTGCAAAATCATGAAAAATTTATTTGGAAAAAAAAAAAAAAAAAGGACCTCAACCCCTACCTCACACCATACATAAAAATTAACTTGGAATAAATCATAGTCCTGATTGTTATAAGGATAAACTTTTTGAAAGAACACATAGGAGACAATCTTCCTGACATTAGGGTAGACAAAAAAAGTCTTAGACTGAACATAAAAATCATGGATTACAAAAGGAAAAATGCTAAATTATACTTCTGCTATTCAAAATATACCACTAAGAAAATGAAAAGGCAAGCAACACATTGGGAGAAAATATTCACAGTACACATATCTGACTAAGTACACATATCAGAATGTGTAAAAAACCCTTAAAACCCAATAATAAGACAAAGAGCCTAATTAATAAGTGGCTCAGCATGTTCACTCCTAGTGTTTATGCAAGAAAATGAGAACATATGTCCACACAAAGACTTCTACTTGCATGTTCATAGCAGCATTATTCATAATAGAGAAAAACTGGAAACAACCCAAATGTTCACCAAGTGGTGAATGGGTAAACAAATTGTTGTATATCCATACGATAAAACACTATCAATACAAAGGGATAAGCTACTGACACACACAACAGCATGGATGGATCCCAAAGATACACTGAGCAAAAGAAGTCAGCCATAAAAATCTATATACTTAATGTAAGTTCCAAGTAGGTAAAACTAATCAATATGACATAAAACAGATAAGGGGATGTTTGAGAGGTGGCCAGGGAGGGTCAGGCTGTGACATAGTGGTGCTGACCTCAGAGGGTCAGGAGGTTACATTTAAGGCAATGGAAAAATCCATATCTTGATTGGGGAGGTAGTTATGCAGGTTGTCTATGTTGTTAAAACTCATAAATCTGTATATATACACACACAGCAGATATGTTTCATATAAATTATACTTCTATAAGTTGACTTCAAAAGTGTAGTTACGAAGATCACATGCTAACATTGGAAAATGGTTGTGTTAAAATCAAAGTTTAAAAAAATTCAGAATTTTATCTATATGATCACAGTTGTGAAAAACAGGCAAACAAATAAAACACATACGACCCAAGTCTCTAGGTTAAACAAACAAAAAGCACAGAAAACCTAGCAGAGAAAGAGATGCCCCTGAACTGTCAACAATGTCTGTGCTGGGGTATTTAGGACATGGTTCTTCTCACAAATATGTATGATTTCAAAAGTATTTACCATCAAATTTAAAGTATTTACTATTAAAGCTAAGGGGTGCCTGGCTGGCTCAGTTAGTGGAGTGTGCGACCCTTGATCTTGGGGTTATGAGTTCGAGCCCCACGTTGGGCGTAAAGATTGTTACTCTTTTTAAACTTTATTTTATTCATTTTGAGAGAGACTGAGACAGTGAAAGTGGGAAAGGGACAAAGAGAGAGGGGAACAGAGAATCTCAAGATGCCAGCACCAGCCAGACACGGAGCTCGATCTCACAAAACCTCGAGATCATGACCTGAGCTGAAACCAAGAGTTGGGCACTTAACCCACTGAACCACCCAGGCGCCCTGGGCATAGAGATTACTTAAAAAAATAAACCAAAATCTTTAAAATATTTGCTATGAAAGTTAAAAAATATATTTGCCATTAAACTTTTTTTTATATAATTTATTGTCAAATCGGCTAATGTACAGTGTGTAAAGTGTGCTCTTGGTTTTTGGGGGAGATTCCCATGGATCATCACTTACGTACAACACTCAGTGCTCATTCCAACAAGTGCCCTCCTCAATGCCCATCACCCACTTTCCCCTCTCCCCCACACCCCCCATCCACCCTCAGTTTGTTTTCTGTATTTAAGTCTCTTAGGTTTGCCTCCCTCCCTCTCTGTAACTATTTTTTTTCCCCTTCCTTTCCCTTCCCCCGTGGTCTTCTGTTAAGTTTCTCAAGATCCACATATGAGTGAAAACATATGATATCTGTCCTTCTCTGACTTATTTCATTCAGCATAATACCCTCCAGTTCCATCCACGTTGCTGCAAATGGGATGATTCCATTCTTTCTCATTGCCAAGTAGTATTCCATTGTGTATATAAACCACATCGTCTTTATCCATTCATCAGTTGATGGGCATTTAGGCTCTTTCCGTAATTTGGCTATTGCCGAAAGCACTGGTATGAACATTGGGGTACATGTGCCCCTATGAATCAGCACTCCTGTATCCCTTGGGTAAATTCCTAGCAGTGCTATTGCTGGGTCGTAGGACAGTTCCATTTTTAATTTTTTGAGGAACTTCCACACTGTTTTCCAGAGCAGCTGCAGCCATTAAACTTTAAAAGAGGGAAGAGGAATTAATTGATAAGGGCAGTCAGGATTTTTCCAACTGCAAGAGTCAGGAGCTGATTTAAATGATCTGAAGTAAACCATGAATATATTGGCTTTCCTAACTCAAGTCAAAGACGGGCTTGTTTTAAGTGATAGACAAGATTAATTTACTCATTTCTGGGTATTCTTCCTGACGGGAGATCTTTACCATTTATGGGGGAGACATTTGAAATCTCTCTCAAATAGGCAAATCGGTGAATACTAAATCATGAGCACTTTTGTCATCCAAAAGGCAATGCAGGAAGGACAACTTGTTAAAGTCACATGTTACATCTCTTACATTAATTTCATTTTCACAGCCTTCCGATAATTCAACTTGTGTAGAGTGAGCATTTGGTGCCACACAGGTCTTTTCCTCGTTTGTGCTGTTTGCTTTCTGTCTACCTGCCGTGAGGTGGGGTGTCGTCTCCCACAGAGACACTGCCAATGGGTCACCTGCAAACTCCCTACAGCACATCAGTGGGCCATCATGTCCCAACACTTTGTAAATCCGTTAAAAGTAAAGTGTAAATCCACTAAAAAAGGTTTTATAATTGATGTAGCTAGAACTTATGCAAAACAAGCCCCTCCCCCCCCAAATGCGAACTGTGGAGTAAAGTGAGTAACTCTGAAAAGAATAGAACAAGATGATGTCAGGGAGCAGTGGGGGGGGGGGGGTGGTGGAAATCACAAAATTAACTTGATTCCCTGCCATGCCTCATGAACGTCTAAGAACACATCAGGGATGGGACTCATTGAGGTTTCTTTTTTTTTTTTTTTTAATGTTTATTTATTATTGAGAGACAGAGAGAGACAGAGCATGAGCATGGGAGGGGCAGAGAGAGGAGGAGAGACACAGAATCCGAAGCGGGCTCCAGGGTCCAAGCTGTCAGCACAGAGCCCAACGCGGGGCTCGAACTCACAAACCATGAGATCTTGGCCTGAGCCAAAGTCTGACGCTCAACCGACTGAGCCACCCAGGCACCCCGGGACTCACTGAGGTTTAAACATGACAGCAGCCTGGTCCCTGCTCTGGCTCCTGTGTCAGCTACAGGATTGTGCTCTGGTGTCCTTGAGAGACTACTGGGTTTTCCTGGAATTTCAGGGGGGCTGGGTGACAAGGAGGTATCTGGTACCACCACAGCCCTGTAGGGAAGTTCCACATCTTGGTTCACCCTCTCTGACCCTGACTGAGCAGGACAACAGCTGCACCCGGGGATTCATCCTCCAGATGAAGTGTCCTTTGTTCGATTTCAGTTATAGCCCCATGGATTTAGCTTCTCTGTCATCACCGAGCTCTTCCTGCTTTACCTGGGCAGTTTCTATATTCATGCAAAACAGTTTCGATGTTAATCCTAGGTATACACCTAATCTGGAAATAGGTAAACATCTAGGATAAGGAAAATGCTAGATAATTCTAAGAGCTCCACTTTTAAAATTCCAGTCAAAAACCCACATGATCAGGGTGCCTGGGTGGCTCAGTTGGTTGAGCGTCTGTCTGACTTAGGCTCAGGTTGTGATCTCATGGCTTGTGAGTTCAAGCCCCGCATTGGGCTCTGTGCTAACAGCTCGGAGCCTGGATCCTGCTTCGGATTCTGTGTCCCTCTCTCACTCTGCCCCTTCCTTGCTCATGCTCTGTCTCTCTCTCTCTCAAGGATAAATAAAACATTAAATATATTTTTAAAAAAACTCACATGATCATAGTATTAGCACAAAGGACTAGGATATAGCTTTCAGGAATTTTCTAGTCTGCTGTCCTAGGGATATCTACCAAATTGAGCAGACATTTTGCCAAGGACCTTGGGGGCATCTATACTTTCAAACTCAGGGGCACCTGGGTGGCTCAGTAGGTAGGGCATCCGACTTCGGCTCAGGTCATGGTCTCACAGTTCGTGAGTTTGAGCCCCAGGCCAAGCTCTGTGCTGACATCATGAAGCCTGGAGCCTGCTTTGAATTCTGTGTCCCCCTCTCTCTCTGCCCTTCCCCCACTCACATTCTGTCTGTCTGTCTGTCTCTCTCTCAAAAAAAAACATTAAAATTTTTTTTTAATTTCAAACTCCTACTCAAATAAGGAAGATTAGTGGATGGATAGGTAGGTGATAAAGCAAACATAGCCACACATTAATTCTAGAATCTAGATATTTGGCATATGTCTGTTCACTATATAATTTTTTCAGCTCCACTCCATGTTTCAAAGTTTTATTTTTTTTTTTTTATTTTTTTTTTTTATTTTTTTTTTCAACGTTTATTTATTTTTGGGACAGAGAGAGACAGAGCATGAACGGGGGAGGGGCAGAGAGAGAGGGAGACACAGAATCGGAAACAGGCTCCAGGCTCTGAGCCATCAGCCCAGAGCCCGACGCGGGGCTCGAACTCCCGGACCGCGAGATCGTGACCTGGCTGAAGTCGGACGCTCAACCGACTGCGCCACCCAGGCGCCCCTATGTTTCAAAGTTTTAAAATAAAAGTTGGGGTGAAATTGGAAATAGAAATACACAATTTATGGGGAAAATATATATTCATTCATTTGGTCAATGGCCTCACATTTATTTATTATGCTAAATCCTGAGGACTCACTGGGGACCAAACAGATAAGGTCTTCCCTTCATGTAGCGTCCAGCCTAGAAGGGAAAAGAAGGTGAAGCAAGCAATTCCAGCAGCACGAAGAGTTATTATTGTAGGACCTCTAATGATGCCATCTTACTTTGATCTCCTCTGCAAAGACCCTCTCTCCAAATAAGGTCACATTCTGAGGTCCTGGGGGTTAGGACTCTAACATATCGTCGTTGCAGGGACGCAATTCAACCTATAACATGAACTGATCAGCTTTGCATTCTAGAAAGATACTTCTGGCGGCAATGTGAAGAATATATCGGAGAGCAGTTAGGAGATGTTTGTAGAAATCTTCGCAAGAGATAACAGTGACTGGACAACAGTTGTGGCAATAATGTAAGAAAGAAGAAGAGAAGTGGGCCAAGAGGGGACATCTCAGCGCCTAGCCCCGATGTGATTTGATTATTGAAGGGGTGTGAGCTGGGAGAGCAAGAGGGTTTCTACCTATAGATGAGGAGGCAGGGTCCCAGTTTCACCCAAACCCCATCCCACTTCCTGGTTCTCCACATCCTGGAGCCTCACTTCGGCCCTGAGATGCACCTCCTCCAGCCACCACACCTCTGTCCAGTAAGAACTCAAATTACCCATTCACTGCTAACTGATAGATCATTTGGTTCACTCTAAGTTCTGGAGGAAAGTCTCCTGTGTTTATTTCAGGAATCATCAAACTTCCATTTCATGTTCTTATTCCCTGGAAGGTATTTACATGTATGTTTCTCTTTCTTTCTTTCTTTCTTTCTTTCTTTCTTTCTTTCTTTCTTTCTTTCT
>NW_024412403.1:8261757-8323288 GCF_014898765.1 Herpailurus yagouaroundi | reverse complement strand
TCTTTCTTTCTTTCTTTCTTTCTTTCTTTCTTTCTTTCTTTCTTTCTCTTTTTTTAAGGGAACATGGTCTCAGTGCTACACAGAGGATGCTTGTTACTCCAAAGATCTGCACAAGACTAGTCATAGGTAAAAATTGTCTGCCTTCTGGAACTCAGCACAGTTGCATGTGAATTAAGTTCATTTTCAACCCCAAAATGTACATATCATCTTAGAAATTTAGTCAGGAGCAGTGGAGACTACTAGGAGTCCCCTAACAGGTACCCTCCTCTTCCTTTGTAGCAGTAGAAACCCCAATTATTTTAGCTGGGCAGGTATCTGTCTGGAATAATGTCTACATTTCTCAGTCACCCTTATCACTAGGTGTGGGAGGGGCAGAGAGAGAGGGAGAGAAAGAATCACAAGCAGGCTCCACGCTGTCAGCACAGAGCCTGATGCAGGGCTCGATCCCATAAACCGTGAGACCATGACCTGAGCCAAGATCGAGAGTTGGTCGCTCAACCAACTGAGCTACCCAGGTGCCCCCAACGTGTGGTGTTTTAAGCCACTAAGTTTGTAGCAATTGGTTACAGTAACAATAGGAAACTAATATACCCACTTCGGCGACTATTATTTCGTGACTTCTGACATCTGCAGCTGGCTCCAGTCCTAACAGGACTTGAAAGATGGTGAACTGATTAAGCAGTTGAGTGACGAAGATTCACAGGCGGGTGCATGGCCATGAGACATTTGGTGCCATGTTCCCCTTGCTACATTAGAAGGCACACTGCCTGCTGACCAAGGCAGAACGTTAGGAAAAAATGGTTGGAAAATTTCAGAATCTGGGGCACATTCGGCTGCTTCCTGCCACTTCCCAAAAAGTCCAAAAGAGAGGGGAACTCGGGAAAAAGCCAGGCAGCCTAGAAACAGAATGGGGAATTTGTTCTGCTTGGGAAATCTCCTCTGTCTGGAGTCTACAATTCATTTGACTCATAAACTGATAATTTGGAGTCCTGCTGAATTAAAAAACCCAAGCTTCTATAACCCAGGCAAAGGCAGCCTGGGTAGGCGGCTTTACTGAAGCCTCCTAATTTCACGAAGACCTTTATATCTCGGTTTTCCTGCCAAGCAGTGAGAGCCAGTCCAGAGGCAGACATCACTATATGGGTGTTATCTTTGTAACCAAGCCCACCATTTCATCGGATCCAAAGGGACTGTAATTTGATGGAAGAGAAGGGGGTAGGAGAGCACAGCAAATGGTTTTTTAGGGTAAAGGTGTCTCCAATATTTTACTTCTCTTTTAATTAATTAATTAATTAATTTTCAAGTATTCTACTTCTAAGTATCATTCATTGTTTATCTGAAATTCAGGCTTACCTGGAAATCCTGTGTTTTCTGAGGATTTGCTAAATCTGGCAGTCCTAAAGTAGAACATACCAGAAACAAGCATATCAGAAACCCAGGAGATCTGTGAAGGTATTAGTTATATTAGTAAAGAGACTTGGGTGCCTGGGTGGCTCAGTTGGTTAAGTGTCCAACTTTTGATCTCGGCTCAGGTTATGATCTCACGTTCGTCTGTTCGAGCTCTGTGTTGGGCTCTACGTTGACATCGAATAGCCTGCTTGGCGTTCTCTCTCTCCCTGTCTCTCTTTCTCTCTGTCCCTCCCTTGCTCACGCATACACACACACACACACACACACACACACACTCTCTCTCTCTCTCTCTCTCTCTCAAAATAAATAAATAAACTAAAAAAAAAAAAAGAAACTGCAAAGTAGTCCACCAATCCCTAAAGCAATTCTTAGGACCCTGTATCTGTTCTGCTCTCAGGCAGCAAATAATCTCTAAAGCTTACTTCTGATGGGGCTTTTGAAAATGAGGGACAAGGAGGTCCCCCTGCAGGCTGGAGCCAGGAGGATATTAGGCAAGAAATCTTGTTCCAGAGCCAAAGGTATTCGGATGCACTGTCCTAATACTTTACTGTACTGCCAGAGAAGGGGGTCCCCCCCAATCCTGTTCCCCCAGGATTTGATCCCTGCTGTGGGTCAAGGACTGCTGGGTGTCCTCGGTGACTCCCCTTTCCAATGGGAGTTTTCACTGGAGCTACTTTTCCTACTGCATCATTGTATATTGCTTATTTTGAAGCAGATCACTTTTCTATAGGTTCACGCGTTCCAGACCACAAGGAGCCCTCTGCACTAATGGAGAGATCTGGACGCCACCCAAGACACAGGCTTTTGAACTGAAGGATATGCCTAGATGGGACTCTGAGGTTGTTGCTTTTGCAAAAAGTATAAATCTGTACTCCGTGTGGGAGGAGGGGTATATAAATACGTGGGTGGCCGAAGGCAAGTGGGTTTTGTGGTGGTTTCCTTTTCTCTTCCAACGTTCTCCCCCCTCTTCTATAGCAGAATATCTTTCATCGCAGTGTGCTGGGATGTCCCGACTGAATTACAAGTTTATTCAGATATTAGTACCTTCATTTTCAGGCCAGACAAGTAAGGCCCAGAGCGCACAGAGCCTCTGGCCACAAACAGCCTTGCCCTCTGCACCGTTGTGCCATCCCCAGGACAGGGTTGGGATGCTCTGAAGGTAGAGTGAGCACAGTCCGTATAAAACCACTCTCGCTTCTGAGACTAATTACAAGTTAGGGGGATTCCTCCAACTGTCCTCGGTTTCAATAGTTCACTGGAGAGTCTCACAGAGCCCGCTCGAAGCTGCTGTACCCATACTTACAGTTAAGAAAAAGAACAACAACAAAAATACAGATTAAAATCAGCCAAGGGAAGGCGTACAGAGGGCAGAGTCCAGGAAAGTACCCAGGGTGGATCTTCCATTATCCTCTCCCTGTGGGGTCGCGGGCAGCATACTTTCCCGGCATCGATGCGTGAAGACCCATGTGGGTCACTGCCACCCGGGGAAGCCCGTCCACCCTCTGAGACATGTTCTGTTGGGGCTCCACCCTGTAATCGTGCTGGTTTCCCATATATCTGATGTGAGTCCCCAGCCCCTCTTTTTAAAAAAAAAATTTTTTTATTTAGTTTTGAGAGAGAGACACACACAGAGTGCGAGCAGAGGGGCAGAGGGAGAGAGGATCCCAAGCAGGCTCTGAGCTGTCAGTACAGAGCCTAACGTGGGGCTCAAACTCATGGAACTGTGAGATCATGATCTGAGCCAAGGTCGGAGGTTTAACCAACTGAGCCACCCAGTCCCAAGCCCCTCTTTAAAAAAAAAAAAAAATGTTTTTTTAATGATTTACTTATTTTTGAGAGAGAGAGAGGGGAGGGACAGAGAGAGATGGAGTGTGAGCAGGGGAGGGGCAGAGAGAGAAAGAGACACAGAATCTGAAGCAGGTTCCAGGCTCTGAGCTGTCAGCACAGAGTCCAACACGGGGCTTGAACTCACAAACTGTGAGATCATGACCTGAGCCAAAGTTGGATGCTCAACTGACTGAGCCACCCAGGCATCCCCCAAGCTCCTCTTGAAGTTGAACTAATACCTCACGACCCAAACACCTCATCCTAAATGACCTTGAATGACATGGACTTCCAGCATGGCGGCCCCCAATCTACACAGTCCAGTGGAGTTTAACAACCTATTGGAAGGAGAGGACAAGGGCCAGACTGTTTTCCGGGCAAGGTTAATGTCTTTACTACACAGATGCACTCTTCTGCACAATAGAACCCCAATTTTTTTAAATGCTTATTTATTTATTTTGAGAGGGGAGCAGAGAGAGAGAGAGAGAGAGAGAGAGAGGGAGAGAGAGAGAATCCCAAGCAGGCTCCACACTCAGCATGGAGCCCGAAGCAAGACTGGATCTCATGACAGTGAGATCATGACCTGAGCCAAAATCAAGAGTCAGATGCTTAACCAACTGAGCCACCCAGGCACCCCTAGAACCCCAATTTTTAACTGAGCACAAAGTACCCAGAATCAAGAAACCCAGGGGTGCCTGGCTGGCTCAGTTTTTAGAGCATGCAACTCTTGATCTTAGGGTGGTGAGTTGGAGCCCCATGGTGGGTGGTAGATTGTACTTAAAAAAATTTTTTTTAATCTTTAAAAAGAGCTCAACCTCCACCAGATTCCCAACTTCCCCAGTTGTGACCATGTAACTAAATTCTAGGCAATGGGATATAAGTGGAGTTAGTATTTGCCGCTTCTGGGAAGTATCCTTGAATAGAGGCATTTATTTTCCTGCCTAGATGGGGCTTGAAGGGCTGTCTTGGCCCACGAGGTGAAGCTTTATGTTGAGGATGTGAGCAACCGGAGGAAGGAACCTGGATTCCTGTTGATGGAGGCGCTCTTCACGTGACTGTTTAGAGAAAACATCGGAATCACGTTTAAGCCACTGTTACATTGGGCTTTGTGTCGTTTGCAGCAGGACCTAATTTCAGCATTTGCTTGAAACTCACTCTTCTTTTTTTCTTTGACACTTCCTTTTGTATTGCTTACATCCAGATTGCAAAACTCTATGCCTGTTACTAGACTCACCGTTAATCCAAGTCCCCCCATGCCGTCAGATCCTCCCTGGCCATTGCCTCTCTGTGCTCGCTCCTGCCTCGCTGTGACCCCGGCCTTTCTTCCCGAGCCCGTATCACACACAGGCACTTCGTTTTCCATTTTCAGCTGAGGATAGGAAGGGACTGTTTTCTGATTATCTGATCATCACGTTTTCCATGACTAACGAATTGGAGATTGGACTTAACTCCTAAACTTCGAGGTCGATTTTCTTGATACGTCTTTTTAAAATTGAAGAACAGATATTTGTTTGGTGAGAATGAAGACTTACGGATTTAAAACCCGATATCTGAATTTTATCAACATGTACCAGGGTGCCCTATGCCCAGTTGCATCGCGTCACGTACACGGAGGCAGGGTGAGCACTGAATCTTTCATTTCTATGTTTTTGATGTTCTGTTATCCTTTGCTCTTCTTAAAGCTTCATCACAGCTTTTGCAGATGGCTGAGAAATTAATTGTTAAAACGTAAAAGATGAACAAAGACTGCTTTTTTACATTACGAAGACAGGGATTTTATCCTTCCTTTATTTAAGAACGGCGGGACATTGGAACATGGCATCAGGTGACTCCCACCACCAGCCTCACGGTTTATCAGTCTCGTATCGGAGGTTGGAGGAGGGTGGGAGGAATCACACTCAAACCCCAAAGTCTCACTTCTCATTTGTTTATGTTAATGACTCGATTTTCTCATTTTCATGGTAGAAGGGGTATGTGTGTGTGTCTATGTGTGTATATATGTTAAAGAAACACAAACGTTCATTTTCTCATTGCTACTCAGGCAAAGGTCAGTGTTTAAAACCTCAATATGTATCAACGACATGTTTCTTAACTTTGCTCCATTACAAACCCAAGGAAAGAAAAAAATGTATAACGCCGGAAGATTAGAAAAGTCATAAAGCCTTAGGAGGGTTACCGAACAGTAATTATTAGGCAAGAGCTTGCCAGGGATTTGTTTTCCCAGTGAAAAAGGCCTTGTGGAATTTTCTTGCTGACAGGAACCTAAAAACTTATAGCCACACGTGTCCTCCTTTTCTAGACGAGAAACAACCAAGACCCTGGGGAAACCCACATAGATGCCAAGATCACCCTGGTAATTAACAGCAAAGCCGGGGCAGGGAGGGGGGTGCCTGGGTGGCTCGGTCAATTAAGCATCCGGCTTCAGCTCAGGTCATGATCTCGAGGTTCATGAGTTCAAGCCCGCGTCGGGCTCTGTGCTGACAGCTCAGAGCCGGGAGCCTGCTTGGGATTCTGTGTCTCCCTCTCTCTCTGCCCCTCCCCTGCTCGCACTCTCTCTCTCTCAAAAATAAGTAAACATTAACAAACAAACAAACAAACAAAAAGCCAGCAAAGCCGGAATCAGCACCCAGGTTGTTTTGGCTCCTGGGACACAAAAGACAAATGATCTCCTAAGCTGCAGACCTGTTTAAATGCACCTTCCCAGAACAATTGGATCCACTTAACTCCTGCTCTTCTGATTGTATTCTGGTGAAGCAAAGACTTCTGTCTCCAGAATAATTCAGAAACCATTTTTCTGTCACACCAAACCAAACCAAAGGAAAGAACATGTAGGTTTTAAAGTCCATCGACAAACACGGATCGCCTGAGGAATAACGCCAAAGTCCCATTTCCTCCTCAGATGGTACATGCTTGAAGCTGAGAATTACTCCCGTTTGTACCTCCCACCGCACCTAGCAAAATTCTTTTTTAAAAATTTGCTAAATTTTTTTTTTTTTAATTTGCAAAAATGTCTTTTTAATGAATGAAGTCTATAAATCCTTGCTTTCTAGCCTGGCATCGTGCCCTTTTCAAAAGAAGCACTTCATAAGCATGTGTCTAATTTCCTGTGCTGTCAGAAATATTGTTTAATCATACGGTTAAAAATAAAGACCTCTAGGGCCCACTGAACTACATTCTCCAAACTAGTAGATACTCTTTCCTCTTTGGGCCACTCAGCTGTGCAGCCGGAAATGGATCGTGGGGGGAGAGCGACAGCCCTTCTGCAAACACCCTGGAATGTGGGCTATGTCGGAAAGTGTTTGGAGAATGCCTCCGAAGCTGAGAAAGTATTTCCAAAGCAATATATGCACAAAGATATTCGAACCAGAGACCATGCACTCCAAAATAGATGCATGGAGCACATTCACAGAATATCACAGTTTTAGCTCATTTAGGACCTGTAGCCCATTCCTGGGAATCCAAGAATTAAGGTAACTATAAAACATGTGTGCCACAGACTGGTATGCTTGCGATAGATCATGTAGTTGGCTTTCTTCTTTTTTTTAATTAAAAAAAAAAATTTCTTTTAAGTGGCTCCAATATGGAGCCCAAGGTGGGGCTTGAATTCACAACGCTGAGATCAAGACCTGAGCTGTGATCAAGAGTGGGATGCTTGGGGGCACCTGGGTGGCTCAGTCGGTTAAGCGTCCAACTTTGGCTCAGGTCACGATCTCACGGTCCGTGAGTTCGAGCCCCGCGTCGGGCTCTGTGCTGACAGCTCAGAGCCTGGAGCCTGTTTCAGATTCTGTGTCTCCCTCTCTCTCTGACCCTCCCCCGTTCATGCTCTGTCTCTCCCTGTCTCAAAAATAAATAAACGTTAAAAAAAAAAAAAAGGAGTGGAATGCTTAACAGACTGAGCCACCCAGGTGCCCCTAGATCATGTAGTCTTACATGGATCTTCTTATGTAGTAAAATACATATAAAAGGGTGATTAAGCTCACAGGCGTATTATAAATCTTCTCTGATCAATGATATTAGCATGTTTCAGAAACACCTTGCCTTCAACAGTTACATCTTGGAAAAGACACGGCCTGCTTTTCTACTGAAAAATAGGTTGCAGTCTGAGCATACAAGCTGAATGTTGAAGCAACACTCAGAAAACGATCCTCTCATCTTCTCTGCCACCTGGTACAGTTGAAATGACGGGCAGGCCTCCTCTCCACTCGTGGCACAGAGACGGCAAGAAATCGTCTAGGTTTGGAGTTTCTAGTCATAGAGAAGTTCCAATCATACCGCTGTGAAGACATTTTATTTATTTATTTATTTATTTTTAATTTTTTTTTTCAACGTTTATTTATTTTTGGGACAGAGAGAGACAGAGCATGAACGGGGGAGGGGCAGAGAAAGAGGGAGACACAGAATCGGAAACAGGCTCCAGGCTCTGAGCCATCAGCCCAGAGCCCGACGCGGGGCTCGAACTCACAGACCGCGAGATCGTGACCTGGCTGAAGTCAGATGCTTAACCGACTGCACCACCCAGGCGCCCCATGTGAAGACATTTTAAATGAAGGCCTTAAAATGATCCTTTACACGGACTACTACCTGGCAATGAAAAAGTATGAACTCTTGGTCTACACAACAGCCTGAGCTAGACCTCGGAAGCATTTTGCTGAGTGAAAGTAGTCAGACACAAAGACTACAATTCTATTTATAATTCTATTTCTAGAAAATTTCTAGAAAAGGCAAAACTGTGGAGGAAGTAGATCAGTGGTTGCCCCGGGGCTGCGGGTGGGAGCAGGGGGTGACTGCCAACAGGCAAAGGAAGACTTTCGGACGGACGGAAGTGTTGGAAACTGGATTCAAAAAGAAATAAAACTTAAAAAAAACAAAAAACAAAAAACAGGAGCTCCTGGGTGGCTCAGTTGGCTAAGCATCCGCCTTCGGCTTGCGTCGTGGTCTCACGGTTCCTGGGTTCGAGCCCCACATCAGGCTCCTCGCTGACAATGCGGAGCCTGCTTAGGATTCTTTCTCTTCCCCTCTCTCTACCCCTCCCCTGCTCGCTTGCTCACTCTCTCACTCTCAAAATAAATAAATAAACTTAAAAAAAAAAACCTCAAAAAAAAAAAAAGAAAACTGGGTTCACTCATAATGTGTGTGTAAATGTAGAGATTCACTAAAACACATCTACCGTATCCTTGCAATGGGTGAGTTTATGGTATATAAATTTTTTTTTAAGCAACCTCTTTGCCCAACATGGGACTTGAACTCACAGTCCCAAGACCAAGATCCCATGCATCTGGGTTGGGGCTCAGTTGGTTAAGCAGCCGACTGCGACTCACGTCATGATCTCCCAGTTCCTGGGTTTGAGTCCTGCGTCGGGCTCTGTACTGACAACTCAGAGCCTGGATCCTGCTTGGGATTCTGCGTCTCCCTCTTTCTCTGCCCCTCCCCCGCTGGTGCTCTGTCTCTCAAAAATGAATAAACGTTAAAAAAAAAATATAAAGAGTCATATCCTGTACCAACTGAGCCAGCCAGATGCCCCAAAGCCACCCCAAGTTTGTTGGTTTTTTTTTAGAGTTTTATGTCGTTTTCCTTTTTTTTTTTAAATCTTATTTTTTAAATTTACATCCAAATTAGCATATAGTGAGGGCAACAATGATTTCAGGAGGAGATTCCTTAGTGCCCCTTACCTATTTAGCCCATCCCTCCTCCCACAACCCCTCCAGTAATCCTCAGTTTGTTCTCGCTGTTTATGAGTCTCTTCTGTTTTGTCCCCCTCACTGTTTTTATATTATTTTTGTTTCCCTTCCCTTATGTTCATCTGTTTTGTCTCTTAAAGTCCTCATATGAGTGAAGTCATATGATATTTGTCTTTCTCTGACTGACTAGTTTCACTTAGCCTAATACCCTCCAGTTCCATCCATGTAGTTGCAAATGGCAAGATTTCATTCTTTTTGATTACCGAGTAATACTCCATTGTATATATATACCACATCTTCTTTATCCATTCGTCCATCGATGGACATTTGGGCTCTTTCCATACTTTGGCTATTGTTGATAGTGCTGCTATAAACATGGGGGTGCATGTGTCCCTTCGAAACAGCACACTTGTATCCCTTGGATAAATGCCTAGTAGTGCAGTTGCTGGGTCGTAGGATAGTTCTATTTTTAGTTTTTTGAGGAACCTCCATACTGTTTTCCAGAGTGGCTGCACCAGCTTGCATTCCCAGCTATCCCAAGTTTGAAGCTCCGGACAGGGGGGCACTGTACCTGGAGGAGTGGGCAGAGCAATCTCCTATTCTATCTACCTGTTCCTAAAATCCATTTAATGCATTGTCCTTGGATAGAGGACGTATCAGATATGAAACTGATAAGAACAGATCCTCCACTTGATCTTAGCCAAAAGGCTGAAAATAAAGCTAAAGCTGTTTTTTTTTTTTTTAAAGAAACGAAAAGAAATGGTTCTTTCAGGACCAGCCCAAGACTACTTTATACAACCAGCTTGCCTTGCCTATAATTTCATGGTAGCCATCATACGTTCGCATGGGGGAGACTCTCTCCCAAGGAGGGCACTTTGACGTGTAAATCTAGATGATGTTATATCAAATCGGGCTTGGTGACATTTCAAAAATTAGAATTGACAATTTCTATATAAACATGCTTGTTATTATATTAGCCAACCAATGCCATGTTCAAGAGTGTTAATACATTAAATTGAGAGAGGCAAAGAAACCACTTCCCTCATCTGGGGAGATGTGACATGACTTGGAGAACGGAAGAGTTTGGGGGAGCTTTTCTTGAACCAGGCAGCTGTTTAGGGCAGCTCCTGGGGCAGGAGGAGAGGTATTTAGGGTGTAGACTTGAATGCCTCCACTGACAACTGCGGTATGCTGGCTCCACACATCTCCATCACCACAGAAATGTAGGGAAATTATATTAGGAAAATTCATCTTGCTTAAAGGCATGGGAATGAATGGAAAATTCTGGGGCCAACTTGACTAATGTTTCTGTCCACAGCAAGTGGTGCTCAAACTTGGGTGTGCATTAAAATCTCCTGACTTGTTATGAAGGCAGATTTCCAGGCCAGGCCCATTCAAGACCAAATTGAATGTCTGGGAACAATGGCCAGAGTCTGAATCTTGCAGGAGCCTCCGAGGCGATTTCTGCTGCTGATCCTCAAAACACAGACGAAGGAACACTGAATGAAGAAGAGAGAAAGGAGGGAGGAAGGGAGAGAGGGAGGGAGGGAGGAAGGAAGGAAAGAGAAAGCAAGAAAGCAAGCAAACAAGAAAGAGTAAGGAATAAGTAGGACCCAATGAAAGTGATGAAGATACCTAGCCAGGCCTTGCGTTAAGCACCTCAGCTGAGTTTAGTCTTTGGTCCTTTCCAAACCTCTTTGTCTCATATCCACATCTCATTGTGTGCCTTCCTCCTTACCTGCCTCTTAGCCTTGCTCTCAGGTAGAGGAGTCCCCCTGTGACGGTCGGAGGGCATAGTTTGAAAGGGTTTTCTCTTGCAACTTCCCAGCCCCCACCCACCATGGGACATGACCGAGCTAGAGGTAGACGAAACCTTCACTCACTGGCTTGTAGGGTGGTTCTCACTCTGAGATCACTCTTGAGGGGGAGAGAAGCACAGTGTTGGTTGAATTTGAGAACCGAGCCCAGGACGGAACCTCTTCGCTCGTGAGGACACCTGTCCACTTTTGCATGAGGAGGGAGGAATGCCTTCCTGTCTGTGAGACCCTGCACACGGTGATCCACCGTTGATTCCTTAGCTCCAGAGACGCTTCTGCTCCCGGTTTTCCTCGGCAACAACCCAGTCCGTGAGCAATGGCCCTTGGTTTTCTCTGGGAGATTCGCCTCCCCACCAGACCATGGGGAAACTTTGGCAGCCATGTTTGTGACATGTGACACTCCCCCCATCAGTCACTGCCGACTGGACCCAGGGTGGACACTTAACCCACATTGGCCCAATCGGAGCTGGTTTTCCTGGAAACTTGCAATTATTACTAAGATATTCCCATCCCAGTTTTGTTTGGTTTCTCATACAGAGAAAGAGAGAAAATTCGGGGGCTTTCACACAGCTGTTTTTCCAGTCAGGAGGAATGAAATATAGGTGAGAGAGAGAGAGGAGAGTTGTCTGATGCAGAGGGTCCCTCTGGCGTGCCTCCACCCCAGTTCTCAGTTCAGATCCCTTCTGAGCCCCTGCTGATTTCCTGTACTTCCCTTCCATCAGATACTCCAGTATCATCGAAATAAAGAGTTTCACTGGGGCGCCTGCGTGGCTCACTAGGTTGAGCGTCCGACTTCAGCTCAGGTCATGATCTCAAGATTCGTGAGTTTGGTCCCCGCATTGGGTTCACTACTGTCAGCACAGAGCCTACTTCAGATCCACTATCCCCCCTCTCTGCCCCTCCCCTTATAGTGCACTCTCTCTCAAAAATGAATAAAACATTTAGAAAGGAAGAAAAGAGACTCTTATGGTTGTTTATTCCAGCTCTGACCTGCAGTCAGCGTCCTCACTAATCCAGGTAAGATCACATTTCCCTTTGCCTATCTCTGTCCTGCTTTAACTCTCGAATCCCTTCCTTCCAGAGACAGGAAGACAGACCACAATGTCTTCCTTACGGTACAAAATGAGAGCTTTCAAAAACCCAGTTTGGTTTGAATTACTATCTATAATGTAATACGTCGCCTGTATTTGAAATTATACAATCATTATTAATTTTTAGGTGCAAAATGGAACTATAGATTTATTTTATTAAAAAAACAATTCTTGGGGCGCCTGACTGGCTCAGTTGGTGGTGCACGTAATTCTTGATCTCAGGGTTGTGGGTTTGAGTCTCACATTGGGTGTAGAGATCATTTAAAAATAAAGTCTTAAAAAAGAAAATAAAAGAAAAAGGAAATAAGAATCTGTCAGGGCACCTGGCTGGCTCATCAGAAGAACACACACTCTTGATCTCAGGGTGGTGAATCAGGGCCTCTACACTGGGCGTAGAGATTACTTACTTACTTAATTAATTAATTAAATAAAAAAGAATCTGAATCTTTGTCATTTAGAGTTACATATTGAAATATTTACGCCTGAAATGATACGATGTCAGGATTTGCTTCTAAACAATACTGGAAGGCAGGAAGTGGGTGAGGGCATAGATGAAACAAGGTTGACCTTGACCTGATAACTGTTGAATCTAGGTGACTTGGGTTCATTGTGCTAGTCTGTCTACTTTTGCATATATTTCAATTTTTCCATAATAAGAAACTCTAAAAATAAGGATGGAAATTTTTTCAGGGGAATACCTCTGAAAGAACACGAATCGACACTCAAAAGTAAGAAGACACTTCTTAAATTAGCGATCTTAAAAGTAAGCCTCCAAAGGCAATCACCTCTCACGGGAATGGGTCTTGTGCAGCATGTACCTAGCGTGTGAATAAAAACATGCCGGCTGCGGATGACCCCCCTTCCTTTGAATGAAAATAACATCTCAGAGCTTGTGTTCAACTCCTCTCTGATGCAATCCAAAATAAAATATGCTAAGATCTATAGCTGCCTTTCAAATTTAAACAAACCACATTTAACTATATACTTAGTAGTGTTTTTTGTTTTGTTTTTAAATGTTTATTTATTTTGAGAGAGAGAGAGAGAGAGAGAGAGAGAGTGTGTGTGTGTGTGTGTGACTATGGGGGAGGAAGGAGAGAGAGAGAGAATCCCAAGCAGCCTCTGTGCTGTCATCACAGAGCCCGACACAGGGCTCGAACTCACGAGCCGTGAGATCATGACCAGGCACCCCTGTACTAAGTAGCTTTTTGTGTGTCCCCCTGTGCAGAGGCCATGCTAATCTTGCTGTATTGTTCCAATTTTAGTATTTGTGCTGCCACAGCAAGCACAATATACTTAGTAGCTTTTATTTTATTAAAAATTATTTGGTGAATTTAAGGGTGAGAAACATTGCTCTAAGTAGAACGTTTTCCAAATAGGTTGAAAGCATGCGTGTCAGAAAATAAAGCATCTTGAGAGTTCTCCAACGTCTCCAAAAAGCTCACTGTATCTGTGCGTACCTTCTTATTTAGAGGAGCGAGTAGGAGGGAGGAGGAGGGAGGGTGCCTGTTGAGTATTCCAGAGTGTCTGATGATTCTTTATATATTCATTATGGTTAAGAGTGGGTTTTGTGGGGGGGTTGGATCCGAGGAGGAATATTTAGTTTTCCTTTTGAGTGTGGCTGTCCATTTCACCTCCAGGCCTACCCGTTTTCAAGGTGGCCAAAGTATTGTCTGTCAGAGGACCCAAGGAGACCATCCGCTCCTTGCCTGACCCATTGCTGTCTCGATTTCATGGTTACTCTCACACCGTGGACACATTAGAGGGCCCACCTCGAGACCAGGAGTCTTCAGTTTCCTTTTTAGTGTCTGAACGTCCATTCCTTTCACAGCACAACTTCTCAGATTGAGGGAGGGGTTTCCTTTGATTGGACTTTGCAACACTGCCCTCCTGACTGGTTTTTCCACGGTAGGCTTTTGCTCTCGTATGACACGTGTACTCAACGTATTCTACCATCTAAGTTCGGGCTCCTCTGCTTCCAAAGACTAAAGACCTGCTCTCTATCTCATGGAAACAGGAGGTCATAGTAAGGACATTTTTTTCATCAAAATGCGTCAAGACTAAAAAAAAAAAACGGAACAAAAACTATTTCTCCCTTCAAGAACCTAATGACCCCCTTAGTTACATCTCAGGTGTTCGTGAATTAAATGGCACTAAAACGTTAGAATTACAAGGACAGCATTTAAAAATCTTTTTGTTATGAAATATTTAAGCCATGAGAAAATAAAGCAAATATAGCCGAGTCAATAAACCAATTAATAGTTGACATCACTTTTCCATGGAGCCGTATTCCTTTATAGACAAGGTTGTATTAATAAGAAGTAAAACCTAGATCAGGCCCTCCATCACTTCTCATCCCCAACCCAAGGTAAATGTCAGTTAAGTTGCAGATTTCAGACCTTAAAATAATGTTTTAAGGAAATTCAAATATTCAAAATATTTAAGTATGTTAAATATTTAACTGTATTTAAATTTTTATCTAGCTATTCAACAAAGGAGTTTAAATATTGTGAAGAAAAACAGAAAGGCTTGTGGTGCCTGGGTGGCTCAGTCGGTGAAGTGTCAGACTCTTGGTTTTGGCTCAGGTCATGACCTCACAGTTTCATGGGTTCGAGCCCCCTATTGGGCTCCACACTGAGAGCATGGAGACTGCTTGGGATTCTTCTCTCTCTCCCTCTCTCTCTATCCCTTCCCCACTCGTGCTGTTTCTCTCTCAAAATAAACAAATAAACTTATAAAAAAAGGAAAGAAAAATAGAAAGGCTTTTCAAACCATAATTTCTTCTATGGGTTGTATTTCTATAGATGTAACTGGCTGTGAAACAAAGTCTAATACAGTTATACATAATATAATTGTTTGAGACTAACACGGTAAAAGGTAAAATTGCTCAAGGTCAGATGTAAGAAACATTTTGTGGCACCTGTTTTAGCATGTTCAGACAATAACTTCAGATATTAAATCAATGGCTTTGAATATTTTGGCCTAGGACCCTCAGAAAGAAATACTTTTTAAATTTTTTTAAACTTTATTTATTTTGAGAGAGAGAGAGCAAGCAGGGGAGAGGCAGAGAGAAGGAGAGAGAGAGAATCCCAAGCAGGCTCTGTGCTATCAGTGCAGAGCCAGATGTGGGGCTCGAACTCACAAACCGTGAGATCATGACTTGAGCAAAATCCAGACCAGATGCTGAACCGACTGAGCCACCCAGGTGCCCCTTGACTTTCTTAATAACTTTCTTGGGAGCACAAATTTTTTAATTTTGATGAAGTCCAATCTCTCTGTTTTTTCTTTTGTTGTTTGTGCTTGTGGTGTCATATCTAAGAATTCATTGCCAAATCCAAGGTCATGAAGATTTTCTTACTCCTATGTTTTCTTCTAGATGTTTCATACTTTAGCTTCTACATTCAGGTCTTTGATCCATTTTGAGCTAATTTTGGTATCTGGTGTAAGGCAGGGCTCTAACTTCGTTCTTTTCTATGTGGCTGTCTAGAGTCCCAGCACCATTTGTTGAAAAGACCACTCTTTCCTCAGCAAATTGTCTTTGCCCTCTTATGCCAACTGACCACACATGTATGGGTCTATTTCTTTTTTTTTTTGTTTTTTATTTTGTTTTGTTTTAACTGTATAATTTTTTTTTTTTGCTTTAGTATTGTAAAGCCTTAATATTAGAAACATACCAAACCAAAAACAAGCAAAAATATTCCAGAGTAGAGTAGTTTAGGACACACGTTTATAAACATGTATAATTGTATGGGTTTCTTTCTTTTTTTTTTTAATTTTTTTTTTAACATTTATTTACTTTTTGAGACAGAGAGAGACAGAGCATGAACGGGGGAGGGTCAGAGAGAGAGAGGGAGACACAGAATCTGAAACAGGCTCCAGGCTCTGAGCTGTCAGCACAGAGCCCAACGCGGGGTTCGAACTCACGAACCGTGAGATCATGACCTGAGGTGAAATCGGATGCTTAACTGACTGAGCCACCCAGGCGCCCCTGTATGGGTTTATTTCTAAGCCCACTATAGACTGCTCCATCTAGCAATAGCAGAATACTCATTTTTCTCAAGCTCACATGGAACATTCACTAAGATAGACCATGTTCTGGGCCATAAAACAGACCTCAACCAATTTAAAAGAATAGAAATCATACAAAGCGTCCTCTCAGGCCACAGTGGAATTAAACTAGAAATCAACGAAAGAAAGATAACTGGAAAATCCTAAACTATCTGGGCATTACACAACACATTTCTTTTTTTTTGTTTGTTTATTTTTGAGAGAGAGAGAGAGAGAGAGAGAGGGAGGGAGGGGCAGAGGGAGAGAGGGAGACACAGCAAACAACACATTTCTAAATAACACATGGGTTAAAGAAGAAATTCTCAAGAGAAATTTTAGAATATTTTATTTCAACGTTTATTTATTTTTATTTTTTGGGGGGACAGAGAGAGACAGAGCATGAACGGGGGAGGGGCAGAGAGAGAGGGAGACACAGAATCGGAAACAGGCTCCAGGCTCTGAGCCATCAGCCCAGAGCCTGACGCGGGGCTCGAACTCACGGACCGCGAGATCGTGACCTGGCTGAAGTCGGACGCTTAACCGACTGTGCCACCCAGGCGCCCCTAGAATATTTTAAACTGAATAAAAATGAAAATACAACTTATCATGGGGCTCCTGGGTCCTGGTCATGATCTCTCGGTTCATGGGTTTAAGCCCCGCGTCAGGCTCTGTGCTAACAGCTCAGAGCCGGGAGCCTGCTTCAGATTC
Organism: Herpailurus yagouaroundi; assembly: GCF_014898765.1. Classification (NCBI taxonomy): domain Eukaryota; kingdom Metazoa; phylum Chordata; class Mammalia; order Carnivora; family Felidae; genus Herpailurus; species Herpailurus yagouaroundi. Next base: position 8,306,716 of record NW_024412403.1, on the reverse strand, counting down.
TGTCTCTGTCTCTCTCTGCCCCTTCCCCACTCACAAACTGGCTGTCTGTCTTTCTCTCTCTAATACAAACATTGAAAAAAAAAAGATGAATACAACTGACCAAACTCTAGCCAAGCCAACCAAGAAAAAAAGACCCAAGTTACTAGTATTAGAAATGAAAGAGGGAGACTTAACACTTTCCGGTTCTACATGTAAGAAGTTTGGTAAGCCACCACTCCATCCTAATAAGTAAAAAGCCGAACAGACTAAAAAATTAACAACTCTTCTCAGATCCATAAGAGAGGGGATGACACAAGGCAAATTGTGGCAACAAGATTGGAGAGACAGGGATGCCTGGATGGCTCAGTCGGTTAAGTGGCCCACTTTGGGTTTCAGCTCAGATCATGACCTCACAGTTCATGGGATCAAGCCCTGCATCCGGCTGACAGTGTGGAGCCTGCTTGGGATCCTCTCTCTCCCTCTTTTTCTGGCCCTCCCCTGCGCTGTCTCTCAAAATAAATAAACATTTAAAAAATAATAATAAGGTGCACCTGGCTGGCTCAGTTGGTTAAGTGTCTGACTTCAGCTCAGGTCATGATCTCATGGTCTTGGGATCAAGTCCCCTGTCGGGCTCTGTACTGACAGCACGGAGCCTGCTTGGGATTCTCTCTCTCCTCTCTCTGCCCCTACCCTGCTCGTACATGGGCTTGTGCTCTCTCTCTCTCTCTCTCAAAAATAAATAAACATTAAAAAAATTTTTTTAAAGACCTCATAGTCCAGCACTGCGTATTGTGTGATATCTGACAGCATTTAGTTTATATATATTTTAAAGTTTTCTAGCCATTTCTGAGTGGAAAGAGTGGGAAGGCTAGATTGCTACCGCTTACCACAACGTGGCAACATGAAGAAGTTTACAAGTTTTGATACATGCTGTTTTTAAAATCATGATTTAGCCCCCATGACTTAGGGGCGCCTGGGTGGCTCGGTCGGTTAAGTGTATGCCTCTTGGTTTTGGCTCAGGTCGCGCATCAGAACACATTCTCTATATAATTCTTACCCGTTGAAATTTGTTGAGATTTGCTTTATGGCTCAGCATACATCGCTGTTGGTAAAGACATCATGAATACTTCAGAAGGTGGGTATTTTGCACTTAACAGCCATATATGCAGGGATCTACATAAGCTAATTGCATCAGTTTAATAGCATTGTTCAAATCTTCTGCATTGTTATTGATTTTTATTATGTCACACATTGTGTTTTCCAAAGATAGCTGCAAAAATACCTTCCATCCGACAAGACATTCTAAAATGTGACCAGTGTAGTCTTCCCACCAGATTAGGTCTTATCCTTCCCTTTGAATCTGGTCGATCTGGGGTGGCTTTGACCAATTGAGTATTTTTACCATGTGACTTCCCGCGGTGGGTCCTAAATGGCAACTCCATTTCTGTCTTATTTGCTGGCATACTTATTTTTTTTAAGCTTACTTATTTATTTTGAGAAAGAGAAAGAGAGAGGGACAGAGAGAGAGAGGGAGAGAGAGAATCTCAAGCAGGCTCCTTGCTGTCAGCCCAGAGCCCAGTGTGGAGCTCAATCCCACAGACCGTGAGATCATGACTTGAGCTGAAATCAAGAGGCAGACGCTTAACCGATTGAGCCACTCAGGGGCCCCTCTGTTTTTTTTTTTTTTTTTTTTTTTTTTTTTTTTTACTATCTCCATGGTTTTGCTTTTTCCAGAGTGTCATATATTTGGAAACATACCATAAATAGCCTTTTAAGATTGGCTTTTTTTTTTTCACTTACTAATATGCACTTGGGGTTCTTCCACGTCTTTTCATGCCTAATAGCTCATTGATGTTAACACTGAATAATATGCCATTGTGGGAATGGGCCACACTTTATCCGCTTGCCTGCTGAAGGACATCTTGGTTGCTTCCAAATTTTGGCAAATATGAATAAAGCTGCTACAGACATCTGTGTATGGGTTTTTGTGTGTACGTGTTTTCAATTTGTTTGGGTAAATACCAAAGAACACAATTGCTGGATCTTGTGGTAAGAGTATGTTTAGTTCTCCAAGAAACTGCCAAATTGCCTTCCAAAGTGGCTGTACCACTTTGCATTCCCACCAGCAGTGAATGAGAGTTTCTGCTGCTCCACATCCTTACCAACATTTGGTGATGTCGGTGTTCTGGGTTTTCACCATTCTGATGAGTATGTAGCAATATCTCATTGTTGTTTAGTTTCCTTTTCTTTGGTGACACAGAATGTTCTTGATGCATTTTTATGTTTTCACCCAGTCTAAGAATCTTCTCTTTAAAAAAATTTTAAATTCTGGTAAAATACACATAACATAAAATTTTCAATCTTAGGGGTGCCTGGGTGGCTCAGTCGGTTCAACATCCGACTCTTGATTTCACTCTAGGTTATGAGCTCACAGTTCATGAGACTGAACCCCACTTCTGGCCCTTCACTGACAGTGTGGAGCTTGCTTGGGATTCTTTCTCTCCCTCTCTCTGTTCCTCCCTGGCTCATAAGTGCATGTTCTCTCTCTCAAAATAAATACATAAATTAAAAATAATTTTTTTATCATCTTAACCATTTTTAAGTATACAGTATACTTAAGTATACTTAACACTTAGAAATATTAAGTACATTTGCACTGTTGTATATCCAATCTCCAGAACTTTTTCATCTTGCAAAGCTGAAACTCTTTATCCATGAAACCACTCCCCATTTCCCCTCCCAACAGCCCCCGGCAACCACCGTTCTGTTTTTGTTTCTATAAATTTGACTACTCTAGAAACATCATATAAGTGGGATCATATAACATTACTTTATTTATTTATTTTTTGAGAGAGGGAAAGGGGCAGAGAGAGAGGGAAAGAGAGGATCCTAAGCAGACTCCACACAGCCGGTGCAGAGCCCCACATGGGGCTTGAACTCATGAACCATGAGCTCATGACCTGAAACAAAACCAAAAGTCAGACTCTTCACCTTAACCGACTGAGCCACCCACGTGCCCCCAACATTTTTTACGATTAGGTCGTCTCACTTAGCATAATATCTTCAGGGTTCATCCATGGCATAGCTTGTGTCAGAATGTATTTTCTTCTTCATTCTGTATGTATATACTATTGTCTTCCGTTGTATGTATATGCTGTATTTTGTTTGTCCATTCATCTATCAGTGAACACTTGGGTTACTTCCATTTTTGGCTATTGTGAATATGCTCCTATGAACATGGGTGTGCAAATATCTCTTCGAGACTGCTTTCAACTCTTTGGGATATATACCCAGAAGTGGAATTGCTGGTTCATATGGTCATTCTATTTTTAGGTTTGTAAGGAACTGTCATACTGTTCTCCATAGTTGTAGCATCATTTTACATTCCCAATACCAATGTCCAAGTGTTTCAATTTTCCACATCTTCACCATAATATTGTGATTTATAAGAACAAATATATATTTGAGGAAAGATACACACACACACACACACACACACGTGTGTGTGTGTGTATCTTTACCCCCTTTTCTGGAATTAACTAAGGAACTTCTTTATTGCTCAGTAAAGGTGTCTTTTATATGTTCATGAGGTGACTTTTGGATTCCACCTAAGAATGAGGGCTGGTTGCCAAGTAGAGCCAACCTTGTGATTAGAGAGGGTTGGAACTTCCAGTCCCACTCACTCCCTTCATTTTCAGGAAGGGGAGAGGGCCTAGACATTGACTCAGTTGATCACCAATGGCCAATGATTTAATCGATCATGCCTGTGTAATTAAGTCTCCATAAATATCCAAATGGAGTGAGTTGGGAGAGCTTCTGAGTTGGTGAACACATGGAGATTTGGGGAAATTGGTTTTCACAGAGAGAGCATGAAATCTCTGAGCCCTTTCCGGGCATGTTGCCTTATGCATCTCGTTCATCTGGCTACTCCCGCGTTACAATCTTTTGTAATATGCCAATGATCTAGTAAGTACAATGTTCTTCTGAGTTCTGTGAGCCAATCTAGGAATTAATGGAACCCAAGGCGGGGGTTGTTGGAACCTCCCATCTCTGGTCAAAAGAACTGAGCACAGGTGACAGCCTGGTCTTGTGGCTGGCATCTGAAGGAGGGGATGCTAGTCTGTGAGACACAACCCTTAACTTGTGGGATCTGATGCTATCTCCCGGTAGATACTGTCAGAACTGAGTTCATTGCTTCGTGGTTGTACAGGAACCCTTTCCCTGTCTGCCCCACATTGGAATTGAGTGCAGCACATTTTACTTGCCAATACTTGTTATTTTCTGTTTTTTTGATAGTAGCCAACCTAATGAGTGCGGACACTTGCTTTTTAATAATGAGTTTAGCTCATTCGCATTTACTGTAGTTACTGAGTCCTTGTGTCTTATTTTACGTTTTTTTTTTAAATTTTTTTTAACGTTATTTATTTTTGAGACAGAGAGAGACAGAGCATGAACAGGGGAGGAGCAGAGAGAGAAGGAGACACAGAATCTGAAACAGGCTCCAGGCTCCGAGCTGTCAGCACAGAGCCCGATGTGGGGCTCGAACTCACAGACTGTGAGATCATGACCTGAGCAGAAATCGGACGCTTAACCGACCAAGCCACCCAGGTGCCCCCTTACGTTTTTTTATTTACATTACTTTCTTTGCTCTTTAACTTTTCTATTTTTATTGGGTTCTTGAATTTTCTTTAAGTCTTCTACTTCTCCCATAGTTTGGAAAAATATGCATTCTATTCCTTTTCTTCTATTGACAGCCCTTAATTTTTTAATCATTATTAAAAACTCATATTTACTGAATACTTACTGATGTGGAGAACAAAGGCAAAAGAAAAACAAATAAATAAAATCTCCTTACAACTTACAGCCCATTGACAAGTCCTTGAGACAGGCAGAGTGACCTTCCTTTAGGAGCTCAACTCCCTCAATGTTAATACTTCAGCTTAACATTAGCCTGACGTCCAGGATCCTGTAAGTCTCCTTTAACATATAAAAATTCTTTTGGAAACTTCCTTTCTCTCTAGCCCCCCAGATTTACGTTAGTAATCATCTTCCAAGTATATGGCCCACTGATCTACATCTGAAGGGTCTCAGGACTAAGGTTTTGTTAGACAGTGGTAAAATGACCTTTTCCCAATAGCTGCCAGTCCCTCAAGGTCCTGGAAACCTTGCTTCCAAATTCCGCTATCCCTAACGCCCTCCCAACTTGAAATTAAATAATCAGTCACTCCTCACAACCCCAGTGCAGCTCTTTCCGCCCCCGGGTCCTGTCCCTGTCCTTTAATCAAACCACCCTTTTTGCAGTGAAGATGCCTCAAGAATTCTTTCTCGACTGTTCGCTCTGAACCCCAACATTTTCACATAACTACTATATTCTAGTCCCTGCACAGATCTTTCTGTATTGATTATCTCATTTAATCCTTACAACACCTGTATGAGGTTGGTTTTATTTTTTTTAATAAAATGTTTATTTTAGAGTAATTTTGGATCTACAGAAAAATGGCAAAGACAGTACAGGGAGTTCCTGTATACTCAACATGGCACGTCTGTCAAAATTAACGATCCCATATTGAGACATTCTGTTAAATGGAGTTTCTACTTTATTCATACTTCAGCTTTTGTCAAATGTTCTTTATCCGCTCCTCAGTTGTCCTCTTGGCTGTGACTTGACTCCTTTTCAGTCTCTCCTTGTTTTTGATGACCTTGACAATTGCAGGAGATGGCCCTCAATTTTCATGAAAGCTTTTAATAACGCTTTTCTACCAGCGCTTAGAATGAGTCAGTGTAACTGACTGGGGGGAAACAAGACAAGATCTTAAGCAATTCATGTTTTGTAGCAATAATCTGAAATTTTAGTTCCAGTTTGTCACTTAAGTTCTTTTCCCATCACTCTGTTTTGTCTTCTTAAAACCCTTTCTTAAATCTCTTAACCTTAAGATTTAAGTATACATTTTACTGCTTTATTTTTCTCACCACTTTTACATGTTTTGAATTGTATTCTCTTTCTTGGATTCCTTGCTTTTTCCCCAAAGGAAATTTTTTCGGGAAGGATGAATGGGTGATAAACTTTCTGAGTCCTGTACGTCCAAGCTTTTTTAATCTGTAATTTGGAGATAATATTACCTCCCCCAAAGAGTTGTTGAAAATGAAGCGAGGTGAGAGTTTTAAGCTTTTCCTAGAGTGCCTGGCACCTGAGAAGCCATCAATAAATGTTAGCTGTTGTTACTCTTGCAATGAGCCTGCATTACTTTGTAATTATTAAGAGAAACACACACGGGCATAAACAAATGAGAAAGAATAAGGAGAGGAAAGCTAAAACCAAGAGATTTGATAGAACAGTAGAACCGGTTAATGCAGCCCCTGCTCTCGACTTAACACGTCTGGAAAAGGTCTGCCCATTTTTGCCGAACGTTTTAACCTGGGTTATGTTGTCACCCACGGTCCAGAAAGCCACGTGGGTGTTGAAAGCCACACAGCCCATCTGTCTCCTCAGAGGTCACTAGAGTTTATCAGCTGTTGTGTACCCTTAGCATGAGTCAGGAGGGTTCTGGGGAAATGTCTTTCTAGTTACAAGGACTGACAATTTAGTTCAAAGATTAATGAAACAAAATAACACTTGAGAAGCATATGTCATGTCAAATACAGAATGTGTCTCCTCCAGGGAGGAAAAAAAACATCAGGGTATTCTTTAGACAGGCCAAAATTTCTTCAATTGATTCTTTGTTATTCATGAGCAAGGAGAGAGAACAAATTGTTATGCCTGACACCAGATTTCAGGACTGGAATTTTGTAGTGTGATTCATGTGGCTATATTTAATATTTGCAGAGTCACAGGGTGACTCCTGTCGGAGCCCAGGGAAGCCTTCACCCAAGGGATCCCTTCCCCACCAGAGCTCGGCTTAGAGACCCTTAAAGGATGATCTTCCTATGGCATCGAAGTTCGTTGCACCCTTAAACGGTGGTCCCGTGATTGCATAAAGACCAATGCTGGCACAATACATCCAGGCCTTCGTATTAACTTAAGAATGTGTTGCCCTTATAAAGATAAGGTGTTTACTGCTCTTGACCTCGTTGAAGGTCTGTGACTAGTTTGGATTTTCTAATACTAGAGCCTCTGGTAGTTTCACGCGCTAGGAGGGTAGAATCCTGGAACCCGAGATACACAAAAAAGGGGGAAAAGAAAGTGGTATTTCTTCAAATGTGTACGTTTGTCAGAATTAGGGTAGGGTATTGGGTTTCAATCTTCTTGTAATACACTTGTAAATGTTGATGTGTATGATATTTACATAACAAAAGGCATGGCTTCATCAATTTGTGTTTCAAAAGCTGTCACAGGAAAGAGGTAAAGGATAATGTGGCTAATAAAGGAAAAGCTGGGAAGGGATTTAAAAGAACAGAACGCTTCTGATGGCTTCACAACTCCTGCTGGAAGCCGGGGAGATAAGGGGAAACACAAAATAAAAGAGCTGGGTGGGCTCAAAGGAAATAAGAATGGCTTTTCCCCTGTACACCGACCCCCCCCAAATAGAAGCTAAGAGGAAAAAGAAAACTGCTCCAAATCATGATAGGGGAGCATTTAAGAATTCTAATATCGTAAATAGACCTGCAGGCTGTCTTCCACGCAAAACTCGAACAGGAAATAAATCCGTAAGTATCAACTATGAGACTAATAAAGAAGCAAGAGTCTATTTCCAGAGGTTTAAAGTAAATCATCCAAAAACAAAAACAAACACGAACACAACACAATGACGACATTTCATCAGGTGTCATAGATGACAACGAATATACACACCAGGTTTTTCCAAGATCCAGTGAGACAGAAAGGACTTGAGACTGTGAAACGTTATTCGAATGTGTGGCGATATTAGCATTGTTGGGGAATATAAAAGCATCGAGACCCTTCTTCCTTCTCCCATTTCCAGTCTTCACGGTTACCTCAAACTCTAAGAGTTTATTTCTACCCCAAAACCCCAAAGGGGTGCCTAGTGTAAAACGGGACGGGCAAACCCTGGCTTCTCTCACTTCCCTTATTCTGTTGTGAGAAGATTTGCTTTCTTGGTAGTTATTTAAAAACTGTTATGGAAATTTTCAAACAGATAATGAAGACTCATAGCACAAACTCCCCAGACTCATCCATCAGCTTCAATGCTCATTAGCTTTTGGCTCATCTCTTTCTACCTATAACCCCACCAGTTTTCCCAACTCAAATTATTTTGAAGCGATCACCAGACATCATTATGATTTCAGTTATCAGTTCAGTTAGAAGAATTATCCTAAAAGATACAAACTTTCCAAAAAAGAACATGAAGAACATGAGTAGAGCATCTTAAAATAAGAATAATTTTTTTTTAACGTTTATTGATTTTTGAGAGACAGAGAGAGACAGAGCAGGAGCAGGACAAGGAGACACAATCCGAAGCAGGCTCCGAGCTGTCAGCACAGAGCCCGATGGGGGCTCCAACTCACAAACCATGAGATCATGACCTGAGTCAAAGTCAGACGCTCAACCGACTAAGCCACCCAGGCGCCCCTTATAATTTTTTAAACAAGCTGTTTGAGTCCATTCATTGTGATTGATTAATGTATCTCTTAAGACTTTTTTTTATGTTTATTTATTTTTGAGAAAGAGAGAGAGAAAGAGAGAGCTAGCACATGAGCAGGGGACAGACAGGCAGAGAGAAAGGGAGACAGAGGATCCAGGCTTTGTGCTGACAGTAGACAGACCAATGCGGGCTCAAACTCAAGAACCACAAGATCATGACTTGAGCCAAAGGCAGATGCCCCAATGTATCTCCTAAGACTTTTAAATCTTGGGGCGCTGCCTCCATATGTCTCTCTCTCCTCAATCCTCACCCCCTGGTAAGTCTGACCTAGAATCAGAGACCACCTGGTTGACTCAGCATTTTATCCCCTGTTTGAAAAAGCACTATACATCCGAGTTCCTTCCTCTTCTATTTTCTCCAGGCTTTCATGGCTCTCAAGACCTAGGAAAAATTTTAGAGTCTAGGAGTAAATGAGAAATCTGTTTTAAAGACCGCTTCCAACATTATCAAAGGCATTTACTTTTCCTCACTCCTCACTAAAGCCTGTGTTGATCACTGCTATAAGAGATGTGAAAGACACTCTAGTGGAAAGGTCTGTGTACATTTAAAGTAGTGTTGTGGGTAAAGTTCTCATCCCGGAGTGTTTTAGACGGGGAGAACTTTGCACGGGGAAGCACAAGCAAAACGGAATCATGAACAATTAATTTGTGGTATTACCTTCAGGGTATCCATAAGTTAAACCAGATCATTATTCACAGACTTGGAAAACGCTGGGACAAGAAGCCATGGCTGTAAGGCAAGAAAGAAAAAAAATCAGATATTTCCTTAATACCCATTTGAAAAAGAGGAAAAGCAATTAGAAAGCAGCCCATTAAAGGGAAACACCAAGCCAGTAGGTCTCCAACCAGCTATCGAATGTGCCCATAGTACAAATGATGCAACAAATATGTTCTCTTGCTTCTGCCCAAGTTTCAGGAACCGGCTCATTGAGTTTTTGAGCAGTAAAGAATTTGAGAGATGACTCCGTATACTCTCCCCACCCCACCCCCATTCTTTGCACAGATGAGAGATGGCAGCCCAGAGGGGCTGTGAGGTTTGCCCAAAGTTGAAGCACCAATGAACTGCAGAGTGGTAGCACACGGGCCAGCTGACGCCTCTTCCGGGGGCCTCTCCACTCTTCTGCCTTCCTTCTGTCGGGTTTTGAGAGAGAATTTACAAAGCGTTCGCAGCAATTTGAAGGAAAGACCACCAGCCACAAAGGTAACCCGGTGTCACCAGCAGTCTTGGAACCTGGAGGTTCCCCTGTAGGGGAGGAAGGACTTTCCTCTACCCTCCTAGGCTGTGTAGCTGGGTGTATGAAATAGACAGACAGCAGGCACATTCACAGCAGAAAAGGTCGACAGATGTATTCACTTTTAATATAAGGCACACAGGGGCGTCGTAGGGAAAAAAGAGAATACTGAAAGGTGGGTGAGACTTGAAAGCTTATGTATGTCTTAATAGGGGAATGAGGGGGGTGTAGCCAACTTAGGGGACGGCAGATGACTTTAGGGAAGCAGAAGGGGCCCTGAGAAGACTAGATGGGATGCATGACAGTTTCTTCTAGTCTCATGTCTCCAGTGATGAGAGTCTATCTTCCCTGCTGAAGACACTCCTGGGAGGGGATAGATGACCAAGTTCCTTTTGGAGATGTCTCCAGGCAGATAAGGGCAATCAGAGAGGGTCTGTTCTGTATCTGCTGTTTTCCAGAGCTTTCAGCTCAAAACAGTCAGTGTTCCAAAGGGGCACATATTGGGGGAGCGTGTCCTGAGGTCCTTTGCCATTGAATCATTAAATTTATTAAGTGTTTGTTGAGGACTTTACAAGAATATTTTGAGGTTTCTTTTGCTTTTAACATTACACTTGTTACTTAGACTATTTTTCTGTCTCGCGATTTATCATCACATAGATGACCCTGGAAGCGGCGTTTTCTTCCGCCCGCTTAGCAGTGGTATTTACACCACTGCCCCTGATCTGCTCTTCTCTGTGCCCCTCCCCCACCTATTTGTCTCCTGATCACAGCCAAGGATCGACTTGTTGGGTGGAGAGTGCATCTGAGTTGAGTTCCAGGAAGGTAAAAAGGGCCATCCACCAGGTGTGGGGTGGCTACCCGCCCTTGACCTCTCTTTCTGCTCCCTTCAGAATCATGCTTTGAAAGGTACCTTTCATTATCAACTTGTTCTGCCCCCTTCTTTTTATAGATAAGAACACTGGAGCCTAGAGAGGCCAAGGGCTTCCTCAAGGTCACCCAAGGTGTCAATGGCAGATCTGGGCACAGAACCCACGTCCCTACAGTGCTGCCTTTGGATCTGGCTTTATCACACGGGAGAATCAAATCCATTCAGCTACCGAGGGATTTGTGCAGAAACAACTTCCGTTTGTGATTGAGATAACTAACACACGAATTTTCAGTCACAGAATTTCTTGGGAAGATGAGGGGGGAAAAAAATCCCCACTGGGAACAAATTTCAAATGAAAAGCTGTGAAAATGTATGCCTCTCTGAGAAAAGGTGTTTAACCTGCTTCCTGGAGTGACTTGTGTCAGAGATCACTCAGTGAGCACATGCTGACCCAATTAACACAGGGAAGGCAGCAAACTCCAGCCCAAGGTGACCGAGAGAGAGAGAGAGAGAGAGAGAGAGAGAGAGAGAAACAGAGTCGTCTTTTCAATAAATGTAAACAAATACCATCTCTGTTTTTTCCTTTTGATTTTGTTTTCTACAGTAATATAATAGTGCCTGGGAACAGTTCCATAGGAAGCTGAATCCGGTCATGAGGAAACCTCCAGCATGTGACCCATCCTACCAAACAACTAGAGTCCCGTCCAAAAAGTCAGTGTCATGAAAAACAAGAAAGACCTGGGCACTGGGGACTATTCCATAATTTAAAAGTCCAAAGAGATGAAACAACCAAAGGCAAACTGTGAAATTTGATTAAATCCTGATGGAAAAAAAAAAATATATATATATGTATGTATATACACACACATATACATATATATACATATACATATACATATATATGTGTGGTGTGTATATGTATATATACATGTATACACACCACACACACATATATATATATACACACACATATACAGATATATACATATAAACAGGATTTGGGAGACTATGGAGAATACTTAACTGTAGACTGTACAACAATCCACATAGGGGATCACAAGGGATTAGTGTTCATTTCCTTGGATGTGATGATGATATTCTGAGCGTGGAGGAGAATGTCCTTGTTCTCAGGAGACACCAGCTGGAGTATTTATGAAGGAAGTATTGTGATGTTGGCAACTCACTTCAAGTGGTTCAGAAAAAAATAAAAGAAAATAAGGGAGAGACAAAGGTCACGTGGAATCCAGGTTAAGAGTATCTGGGTGTTCCTTGTACTCTTGAACTTTTACATACACTTGACATTTTTCAAAATAAAAGAGAAAACGGTTTAAGGCAAAAAGTCTCATTACAAAAAATGAGGTCTTCCCTTTGCCTCCACTTCCTGTTTCCCACGATACCTGCTTTCAATGCATTTAGCTGCCAGTTCTGTGTTTACCTCCCAACTTAAAAATAAACCCAGATACTGTTATTTCTTGGGTCCTACAATTTTAGATCTAATAACTCTCTGGTGTAGTAGGAGACGATGCTAGCTCTCTTGCGTTCAGTTCCATATTCGATATTCTCACTATTATTACTACATGATATAGGGCCATATACTGACTAATGAGTATACAACAATTACAGTTCCTGTATTGTAAAAACTGCCTATTTTATTGGACTTAATTGCTTGATTTCTTCAGTTGCTTTGCTTTTTAGGAGCCATTAAGTGTTTTCTCACCTAAAAATAACAGCTCTGTAAAATCCCACTCAATGCCATCTTTCCCCAGATAATCTGTATCAGTCGCACTTTCTTTGTGAGGACGCCTGGTGTGGAGTTCTCTGACCACCTGTGTGGGTCCGTACGGCATGCCCCCAGGCCTACTGCACAATTATTAACTGGGACTTTGCTTCATCACCGAGCTGGGAATCCCCAGTGTGTCTCTTCTGCATTAAATCCCCAGATTCTTGGATCGCGTGTTTTCTTTCGCCTCCTTATCTCATAGCTGTCTGTGTTTTGTTGAGGACTTGAATTCCATTCCAATTCCTGACTTTTTGTAGGTGACCTTCTTTTTCTGTCTAAAAATTCTTGGGATATTTTCTTCTATCTGATGTCCTGACATTGCACCATGGTGTTCTCTGATGTTGGTCTCTTTCCATTCATCGTGCCGGACACTCGGTGGAAGTTTTCATTTGGAGACTTGTGTTCTTTGGTTCTGGGAAAATTCATTGAACTATGTATTCAATAATTTCCTTTTTTCCCCCACTGTCTCTGGTCTATCTTTCTGGGACTCCTGTTAGCCAGATATTCAACATCCACAATGAGCTTCTAATTTTGTTACCTTTTTCTCCTGTGGGACATAGTGTTTTTGTTCTACTTTCAGAGAGATACTTTAGACTTAATTTTTCAGCTCTTTTACTGTTCTTTTCTTTTTGCTATTAGATATATTTATATCTATCATATTTGCAGTTTTCAAAGGCTCATTTTTATTCTCCAATCTGTTCCATTTTAGGCATCCTATTCTTGTTTCATGGATACAATGTTTCTCTTATTTTGCTGACATATTTAAATTTTTTATTAAGATTTATTTTGCACATAATAGAGTACACAAACCATGAGAGTACAGCTCAGTGTGAATTTATATGTAAACATGTATATTATAGGGGTGCCAGGGCGGCTCAATCTGTTAAGCGTCCGACTTTTGGTTTCAGCTCAGGTCACGATCTCACAGTTCCTGAGTTCGAGCCCTGCTCAGGCTCCCCACTAACAGTACAGAGCCTGCTTGGGATTCTCTCTTCTTCTTTCTCTGACCCTCCTCTGTGCTTGCTCTCTCTCTCTCTCAAAATAAATAAACTTTTAAAAATCTTTAAGAAAATACATATTTTATGTACATTATATGCTATTATATAAATATATCATAATATTTATATATAATGTAAATGTATATAAATATTAAAGTGTATATCATATGATACATATTATATGATATATTCATATGTTTACAATTAATTGTAACATTTATATAATTATGTGTATTAAATTGTAAATGCTAATAGTAGGATAAGGTGTGTATAGCATATATAACATACATTCATTTATAATTTAAATGTATCCTCATAACTACCACCCAGATCAAAATAGAGAACATCTCCAGCATACCATCAGACTTCCTTGTGCCCTTCTCCCCACAGAAATAACCACTCTTATCATCTCCATCATAATACCCCATTTCTCTCCTCTATTATCTTTTTTTTTTTTCCTTTAGGTAGGCTTCATGCTAAGCATGGAGCCCAACTCTGGGCTTGAACTCATGACTCTGAGATCAAGACCCGAGCTGAGATCAAGAGTTGGGCGCTTAGTGAACTGAGCTACCCAGGAGCCCCTCCTCTATTATCTTTTAAACTAAATATTCTTATATAATTTTTAGCAAGCGATCTCATCATTCACCCTTGACTTTATACAATTGGGTCTGAATTCGTACTTTTACCATTTACTAAATGCAGGAGCCTCATGACACCATAACTCTTGTACTCCTTTCCTGCTCCTTGTGCTAATGTGGTCATGTATTATCCTCCTATGGATGGCAGAGAACACCTAAGACGGGATTGTCACTGGTTTATACAATCAACAGTCCTTTATATTTTCTCTTATTTAGCCTTTTCAGTGCTGCTGGCGGTTCTAGTTTCTTTTGAGTGATCATCTCTTTTCAATTTCAAGAAGTTCCTATGGCATTTTATTGAATCCAGAACTTCTGGCAATAAAGTCTCCCCATTTTTGTTTGAAAATGATTTTATGTGCTTTCATTTCTGAAGGATATTTTCACTAGGTATAGAAGTCTGCTGTCAGTGTTTCTCCTTTTAGCAGTCTGAAGATGTGGCTCCGTTATTTTATGGATTCCATAGTTTCATTGACAAATCAGCTGTCAGTCTAATTGTAGGTTCTTAAGGATATGTTTTTTACTCTAAATGGTGTTTTCTCTTTGTTTTTGGTTTTAGTAATCTGGACATAATGTGACTGAATACTAATTTCTTTTTATTTATTCTGCTTGCAGTTTTCCAAGCTTCTTGAACCTATAGATTAATGTTTTCATGCTCCTGCGTTATCTCTTCAGCTATGGCTTCTGCCCTATTCTACGTCTCCTTTCCATCTCAGACTCCAGTTGTACATTTGTGAGACCTTTTGCTGTGTCCCACAAATGTTTTATGCCAAGTCTGTTGCTTTTTTCTCCCTGAGCTTCAGTTTGGATTTTTTTTTTTCCTACTGATCTCACTTTTATTTTATTATTTCTATCACCCGTTACGCCAGTCTTCCGTTAAATTCTTCCCATAAGTTCTTAATTTCGGTAATTTTGTTTTCAGTCCAAAAATGTCCATGTTTCTTTTTACAGATTTCCATCTACAAATGAATTCGACATTGAAAGTCTCCATGTTTCACCCATTTTATCCATCTTTTCCTCCATTTACTTTTACACGGTGTTCACGGTTAAAGTCTTTGTCTGTTAACGACGATACTTGTAATATTTCTCGGTCTGCATCAGTTGTTTATTTATGTTTTTATTGGTTATTAACTATATGGTCTTGTCTCTTTGAAAATTTATTTTTTTACTGTATGTCAGACATTATATATAAAAGGATTGTAGAGTCTCCAGGACTTCATCTTTCCTATGTGAAATATCTAGGGTGAAGAGCTAATCACCTCAATCCAGTTGGGAACTGAGATGGATTGGGGTTGGGTTGCAGTTTCAGTAAGACTCAGTTCACCTCTGGTCATACCTTTATCTTGGTGGTCTGAAACCTGACTTAAAGTATTTTATTTGCCTCTCTCAAGTGAAAGTATTAAATTAAACAATGTTGTTTTATATGTTGGGGCCTCTTAGTTGGCACCCAATGAATGCCACCCTCCCCTACTTGACTTGTAAAGAGTTCGAAGAAAAACAATGAGGACCAAACTATTATCTTATGAATAATGGAGGCCACGTTAGCAAACAAAGCTTTCGGCTTATTCCACAAGTTAGCTTGTCAATATTAACTCTCAGATTGGGCAGTCTTTCTTACCTAGTCCCAGGGAGTCCTTCATGGGATCAAGCCTCCTTCTATGGGGGTACTGTGTAGGCATGAGAACACAGCAGAGGACGTTTGGTCCTTGTAAGCAACTTCCTCTCAAGAAGAAATAGGGCAGAGCTGAGCCAAGCATGCTACCTCATCTTCTAAATAATGGTTCCAC
Organism: Herpailurus yagouaroundi; assembly: GCF_014898765.1. Classification (NCBI taxonomy): domain Eukaryota; kingdom Metazoa; phylum Chordata; class Mammalia; order Carnivora; family Felidae; genus Herpailurus; species Herpailurus yagouaroundi. The sequence continues at coordinate 8,290,838 of NW_024412403.1, read as the reverse complement.
CTCTCTAGTGTTAGAGGAAAAGCTCTCACTATGGAAAACAGAAGTGGGGAAAAGGTATGCTCCCTTCTAGCAGTATTACCCAGACTGTGTTCTCTCTGGGGGGCCACAGCACTGAGGCATAACTACCATCCTTGCTTAAGTCATAGTTCCTTTCTTGCATTTACTCCCTATTTAAGAGTTCTAGAATGCCTAGAACATTGTCATCCAAAGGTTATCTTATGGCAGGCCCCCATACATTATCTTAGAGCGAGGGTGGGTAAACTGCAACCTGCAGGCCAAATGCCAAATTGAATTCTAGAAGGTTGTGTTTTGTAAATAAAGTGTTTTGTACGTATGTTTGCTTAACACAACCATATCCTCTTGCCTATGTATCTTCTGTTTTCACACTCCAATGGCAGAGTTGAGTTTCTGGGACTGAGCCTGGATGGCTCCCAAAGCCATAAATATTCACTATCAGGCCCTCTGCAGACAAATTTGTTGACCTCTATCTTGAACCACAACTGGTTCTATACCAATCTTTTCTCTCTCTCTCTTTTGTTTCCCTTTTTTTCTCTTTCTTTCTTTCTTTCTTTCTTCTTCTTCTTCTTCTTTTTATCAACTTTCTTTTCTTTTTTTTTTTTTTTAATTTTTTTTTTCAACGTTTATTTATTTTTGGGACAGAGAGAGACAGAGCATGAACGGGCGAGGGGCAGAGAGAGAGGGAGACACAGAATCGGAAACAGGCTCCAGGCTCTGAGCCATCAGCCCAGAGCCCGATGCGGGGCTCGAACTCACGGACCGCGAGATCGTGACCTGGCTGAAGTCGGACGCTTAACCGACTGCGCCACCCAGGCGCCCCAACTTTATTTTCTTTATTAAACAATCAGCACACCCAGTGTGGAGCTTAAACTCATGACCCTAAAATGAAGAGTCACATGCTCTACTGACTAAGCCAGCCAGGGCACCCACCCTCCCCTTTCTGAGTTTTATTTAAAAAAAAGAAGTATAACTGGATAAAAGACCAGGTTCATTCTCCTCTACTGATAACAACTGCCAACACCTTAAGATCTCTGAATATTTCTCAAGGGTGCTTCTTTCTGCCTTTTAAGCAACATAGCTTCCAATCAGAAAAGCCAATACACAGTATTGACCCGGGAATTATATAGAAACAGGGCATTCATTACTCATATCAGCCTTGCAGGTTTCCTGTAAGACAAAGTCAAGCAAGGTTACCTATCAATTTCACACAGCAGTTAGTGACAAACTGATCGCGAATGATAAGGTGACCTTGCGTTCATTCTCTCTAAAGCATGATCATCTCACCTTTGGACAGGTGGGATAGGTGCTTATGCATACCTTACCATCGTAAATATCTCTCCATCAGAATATACTTGTGTCAATTTGACCAGGAACATCTTCCAGGCTATTTGGCAGTCACTCTGGCTCATTCAGCTCATTTATTCTTGAAACCATAGCCAGGTAACACACAAGCAGCAGGAGCTCTGTTGGTTCGAATGTACTCTTACTCCTTCTGGAAAGGTCAGTTGCTGGTGTCAGTTGTGGCTTTGGATATGAATTGGCTTCCTCGATGGCTGCTTACCCAAGATTTGTACACCTGCATGAAAGGCTAAAAAATGAGTTAATGTTTTTACATGTTGGGGTATCCACATATTGCTTTTAAATTACCCACCCTTGTGTAGACAAGTGGCTGCATTCCATAGGCTCTCAGAGGAACATGGAGGCAAAATCTCATATGGCATAGACCATGCGTAATAGTGGTGACAGTGATGATGATACTATGACACTGCCTGACGTACACTGAATTCTCAGTCAATATGTTCACTTCCAATCTCCTGGGACTCATCCTGCAGGATTTTCCTTCCCCTTGTAGGTCACACTCGGCCATAAGGCTTGCTCCAGCCAAAGGCTTGTCGCAGAGAAGAAGCAGCATTAGAAGCCATCACATCTCTTTTCCGTCTCTGTAGAGTCAGGCATGTCTCAAGAGAGACTTGCTTTTAGCCCAGGTCCTGAAATAAAGAATACGCGGTGCAGAGCCTCAGATCGCGGACATGTGTTTTGAAGAAGAGATCAGCCGCAGCAAGCCGCAGAGACTTGTTAGAACAAAGTTATGTTGTAGCATTGGGATTATTTGTTAGTTATAACCTAACTTAGTGAAAGCCAACTAATATGATGATAACTTGGATTTGGGGTGATTTTTCTGTGATGCTCAGAGCACTAAAAAGATTATATTCTCCTGGCCAAACATAAGCAGTGTGGGAAAGGTGACTTAGACGTTTTAACTTGCTTAGTGTTACCTAATCAATCAATAATTAAGATTCAATAATTAAGATAACATCTGCAGACAACCTATCCTCAAAACTCACCAACATTTCCCAAAGTAAACACTAAAGACCATACTAGTAATATTCTTACATTTCTCCCCAGGTCATTAAGGTAAAAACCGTTGATCATGTTGTTCAAAAATATTCCCGGATTTTGCTTTTCATAACTGCTATGGGTCATCTGTTTGCTCAGTTGCTATTACTTGGGGGTAAAACAAGAAATTTTAAACCCGTAGGTATAGTACATCTAAATGTATAAAATGTAGATAAATGTTGTGAATGCAAAGGAAACATCAGCGTATTAATTAAATACATGTATGGTCAATTTATCGTCTGTTGCAGCAAAAAGCGCCCAGTAACAGCGATGCCTGGCTCAGTCGGTTGCAAGTTTGAGCCCCACGTTGCGTGTAGAGATCACTAAAAAATAAGGAGAATAAACTTAAAGAAACAAACAATTGTCAATTAAAAAAAGTGTACAGTAACAAAGGTAATGTGACTTCAACAATGATAAAACAACAGACTACAGAGCACACAACACAGACGTAGAGTGAAAACAGCCCGAGAGAATCCTGATTGGATGATAGCACTTCTGTGAATCTCAAAAACTGGCAAAATCTATCGTGACAGGAAACGGAGCAGGGGGGTTACCCAGATACTGGTTGGGAGAGGGCAGGAGGGAGCATTCTGGGGGGCTGAAAATGCTCTATGTGCTGATCTGAGTGCTGATGGCACAGGATACACACATGTGAAAATTCCTCCAGCCGGTCACGTAAGACTTGTGCACTGTGTGTCAGTTATTCTTTCCATTAAAAAAATTTTTTTAAGGTAACCTGCTTTAAGATTCATGAATGAAAACTTGCCACTGGGAGCATAGGGTATTCATTACCCCCTTAAGAAAACATTTAAAACCAGCATTTAAGCCCCATGGTGTTGGCAACAAGTTGACATCCGATAGTAGAGTCAAACAGTTAATAGCACTAACTCGGTAGGACACGAGAAAGCTCCAACTGACAAATAGGATGTAACTTTTATACTTAAAACTTTTTAAAGTTCTTTTCTTCTCCCAAAAAGGATGCCGTTGTAGAAATAGTAAAATTCAGATTCTTTGATTGAAGATTTTATTTGATTCTTCATATTAGGAGCTATGATTAGACTGTGGAGTGATTCACTGTGATTAAGATGTATTAGAAAATGCTGTTTTAGGGGGCGCCTGGGTGGCTCAGTCGATTAAGCAGCTGAATTTGGCTCAGGTCACGATCTCACCGCTTGTGAGTTTGAGCCCCGTGTTGGGCTCTGTGCTGACCGCTCAAAGCCTGGAGCCTGCTTCAGATTCTGTGTCTCACTCCCTCTCTGCCCCTCTGCCCACTCTCTCTCTCTCTCTCTCTCAAAAATAAAAAAACATTAAAAAAAGTTTTTTTTTTAAAAAGAAAGAAAATGCTGTTTTATATGTTAAATCTTTTATGGGGATATTGTTTACCTAGTTAGTGTTTGAAGCTTACAATGAATAAGATGTGGTGGTGTCTCATATGAAGACTACAGAGGAGGACAGGTGTCCTGTCCTGAATAAGTTGACAGTGTCATTAGGATTTACCAAAAAATATGCTCAAAGTAGGTGACAGATGATGTAGATGGGAAGCCAAGTGAGTATTAGTACTAACATATCGCAGAAGCAGCGGGGCAGAGACGATTGGAAAAGTTTTCACAGAAGATTTAGGATTTGAACTTAACCTTGACAGATGGGTAGAATTTCAAGTGGGCATAGAGTTTTCCAGGCAAGAAAGAGAGCAATGTGAAGAAGAAATAAAGGTGAGAAACCACCAAGAGAACTTCTCGCGGCTGTGGTCTATGGTTTGACAGGCTGGAAGTTTGCATGAGGCAAGAACGAGGGATGTGACTGGAAAGGTGGATGCTGGCTGTGAGTGTCATGCTCATGGTTTTGAACTATGTTTGCTGTGTGGAGTCACCAAAGATTTCTGAACGGGTGCTTAAGATGGTAAAAAAATTGCATTTTCAGAAGATTATTTGAAGGCTGCTGTTTGCAGGATTCATTGGATGCAGGAAGACCAAGCCGGAAGCATGAGGTGGTCAAGAGAGGAAAGCTCAGCCCCATGGTGGCCGTGGTACAAGTGGAGAGGCAGGGATAAGAACCGGTGGATCCTCTAGAAATGAATGGCACCGGCTGGATGGCTGATGGGGATGAGGAGAACCAAGTGAGAGGTGAGAGGGACAGTTTGGTATTATCTATTCTCTTGTGGGCCAGTCTGATTAGCTCGTGGTAGCTGCTTGAGGTGGTGTATAGAGCAGGGCTGGGAGGCCACCTCCAAGTCCTCCAGAAAGACCAGAGTAGACAATCAATTGTGCTATTGACCTTGAATAGCCAAGGGGAGGCCATGAGTGTAAAGAACTGAGCTTTATTTAGCAGCAGCATGCTTTTACAATACCATTCAGCTTCTGACTCAGTTCTTCTTCAGTGAATCCAGCAATGCAATGCAATGCAATGCAATGCAATGCAATTCAATTCACCTCAATGTATGTGGCACATAATTGAGATCCTGAAGAGTTTTTGGTTTAAATAATCTGATCTTTTGGGCTTCCGTGTCACCACCGACTTCTGGTCTTCTTCCTCTGTCTAACACCACTTCTCGGTATCCTTTGTCAAGTCCCTTCCCTCGCCCCCCTTGGACCTTCAAATATTGGGATTCCAGAGGACTTATCTTGGGCTCTCTCCCTTCACACCTCTCTTATCTATCTGCATGGCTTCAAAAGCCATTTGAACACACAGAAATTCAGAAATTTATCTCTACTTTTCTCCTGAGATCATTTGGGCACACACCACTGTCTATTCAACATCTCCATTTGGATTAAACTCAGGAGATCCAAAACTGAACTCAAAATAATGCCTCACTAATCTACCTCTTTCAGTATTTCCTGGCTCAGGAAATGGCTCCACCATGTACCAGGAAGTCACCTTTGACAATTTCTCCTTCACCCCTTCCTCCAACACCCCACCCCGCTTCCCTTCCACAATACAATCAATCACCAAGTCCTATGAAAACATAGTACCTCTCATTATATATTATTTCTTATTTGTTTCTTTTTCTTTTTAATTTTTTAATGTTTTTTAAAAAAAATTTTTTTTAACATTTATTTTATTTTTGAGACAGGGAGAGACAGCATGAACGGGGGAGGGTCAGAGAGAGAGGGAGACACAGAATCTGAAACAGGCTCCAGGCTCTGAGCTGTCAGCACAGAGCCTGATGCGGGGCTCGAACTCACGGACCACGAGATCATGACCTGAGCCGAAGTTGGATGCTTAACCGACTGAGCCACCCAGGTGCCCTTTAATGTTTTTATTTATTTTTGAGACAGAGAGAGACAGAGCATAAGCAAGGGAGGGGCAGAGAGAGAGGGAGACACAGAATCCAAAGCAGGATCCAGGCTCTGAGCTGTCAGCACAGAGCCCGACACGGGGCTCGAACTCAAGGACTGTGAGATCATGACCTGAGCTGAAGTCGGACGCCCAACCGACTGAGCCACCCAGGCACCCCATTTGTTTCTTGAATCCATCCAATCCCCTCCAGCGCCAACACTCCAAGCCAATTGCCATGGTTTTTGTGTTTTTTCCCGGTTCAACTACTGTTATTAGTGTATTTTTTCCCAGTTCAACTACTGTTATTAATAACCAACTGTTTAATGAAATGCACCCTTTTCCTCTGTTTTTAAAAAAAATTTTAATGTTTATTGATTTTTGATTTTTTTTTTTCAACGTTTATTTATTTTTGGGACAGAGAGAGACAGAGCATGAACGGGCGAGGGGCAGAGAGAGAGGGAGACACATTATCGGAAACAGGCTCCAGGCTCTGAGCCATCAGCCCAGAGCCCGACGCGGGGCTCGAACTCACAGACCGCGAGATCGTGACCTGGCTGAAGTCGGACGCTTAACCGACTGCGCCACCCAGGCGCCCCAATGTTTATTGATTTTTGAAAGAAAGAGAAACAGAGTGTGAGGGGGGAGGGGCAGAGAGAGAGGGAGACACAGAATCTGAGCAGGCTCCAGGCTCTGAGCTGTCATCACAGAGCCTGATGTGGGGCTTGAACCCACAAGCTGTGAGGTCTTGACCTGACCTGAAGTCAGATGCTCAACTGACTGAACCACCCAGGTACCCCACCCTTTTCTTTTTAAAAGTTACTGTAGCTTTGTAATATGTTTTTTAAATTATTTGTTTATTTATTTATTTATTTATTATTAACAAAAAAATTTTTTAATGTTTTATTATTTTTGAGAGAGAGAGAGAGAACAAGCAGGGGAGGGGGCAGAGAGAGAGGGGGACACAGAATCAGAAGCAGGCTCCAGGCTCTGAGCCACCAGCACAGGCCTGACGTGGGGCTCAAACCCACAGACCGTGAGATCATGACCTGAGGTGGCCGCTTAACCGACTGAGCCACTCAGGTGCCCCAAAATTATTTATTTATTTAAGTAATCTCTACACCCAACATGGGGCTGGAACTTCAAGACCCAGAGATCAAGAGTCTCATGCTCTTTCCTACTGAGCCAGCCAGGCGCCCCTTATTGTAGTGAGAATATTTTTATAAAACCAGAAGTGGTTGCTATCAAATGCTTTTTTATTGTCAATAGAAGCAAACAATTATTTTCTCTTTGAATATTTTAATATTGTAAATTGTTTTAATAGATTTTTTAATAGCAACACACCTTTTCATTTTCTTTAATGTATTCCACATGTTCATTGAAATAGTCGTGTAATGTTTGTCTGATATTTTATTTAGAATTCCTGCCTCGTCAGGTTTGTTTGTTTGTGTTGTTTGGTTGTTTAAGTAAGCTCTAGGCCTAATGTGGGGCTTGAACTCATGACTCTGAGATCAAGAGTTGAATGCTCTACTGACTGAGCCAGCCAGGTGCCCCACCTTGTCAGTTTTAAATGATACTACTCTGTCATTTTGTTTATGCTACTGTAGTGGGTTTTTGTTTTGACATTAAGCTATCATTGCAGAAAAGGTTGGGGACATCTTGTTTGCAATCTAGGACAATTTAGATAGTATTGGCATTATCTATCTATCTCTTAAAGATTGGGTTGAATTCTATGGTTAAATCCATCTGGCATTTTTTTGTGAGAGGCTTTGTCGTTTTAGTTTCCTGTCTCTTCTGGGGTCAACTTTGTTAATTTACATTTTCCATGAAAAGTGTCCATTTCTTTTTTTTTTTTTTAAGTTTATTTATTTATTTTGAAAGAGACAGAGACAGCACAAGTGGGGAAGGGGGGAGAGAGAGAGAGAGAGAGAGAGAGAGAGAGAGAGAAACCCAAGCAGGCTCTGCACGGCCAGTGCCCAGAGCCCGATGAAGGGCTTGAACCCACAAAGCCTTGAGATTATGACCTGAGCCAAAACCAAGAGTCAGACGCTTAACTGACTGAGCCACCCAGGCACCCTGAAAATTATTCATTCTGGTTTCCTATGCATTTGCATAGAGTTGAGCAACGCATTTCAAGTTACGCTTTAACAGTATCTCAGGAGTTCTGACTTAGTTTTTTTTATTGTGATTATTTCTCTAGATATTATGCAGTTTCGATTGTTTTGTCTCTTATACCCGAATGTTGTTTATGAAAGAATTTTTCAACTTCCAGGAAGTAGCACCTTTTTGGTTTTTAGTGTATTATTTATATCTAGTTATACCACATTGTGATTAGGAACTGGTATTTTGTGCTATTGCTATTTTGAGGAATTATTGGTTATATGGGGAGAAGAATTGAGATTTTTTGTGATCTAATATGTTATCAGTTTTTGTGAATGTTCTGTGAGTACTTAAAAAGCAGCTTGTTGTGAGAATACAGTATATGTATCATTTTCATCTACCTCAATAATTACGTTATTCAGATCTTTTACATACTTATTCATTTCTGTTAATTTGACCTGTCATAGACAGAGAGAGTCTTCTGTTTCATTCCTTATGTTTCTAGTAATTTTTGTTTTGTGGGTGTTAATGCCTTTAAAATATCCTTTTTTTGTCTCTTTTTTTTGCCTTGAATTAACCAATGTGTGAAATAAAAATCATGTTACCTGCTCTCTTTCTTTAGCGCTTACCTCATATTTCTTTACGGATTCTTTGATTTGCAACCATTGTGCAAAACCCTCCAGAGGGTTCCATCTCACACAGAGAGAGGGTAAAGTCTGTCTGACGGCCTGCAGAATCCTATGTGGCCTGGCTTCCCTGATTACTCATCCGTATAGTTCTCCTCAATCCCCACTTCTTTATCAGCTTAATTTTTCTCTGTAGGACTCCCTGTCATTTGACACACCGTATATTTTCTTGTTTATTATCTGTCTCCTTCTTCTAAAACAAAGCATTTTTAGGGTAGTCATTTTGGTTCATGGGTAGTTTGCAGGCACCTATTATACACCTGACACACAGTAGGACAATAAATACTAATGAACAGGTGAACCTTGCTGAGTCACTCTGTTTTAGGTATTTCTCTTGTAGACGGTTTGGCTTAGTGATCCAAATGGAGATGATTTTTTTCTTTAGATGTCATATTTTGACCCCTCACTATAAGCAATGTTAGAATTACTATTCTTCCTCCCTGTCCTTTTCCTCCTACCATGCAATTCTACTAAATCACTAGGTTTTCTTTTGAAGTTCACCTTTATGTCTTTAAATATGCTGATCCCTCATTTATTGGCTCTAAATGATATCTTTGTATTTCTGGTTATAAAAAGGATGGAGAAATACAGTTCCCACCCTCTTTCCACATTGCCCACAGGCTTTCTGAGTTATTTCATTTTTTACATTCTCCGGGGTTTCAGTGTTATTATCCTATTTGATGACCACAGTCTCCCTGCTTGTCATATAGTTACATGGGCTTAATGTTCATCACTGCTTTATATGTGGTCATGCTATCTTAGCTGGTTAAATTGCATTCTGTAGTAATTTCTTTAAAAAGCGTTCATGGGAACGGTAGTCCCTGTGTGAAATTCTGAGGTTGCATACACTTCCCTGGAGGAGGCCAGGAATGCTCTTTAATTGCTGTTGTGAAAAAGTCTGGGGTTCGTGTACTCCTTCCTTCTTATAAGGAGAATGGCTATCTATACATCTGGTTTACCAAAGACAACCCCAGTTCATGCTGTTGCACCAATGTAACAACTAATAACTAATAACCCATTTTGACTCCCTCGGTTGTTCCAGTTAAATAACAAATTATGTGGTCATCCTACATAACTTGATCTTTTTACAGGATGCCTAAAGAAGTATCTTTGAAGAACAGAAACTTTGAGATAATATAGTAATGTTTATCCTTTTATGTGTGTTTTTTCCCCCTGGAACAAGTTATTTCCTTATACTCTATAAAGTCCTCTTTTATTTTTGGAAAGTTTTCTTGAATTGTATCTTTAAATATTTTTTCGTATACTCTCCGCTCTCCACCTTGTCTTCATTGTTGTTGTTTTGTTTTGTTTTCTTCTAATGGGATGAAGGTTATGTATGTTGGATCTTATTGGTATTGGTCTTCCGTATATTCTTTCTAATCCATTAAAAATATTTATTCATTTTTATTTTATTTTTTTTCTTGCTCTTCTTTTTCCTATGTTCCATTTCCATTCTTACGCTTTCCACAATGTTCTTTCTTCTTTGCGTTGCTCTCAGTTTGACCTTCATTTCCAGGATTTTTTTTTCAATTTCCTTTCTAAGCTTTCATTTTGGGGGGTTGTCTGGGCATTTTTCCTGGCCACTTATATCTCTATTTGCACTTTTGCATTGTAGGGGAAACACATTCACTGAGCTTTTGTAGTTCAGTGTTATCTGTTCGATTTTCATCTACTCTCACAGTGTTCATCTTCGTTACGGCAATATTTTTCTATCTAATGTTCATCATTTTTCATTTTTTTCCTTTTTTCGTGTACTTCTGACAATATAATTCTATCAGTTCTATTTTAATTCACTTTGAGATGAAGTAGACTGAGTAGACTAAGTTTTGTATGGACAAACACAGGTTCAGAAGGAGGAGGGGCCAAGGTTATCTTTCTGAATATTAGATAGTGTGCCTGGATGTACTCTTTCCACTTTTATTTCTCCCAATGACCAAAAGTCAGCTCTGCAGTGCTGTTCCTAATGCTGAGTCTCTCTGCTCCAACTTTTCTCACTAACAAGATGCCTCTCCTGCAAATATGGCTTTTCCATGTGATTTTTTTTTTTAATTTTTTTTTTTCAACGTTTATTTATTTTTGGGACAGAGAGAGACAGAGCATGAACGGGGGAGGGGCAGAGAGAGAGGGAGACACAGAATCGGAAACAGGCTCCAGGCTCCGAGCCATCAGCCCAAAGCCCGACGCGGGGCTTGAACTCACGGACCGCGAGATCGTGACCTGGCTGAAGTCGGACGCTTAACCGACTGCGCCACCCAGGCGCCCCTGTGATTTTTATTCAGTACCAATTCCTTGCCTATTAAGAAGCTGTGTCCATTTAAACTATTAAAGTCAGAAAAAGGGACACCTGGGTGGCTCAGTCGGTTGAGCTTCCAGATCATAATTTCGGCTCAAGTCATGATCTCACAGTTCTCTGGCTGACAGCATGGAGCCTGCCTGGAATTCTCTCTCTTCTTCTTTGTCTGCCACTCCCCTGGTTGCTGCATTCACTCTCTCTCAAAATAAACAAGTAAACATTTTTTGTTTAAGTCAGAAAAAGGGGAGTCTGAGTGGCTCAGTCAGTTAAGTGTCCAACTCTTGATATCGGCTCAGGTCATGATCTCACAGTTCGTAACTTCAAGCCCCAAATCAGGCTCCACACTGGGTTGGTCTGGCAAATTAGTCTCACACACACACACACACACACACACACATACACACACACAAGTAGATGGAAAGGCAAGAAATACTACTAGTGATAAAGAGGGACATTTCATAGTACTGGAAGGGTGAATTCAACAGGAAGACAGAGGAATCATAAATGTATGCCTATCTAAATGTATGTATATCTTCAAAGTATGAAAAGCAAAATTTGTCAGAAATTAAAGAGAAATAAACAAATCCACAATTTCTGATCTCAATAACTGATAAAACAAGCAAGAATAATCAGTATAATCATGGTAGATTCGAATAGCATTGGTAGCCAAATCAACCCAATTGGTATTTATAAATCATGTCACCCCAAAACTGCCCAGTAACACTATTTTCAAGTGCACCTGAAACAGTTGCCAAAATAAATCATACATTGAGCCGTATATTGATGTATAAGTCTTTTCAAAAATAAATAAATGAATAAATAAATAACTCATTTATTTTGAGAGAGAGAGAGCATGTGTGCATGTGCACACACACACATGTGAACACAAGCAGGGGAGGGGCAGAGAGAGACAGAGAGAGAGAATCCCAAGCAGGCTCTACACTGTCAACACAGAGCCTGATGGGGGGCTCGAACCTATGAACCTTGAGATCATGTCCTGAGCTGAAATCAAGAGTCAGATGCTTAACCAACTGAGCCATTCAGGCACACCAGTGACACACAAGTCTTAACAAATCTCAAAAGACTGAAGTCACACAAAGCATGTTTCCTAACTACAGTGAAATTAAAGTTGAAATCAAAAACAAAACTAACCAGTAATATCTGAATATTAAATAACACATTCTTTTATTATTATTATTATTATTATTTTTAACGTTTTTATTTATTTTTGGGACAGAGAGAGACTGAGCATGAACGGGGGAGAGGCAGAGAGAGAGGGAGACACAGAATCGGAAACAGGCTCCAGGCTCTGAGCCGTCAGCCCAGAAACCGACGCGGGGCTCGAACTCACGGACCGCGAGATCGTGACCTGGATGAAGTCGGACGCCCAACCGACTGCGCCACCCAGGCGCCCCGAAGTAACACATTCTTAACTAACCCATGAGTCAAATAAAAATCAGAATGAAAATTGAACATATTTTGAATTCAAACCATAATACTTTTTTAAAAGTTTTTATTTATTTATATTTGAGAGAGAGAGAGAAATCACACATGTGCTCACATATGCAAGGAGCAGAGAGAGAGGGAGACACAGAATCCAAAGCAGGCTCCAGGTTTTGAGCTGTCAGCACAGAGCCCGACATGGGGCTCAAACTCACAAACCATGAGATCATGACCTGAGGGGAAGTTGGATGCTTAACTGACTGAGCCACCCAGGCGCTCCTAGCAAAATGTGGAGGATGTAGCGAGAGCAATGCTTAAAAGAGAATGTATTGCTTTAATGCATAAATTAGAAGAAACGTTGAAAATCAATTATTTAAACTCCATCTGAAAAAGCTAGAAAAATATGATGAAATTTAACCCAAAGAAAGTAGAAAGAAATAAAATACTTAGGAGCAGAAATCAGTGAAATGGAAAAATAGGCTGACAATAGACACAATCAACAAGACCAGAAGTTGGTCTTTTAAAAAGATTAATAAAAATAATATAACATTTATCAGACTGATGAATAAAAAAGAAAGAAAATACAAATTATTAATATCAGTCATGAAAACTGAGATATCACCACAGATCCTACAGACATGAGAGCATAATAGGACATTCAAAACAAAGTTAAGTTGACAGGTTAGGTGAAATGGAGACATTTTTTGAAAAAATTCATTCATCAAAATTGATACAAGAAGAAACATAATATATAGATATTCTCATATCTTTTAAAGAAATGGAATATATTATTAAAAAATAGTCTTTCTATAGGGGCACCTGGATGGCTCAGTTGGTTGAGCACCCAACTCTTGATCTCAGCTCAGGTCTTGATCTCAGAGTGGTGAGGCCAAGCCCCATGTTGGGCTCCGAGCTGGGTGCAAAGTCTACTAAAACAAAGCAAAACAAAACAAAAGGCCCACTATAAAAACATCAGGCTCAGGTGACTTCACTGGTAAATTCTTCCGAAAATTTAAGGAAGAAATGATACTAATCTTATACTACTTTTTCACAGAAATGAGAAAAAGGGGATATTCGCTAACTCATTTTTTGAGGTGGTATAACTTTGATAATAGAACCCGACAAAAACATTGTAAAGTTATAGACCAGTATCCCTGGTGAATGCAAAGATCTTAAACAAAATATTAGCAAATTAAATCCAACAATTTAGGTTAACACATCATTACCAAGTACATTTAGCATTTGAAAAGCTATTATTAACTAAAAAGTCACTAACAAAATAAAGGAGAAAAACCAAAGGGTCATCTCAATAGATGCAGAAGAGTCCTTCAGTGAAATTCAATACATCAGTCACAAAAACACTCAGTAAAGTAGGAAGAGAAGGATATTTCCCGACTTGGTGAGAGTATCTACAAAGGCCTATGGATAATGTACAAAAATTCTGAATTGTGAGATAGCAAATGCTTTTCCCTCTGGGTTCAGGGAAGAAAAAACATTTGCTCTCACCATTTATCTTCAACATAATACTGGCGGTTCAAATCAGTGTAAGAGCAGAAGAAGTAAGGGACAAAAAAAGCTTATAGTTTGAAAAGAAAGGAGTGACTGGGTGGCTCAGTCAATTAAGCGTCCAACTCTTGATTTTGGCTCAGGTCATGATCTCAAGATTGGTGAGATTGAACCCCATGCTGTTAGCGCAGAGGCTGCTTGGGATTCTGTCTCTCCCTCTCTCTCTGCCTCTCCCTTGCTTATGCTCGCTCTCTCTCTCTCTCTCTCTCTCTCTCTTAAAATAAATATATAGACTTAAAAAAAAAGAAAATGAAGAAGTCAAGTGTTATCCACAGATGATTCTATACACAGAAAATCCAAAGAGAGTTATACAGTCTATTAGAACTAATCAGTGAATTCAGCAAAGCTGTGGGATACATAGTCAAAATACCGAAATCAATTGTTTATATACGTTAGCCACGAAGAAATTGGAGAATGAAAACTAAAGTGAGAAATCTGTTTTAAACAGCCCTTCTAACACTACTGAAGATGTTTACTTTTCCTCACTCCTCACTAAAGCCTGTGTTGATCACTGCTATAAGAGATGTGAAAGACACTCTAGTGGAAAGGTCTGTGTACATTTAAAGTAGTGTTGTGGGTAAAGTTCTCATCCCAGAGTGTTTTAGACGGGGAGAACTTTGCACGGGGAAGCACAAGCAAAACGGAATCATGAGCAATTTGTGGTATTACCTTCAGGGTATCCATAAGTTAAACCAGATCATTATTCACAGACTTGGAAAACGCTGGGACAAGAAGTCATGGCTGTAAGGCAAGAAAGAAAAAAATCAGATATTTCCTTAATACCCACTTGAAAAAGAGGAAAAGCAATTAGAAAGCAGCCCATTAAAGGGAAACACCAAGCCAGTAGGTCTCCAACCAGCTATCGAATGTGCCCATAGTACAAATGATGCAACAAATATGTTCTCTTGCTTCTGCCCAAGTTTCAGGAACCGGCTCATTGAGTTTTTGAGCAGTAAAGAATTTGAGAGATGACTCCGTATACTCTCCCCACCCCACCCCCATCCTTTGCACAGATGAGAGATGGCAGCCCAGAGGGGCTGTGAGGTTTGCCCAAAGTTGAAGCACCAATGAACTGCAGAGTGGTAGCACACGGGCCAGCTGACGCCTCTTCCGGGGGCCTCTCCACTCTTCTGCCTTCCTTCTGTCGGGTTTTGAGAGAGAATTTACAAAGCGTTCGCAGCAATTTGAAGGAAAGACCACCAGCCACAAAGGTAACCCGGTGTCACCAGCAGTCTTGGAACCTGGAGGTTCCCCTGTAGGGGAGGAAGGACTTTCCTCTACCCTCCTAGGCTGTGTAGCTGGGTGTATGAAATAGACAGACAGCAGGCACATTCACAGCAGAAAAGGTCGACAGATGTATTCACTTTTAATATAAGGCACACAGGGGCGTCGTAGGAAAAAAGAGAATACTGAAAGGTGGGTGAGACTTGAAAGCTTATGTATGTCTTAATAGGGGAATGAGGGGGGTGTAGCCAACTTAGGGGACGGCAGATGACTTTAGGGAAGCAGAAGGGGCCCTCAGAAGACTAGATGGGATGCATGACAGTTTCTTCTAGTCTCATGTCTCCAGTGATGAGAGTCTATCTTCCCTGCTGAAGACACTCCTGGGAGGGGATAGATGACCAAGTTCCTTTTGGAGATGTCTCCAGGCAGATGAGGGATTTCAGAGAGAGTCGGCCCTGCACCTGCTGTTCCTCAGTGCCTTCCGTTCAAAATAATCAATGTACCAAAAGTCATATGTTGGGGTGGCTTGTCCTGAAGTTCTTCATGAGAAACAGTCTTGATACAAACTCTTTCTTTTTCTGCAGTCCTCATCACCTCCCTGCCAGGCATTCCAGAGTGAATCATTAAAAGCTGGGTGTGGGCGGTGTGGGAGGGTGAGGTGGAAACTCCAAAAGACTATATGGAGAGAAATGCTTCAGACTATGGACCTGGGATTCCCCAAGACAAGGGTCATCTGACCCCCTCCTTTCTATCCCAGAACTTGCCATATTATAGTTTTTCTGGTGCATGGCTGGTCTTCCCCACTGGCCTCTGACTCTTTCAGATTTGGAGCCCCATCCAATTTATCTTTGTATCTCCCGCATGATCAGGGTGTCTGACACAGTGCAGGTATTCAAATACATGTGGAGTCAATACATGCGGCAACTTCTAACTCGGTGTGTAAAAAATGGCGGCCGTAGGCCCGAAAGTGTCATCTAAGAGAAGAATGTAGGATGAAGGCTAGTTCTGGTTTGACAAGTTGAGACCTCCGGTTTGTTGCTGTTGTTGTTGTTTCCTCGTTTACTTATGTTTAACCACTCACTGTCTGGATTTCCTTCTTGACAAAAACTTGTAACATACAAAGTCGTGAACGGTGCACACTTGCACTCTCACTCCAGGGCAAAGGATTCGGTCCCTTTGCAGATCCAGGGATCAGAAAATAGGCCGTACTCTAATACGATGTCATGGGTATTGACGGAACTATTAACTCCCAGCTGGCTTTGATATATCCTGTGGGGCGCCTGGGTGGCTCAGTCGGATGAGTGTCCGACTTCCGCTCAGGTCATGATCTCACGGTCTGTGGGTTCGAGCTCCGCATCGGGCTCTGTGCTGACCGCTCGGAGCCTGGAGCCTGCTTTGGATTCTGTGTCTCCCTCTCTCTCTGCTCCTCCCCTGCTCATGCTCTGTCTCTCTCTGTCTCAAAAATAAATAAAAAACATTAAAAAAAAAAAAGATATATCCTGGGGTTTTTCGGGCTTAAAAATGCTGCAAAGTGTTGGAACTGACATTCCTTTCATACTTTTCTCCCTTATGGAGAGATGTGTCTGCTTTTTGTTGTTGGAGCTACTGACTATCAGGGACCTCCAATCAATAGCTTGGACAAAGCTGCAGGTACAGCAAATGTCACATGGAAAATTGAAACACGTCACAGAAAGCAGACGGGAGATGGGCGCCTGGGTGGCTCAGTCGGCTACGCGTCCGACTTCAGCTCAGGTCACGACCTCAGGGTTCGTGAGTTCGAGCCCGGCGTCAGGCTCTGTGCTGACAGCTCACAGCCTGGAGCCTGCTTCTGTGTCTCTGTCTCTTTCTGCCCCTCTCCCCGCTTGTGCTGTTTCTCTCTCTCTCTCTCTCTCAAATAAATAAAAAGAAGAAAGCAGATGAGAGAAAGATTAGTAAGAAGGGAGGATATGAAAGTAGTTCCTAAGAACCTAGCAAATAAAGGGGCGTCTGGGTGGCTCAGTTGGTTAAGCATCGGACTTCGGCTCAGGTCATATCTCACAGTTGGCGAGTTGGAGCCCCACGTCCGGCTGTGTGCTGACCGCTCGGAGCCTGGAGCCTGCTTTGGATTCTGGGTCTCCCTCTCTGTCTGCCCCTCCCCCACTCATGCTCTGTGTCTCAAAAATAAATTAAAAAAAAAAAAAAGAACCTAGCAAATAAGGAAGGAAACCAATATTTCTTGGATGTCCACCAGGTTCGTGGTATTCTGGCCTCATTGTTCCCTTTTTTTTTTTTTTTTCCAGAAATGAGAAGTGGGAAGAAGCCTATTTTATGATAACCTGGGCCATTAGAACCTATAGAGACATAGAGCCTGTTTTTTCTCCTGATTACCAATAATTGTAAAAAATCTGAAAAAAGGCACAGAGAAGATAAATGTCACCTGAAATTGCACTACCCAATGACAAATATTACAAAAATTTATTTTAATAATGTACTTTAAAAAAAGTATGCACTTTTTATTACAAAATTAAATACTACTACTTTATAACCTCCTTTTTCTTTTAACAGACTGTGATCATTTTTCTCATGTCATGAAATATTCTTTTATTATGTGTTCTATTTTGACATGGTATGCCACATTTCTTGTTTTTCAATTTTTTGTTTGTTTGTTTGTTTAGAGAAAGAGAGAGTGGGGGAAGAGGGAAGAGGAATGAGAGAGAGAAAGAGAGAGAGAGAATCCTAAGCAGGCTCCATGCTCAGCATGGAGCCTGACACAGGGCTCGATCCCACGATCCTGGTATCATGACTAGAGCCCAAATCAAGGGCTGGGCCCTCAAATGACTGAGCCTTCCAGGCGCCCCCATGATATGCCACATTTTTAAACCGAGGCTCCCCTGCTGGATGTTTAGGTTGTTTTCAATGTTTCAACTTGACGAAATCCTTGAAGCTTGTGAAGGAGGTGTGGGGGCTTGGCCCCGGGAAATAGATGAGATAAGCAAATGTTGGAAGCCAAGGAGTTTAAACTCAGGTGGGGAAATCACAATTTTCTTGCAACATTTGAAGGCTGGCATTTTTTTTAAAGATTTCATTTTATTTCATTTATTTATTTATTTAAATGTTTATTTTTGGGGGCGCCTGGGTGGCGCAGTCGGTTAAGCGTCCGACTTCAGCCAGGTCACGATCTCGCGGTCCGTGAGTTCGAGCCCCGCGTCGGGCTCTGGGCTGATGGCTCAGAGTCTGGAGCCTGTTTCCGATTCTGTGTCTCCCTCTCTCTCTCTGCCCCTCCCCTGTTCATGCTCTGTCTCTCTCTGTCCCAAAAATAAATAAACGTTGAAAAAAAAATTAAAAAAAAAATAATAAATGTTTATTTTTGAGAGAGAGAAAGACAGAGCACGAGTGGGGGATGAGCAGACAGAGGGAGACACAGAATCCGAAGCAGGCTCCAGGCTCTGAGCTGTCAGCACAGAGCCCAACACGGGGCTCAAACTCATGAACTGTGAGATCGTGACCTGAGCCCAAGTCAGATGCTTAACCAACTGAGCCACCCAGGCGTCCCTTAAAGATTTCATTTTTAAGTACTCTCTACATCCAAGTGGGGCTTGAACTCACAACCCTGAGATCAAGAGTCACACATGCCACTGACTGAGCCAGCCAGGCACCCCGAAGTTTGGCATTTCTAAGAGGAGTTTGACTTGGTCTGTGCGGAGCCAACAGGGAAGACTTCGGGTGGGTGGAAAGTCTGGGGAGATCAATTTCTGGTGCATAAAGACAGACTTTCCTCAGCCAAGGGCAGTCAAAAGTCTGGTTAGTTTCAGGAAGTCGTGAGTTTCCAGCTGGTGAAGATGCTTAAGCATAGGCTTAAGATCACGTCTGTGAATATAATGCCTTCACTATGTTTAGAGAGACTGGTGCATTTGAGAGTGTGGAATAAGTCACTTGTTCACCTATTTTTTTTTTTGGAAGGGGAAAGCCAGTTGGGAAAGGCTTCAAAAGTGAAAATTTGAATGCAATGTGCTTATTCTATATATCAGGGCCCAATATTTGCATAATGATTGACAGTTCACAAAGATGATAAAGAATCCCCGTTTATCTTTTTATTTTTCCTGTTACTACTTTTTTATTTATAAGAATCCCCCTTTTAAAACGAGGAAAAAGATCCAGAGAGGCTAAGTTGCCCAGGACCTTACAGCTGGGATGCGGTTGACCCTAGACTAGATCCCCACATTCTTCATCCCTACAACCACTTTTTTCCCAATTGCTCTGATGATTACTAAGGTCACCAACTCTTCTAGAAAGTCCAGATTCACAGGACATTGCCTATGCCCTGCTTACCTGCAAGAAAATGAAAATCCTTTCAATGACGAATGTGACCAGCATGTCGCCATACAGTTAACAGATAAGGTCTCCTGTGTGTTTTTTCTGGCCCATAGCAGCGACTTCACGATTAGGGTTTGGACAGGTTAAGGGCCTGGCTCTTCCCATTCTGATAGCCTACGTGCTTATGATGGCTCAGGTGACTTCTGCCCGGGACAGAGCGCCCTTCCTTAGTGGTCTGAAATCATATACCTCGAACATGTTGGACCCTTTCAACTCAGAACCCTGGACCCCTGGGCTTTGCCCTCCACTCTACCTGCCTCGCTGCACAGCACGTCACCCAGGAATTGGTTCCTGCTTTCTGCTTCCTCCTGAATTCTTGCCTTCATCCCAGTCCTTCTCGGACTAGACATTCTAGAAGGAAATGTCAAGGTCCCATTTTGGCAGCATCTTCAGGTGACCAGCTCCCTGCTGCACCCCTACCACCCCTGGGGGGGGGCCCGCCCGTCGGGCCCCGCCGGCACCCGCCACGGCCGGCCCCCCGGACGCGGCGCCCCAACCCGCCTTTCTAGCCAGAGTAAATCAGAAGGTATCATGACAGTGACATCCCCACCCCCCAAGTCACACTCCTTCCGTGCTTCACTGAAGCCACTGCAGCCTTTCCTGTGGGTTGACAACCCTCCCAGTCAGGATCCCCACCAGTCTTCAGGAAGCCTGCATCCACTGTGGGAGGGAGAGGAAAGCCGGAAGCAGATGGCCACCCCCTTTCAAGCCCGGGTGAAGAAGTGTATTCCTCTTGGTTTTAACCATTTCCTGGTTTCAGCTGCTTGCCTACTGAAGCCACTTCCTGCTGTCTTGCAATCCTGTGGTGGTTTTATTCTCACCAGAACATTTATTTGGTAACTAGTATATGCCAAGCACGGGGGAGGGGAGGTAAAAAAAAAGCCAAGTGAGTTAGGTCTCTGCTCTTGAAGAGCTTCTTTTTCTCCCGGCTGACGGAAAAGGGAGCTTTCAATAAAAACACAGGAAGGTAAAGGCTTTGGCCAGGGAACAAGGCCTTCCAGGGGGGAGAAGAGTATGCAGAAAAGAGCCAGTTATGTTCTGGGGTCTCAACTGGCCAAGAAGGACCTAGGGGTTAGATCGTGACACACTAATAAGTAGTAGAAATGTTATACCCTAGAGGCGCCTGGGTGGCTCAGTAGGTTGTGTGTCCGACTTCGGCTCAGGTCATGATCTCACAGTTCATGAGTTCGAGGCCCGTGTTAGGCTCTGTGCTGACAGCTCAGAGCCTGGAGCCTGCTTCGGATTCTGTGTCTCCCAGTCTCTCTGCCCCTCCCATGCTCTCTCTCTCTCTCTCTCAAAAATAAATTAACGTTAAAAAAAAAAAGAAAGACAGAAACGTTATCCTGAAAGCTAAGAGAGCCCTTTGGGTTGTTCAAATGACACAGCATTTGAGAAAAAGTCCCTGTGGCCCTGGAAAGGAGGGTGACAGAGAAAGGAGACAGGGAAGCTAGGAGGGGGCTTTTACTCTTTATTTTATTCTGTTTTGTTTTCCGCTTTTCAAACCACGTACTTGAATTGTTTTTATTAAAAAAATTAAACATTATCTGGGAAATGGGATTAGTGGCTCCTTTTGTCTGGTCCTCTATACTCTGTGTGTTACATATTTAAGAAGGAAATGTAATAAATAATTTTTGCTTTTTTTCCAACGTTTTTATTTTATTTTTGGGACAGAGAGAGACAGAGCATGAACGGGGGAGGGGCAGAGAGAGAGGGAGACACAGAATCGGAAACAGGCTCCAGGCTCTGAGCCATCAGCCCAGAGCCTGACGCGGGGCTCGAACTCACGGACCGCGAGATCGTGACCCGGCTGAAGTCGGACGCTTAACCGACTGCGCCACCCAGGCGCCCCAATAATTTTTGCTTTTAAGAGTCTGGAAGTAAATTCAGATGTGGGAATAGACAGACGTGTTTGCTTTCCTTCATAAATGGACTTTTGACTATTTGGCCCTGCCCCTGAGTTACTAACAGTGCAGGCAGGCAGCTATATAGATGTTAAAAGACTCAGCAACACAGGGGCGTCTGGGGGGCTCAGGCAGTTAAGTGTCCAAACTCAGCCCAGGTCATGGTCTCGCCTTTCCCCGAGTTTACGCCCTGCATCAAGCTCTGTGCTGACAGCTCAGAGCCTGGAGCCTACTTCAGATTCTGGGTCTCCCTCTCTCTCTCTGCCCCTCCCTGGCT
This sequence comes from Herpailurus yagouaroundi, assembly GCF_014898765.1. NCBI lineage: Eukaryota > Metazoa > Chordata > Mammalia > Carnivora > Felidae > Herpailurus > Herpailurus yagouaroundi. The sequence continues at coordinate 8,269,307 of NW_024412403.1, read as the reverse complement.
TGTGCTCTGTCTCGCTCCCTCTCTCTCTCTCTCTCTCTCATGAATAAATAAACCTTAAAGAAAAAATTTTTAAATAAAAAAAAAAAGAGTCAGTGACACAGAGGTCCTTCTGAAATCTCTGTCCACTGAGAATGCCTGAATTTATAGTTTCTCAAACTGGAGATACCTGGGGTGAACTGCAGACTGTGCACGAACACTGGTTTGAGAAACACTGCGGTGGTAGAACTAACTAGTTCCATGGTGATCACGAACAGAACTGGATCTCTTACGTGGAATTTTCTTTTGCTGGCTTTGCTGACTGCAACAATCTTTCCTCTTGTGCTAGAGAAATCCCATCCATTTTAAGATCAGAAGAGAACATTTCCTGCTTCTGTACAAATCGCTGGACAGTTTCCCCTAAATTTTTACAATTGCCTGAAACGTCAGATGGGATGGAGGAAAATAGGAAGCAAATGGCTAGAGCTCACCATTCATTTAAAAAATACAAAACGAGGGGCGCCTGGGTGGCTCAGTTGGTTAAACGTCCGACTTCGGCTCAGGTCACGATCTCGCGGTCCGCGGGTTCGAGCCCCGCATTGGGCTCTGGGCTGATGGCTCAGAGCCTGGAGCCTGCTTCCGATTCTGTGTCTCCCTCTCTCTCTGCCCCTCCCCCGTTCATGCTCTGTCTCTCTCTGTCTCAAAAATAAATAAACGTTAAAAAAATTTTTTTTAAAAATACAAAACGATATTGTATTTATGGTGGACCAGATACAGTGGTAGTGGATGAAAGGCTGAAAGTGTAGGATCCTTGCCCTACGAGCACGCTGGTGGTTAAGAGACAGGCATGCAAATGCAGTATAATAAAGTGACGCCACTGCCACAATCACAGACGTCTTTTGAATTGGATAGAAGCAAAACAGCAAAAATGTTGAAGACGGTAGCAGGAAATGCACATATCAGTAAACACTGTAGGAATATTAAATGATGTCCATTACGTAGCTACATTAAAAAGCCAAGAAAACAATCCCCAACTCACGAATTGTTGAGCTAACGAAGCGTTGAAGTAAGTGACCTTTGTAGATTTCTGTGTCTTCTACCTAATTTTTAATTCCACGTACTTAATTGTTTTTCAGTTTCATTAGGGCATTTTGTCCCAACCTGTTAACTTTGAGGAAGCTATTATATACCTATGAATCAATATATTAAAGTGCATTCCTTTTCAAGTCTTGCCAAAATGTTGCAAAATACTGTTTCGGGGCGCCTGGGTGGCTCAGTCGGTTGACTGACTTCGGCTCAGGTCATGATCTCACAGCTTGCGGTTCGAGCCCCACGTCGGGCTCTGTGCTGACAGCTCAGAGGCTGGAGCCTGCTTCGGATTCTGTGTCTCTCTCTCTCAGCCCCTCCCCAACTCATGCACTGTCTCTCTCTCTCTCTCAAATATAAATAAACATTAAAAAATTTTTTTTAAATACTGTTTCAAGCTATTCTCAAACAGTGCAAAATATATACTATTACATATTCTATTTAACCATTCACATTTTCTATTTAGCCTTTATCTTGATGTCACAGGAAAAGAAAATGTTAACTATAATTCGTGCGATAATACTTGGTAAACGTTCTTACATGATAGGAAAGTTATGAATATTGTCCTCCTTTTTAAAGATGGCACCGTTTGGGGCGCCTGGGTGGCGCAGTCAGTTAAGCATCCGACTTCGGTTAAGCATCCGACTTCAGCCGGGTCACGATCTCGCGGTCCGTGAGTTCGAGCCCCGCGTCGGGCTCTGGGCTGATGGCTCAGAGCCTGGAGCCTGCTTCCCGATTCTGTGTCTCCCTCTCTCTCTGCCCCTCCCCCGTTCATGCTCTGTCTCTCTCTGTCCCAAAAATAAATAAAAAACGTTGAAAAAAAAATTTTAAAGATGGCACCGTTAGATCCAAATCTTGGCATCGAGCAACCTTGTAAGCAACCTCCTGATGCTAGGAGAATGGAGCATTTGGTCAAAGGTCTCATCAAGAGGAGGTAGGAGGGGGGAGGGCAGAGGCTGAGGCAGGGAAAAGGTCCAGGTTAGATCCCCCGGGGAGACAGGAATAGAGATGGCCACAGATAAATCAGGGTGATGGGCATCTAACACCAGCCTAACCATTACATATAGCTTTCCAGTTTCCTTTCCTTTGTTCCCTTTTATTTCTTTTTTTGCAGTAAAGTTAAAAAAAAAATAGAAATAGAAAAATTAAAATTAGAAAAATAAAATCAATAAAATCCCACCTCTCTCCCAGATGAGCATGGAATGAGTATATATACAGGCAGGGAATAAATAGCCAATAGACATATAAAAGACAGAAGACCTTAAATAATCAAAGAAAGGTAAATTAAAACAAGAGCGTGGTAGAGAGTGGGAAAAGTCATTCTCACACATGACTTTTACGACTGCAAATTGGTGAAATCGCTTCTGAGGGATATTTTGGCAACAGGAATCAAAGCTTTTTAAGGATGTATGCCCTTACCTCACCTGAGGAATAATAGCTGGACAGGCGTGTTAAATGTATTTATGCGATGTTTATGCAGCTTTACTTATTTATTTGTTTTAAATATTTATTTTGAGAGAGAAAGAAAGAGAAAAAAATGTGAGAGCGGGGGAGGGGCAGAGAGAGGGAGAGAGAGAGAGAGAGAGAGAATCCCAAGTCCCTACGTGAGGCTTGAACTCACAAAACGTGAGATCGTGACCTGAGCTGAAACTAGGAGTTGGATGTGTAACTGACAGAGCCACCCAGGCACCTCTGTACAGCTTTAGTTGTAATAAAAAAGGGAAAACTTCCTTAAACAATAAAGGAACAGTTAAATGAATTATGGCCCACTCAACTGATAGCATACTTGCAGCTGTTGAAACAATCACCTCAATGTTACCTGATTAACAGAAAAACGTGTTCATAACAGAATTGTAAGTAAAGAAGGCATGAAATGCACCTCTATGTGTGTATGCATTCATTCCTAAGAATGTCTGGGAGGGTATATGTCAATATGAAGATATGAAAAAGGTTTATCTCTGGGGACACCTACGAATGATCTGTACCTCTTTACTGTTTTCCATTTCATAAAACTGTTTGCAGTGACCATATATCACTTTTTTTTTTTTTGGATCTCTGATGTAGAGAACTGAGTACAGCTGATCCCGGAAATGTATTTTCTCTTGTGACTTAAAAGCAAATTTTAATGTTTATTTATTTTTGAGAGAGAGAGAGAGAGAGAGGCAGAGTACAAGCAAGGGAGGGGGAGAGAGAGAGAGAGAGAGAGAGAGAGAGAGAGAGAGAGAGAGACAGAATCTGAAGCAGGTTGCAGGCTTCAAGCTGTCAGCACAGAGCCTTATGTGGGGCTTGAATCCACAAACTTTGAGATCATGACCTGAGCTGAGGTCGGGTGCTTAACTGACTGAGCCAGGCTCCCCTCTTGTGATTTTTTAAAAACAATTGTCTTGTGGCATTTGGGTGGCTCAGTTGGTTAAGCGCCCGACTTCAGCTCAGGTCATGACCTCATGGCTTGTGGGTTCAAGCCTCACGTCGGGCTCTGTGCCCACAGCTCAGAGCCTGGAGCCTGTTTTGGTTTCCGTGTCTCCCTCTGTCTCTGCCCCTGCCCCTGCCCCCTCACACTCTGTTTCTCTCTCCTTCAAAAATCTGTAAACATTAACAAAATTAAAAAAAATAATAATGGGAGAGCCCCTGATAACCTTTAAAAAAAAATTACAATTTTCTCGGGGCGCCTGGATGGCTAGGTCGGTTGAGTGTCCGACTTCAGCTCAGGTCACGGTCTCGCTGTCCTTGAGTTCGAGCCCCGTGTCGGGCTCTGTGCTGACAGCTCAGAGCCTGGAGCCTGTTTCAGCTTCTGTGTCTTCCTCTCTCTCTGCCCCGTGTGCTCTGTCTCAAAAATAAGTAAACATTAAAAAAATTAAAAAAAATTCTTTTCTTTCTCTAGCTTATTGTAGGAATACAGTTTATAATACACATGACATACAAAATATGTATTAATTGTATGTTTATGTTATTGGTAAGGCTTCTGGTCAACAATAGACTCTTAAGAGTTAAATTTTGGGAGAGTCAAAAGTTCTCTGTGTTGGCTGTAATGGGAAGGGGGTGTCTGCATCCCTAACCCTGTGTTGATCGAGGGCCAACTGTATTAACTTCTTTGTTCATAACATACTACCATTGTCAGTTTAAATAATGCCCGTCTCTTGTCTTATTTTGTTTGTTTTTAATGTTTTATACACATGAATTACTATTAAATTCAGAGCAAACAGTAAAACTTGTATAAAGGGATCAATCAAGGACCTTCATTCAGAAGTCTATGAGAAGAGCATGGGTGTCAGATTGCAGCCACACCACTGTGCAGGGATAAGTTGTCAATAGTCCACCTTCTCACCTGGTAGGAGGGGCAGGGACAGGAATATTTGTTAGTTTGTCCTTGGAAAGTTTGGGTTCTAATTCCTGGCAGGGCTCCAACTAGTGAACTCCTGGGCTTAGTAGGTGCACCACCAAGATTGGTCATTAACACAAGGGGAAACAAACAAAAAATCCGGGCATCTTGGCTTGGATCTGTGAATTAGTTTGCTAGGGCTGCCAAAACAAAGCACCACCAACCAGGTGGCTGGACAGAAATTTACTGCCTCACAGTTCTGGAGGCTACAACTCCAAAATTCTGGTGTCAGGAGGTTGGTTTCTTCTAAAAAAAAATTTTTTTTAATGTTTATTTCTGAGAGAGAGAGAGATGGAGCATGAGATGGGGGGAGGAGCAGAGAGAGAGGGAGACACAGAATCCACAGCAGGCTCCAGACTCTGAGCTATGGGCACAGAGCCCGATGTGGGGCTTGAACCCACGAACTGTGAGATCATGACCTGAGCTGAAGTTGGACGCTTAACCAACTAAGCCACCCAAGCACCACAGGAGGTTAGTTTCTTCTAAAGGCTGTGAGCAATAATCCCAACTTCTCTTTTAGTTTCTGGCAGTTATCCCTTGGCTTGTAGAAGGTGTTTTCCTTTGTCTTCCCTGTGTGTGTTTCTGTCTCTGTCCAAATTTCCTGTTTTTAAAAGGACATAAGTCATATTCGATTAGGGCTTACTCTTGATTACCTCTGGTAAGAACCCAATCTCCAAATACTCTTGAGCCATCTTGGTGTGGAAAGAATATGGGCTTTGCAATTATACCTGGGTTTCAATGTTGGCTTTACCAGGTACTGGGGCTATGACCTTGGGAAAGTTTTTTGAATTACTCAGAACTTATTTTCTCATCTGTATAGTGGGGATATAATGTTGCTATGAGATTGGAGCTACCCCAGAATGTATTGGGTAAATGGAGGCTATTATTATTTGTGAGTTGGGGGGGGGGTCTTTGCTTTTAGAGGTTCACTTCTATGATTGGATATATCTGCCACTGGGTCTGCTAGGGCTAAGTCTCAGATGACAGTGATGAACCTGGTCAACACTGAACTGGCATTTCTACCAGAGTCCTTCCTGCCTACCTGTGTTCACTTGTTTGGAGTCAGTACAACTTACATGTTCCTTTTTAGGTGAAGCCCTATGTAAAACTAATTTTACAGCACTCCAACCTGGACACGATAGTTCATTGATCAATATTGTGTAAGGCTGTCAGGCTGGGGGTAGGGGTGTTGGGGAGAAGGGATACAGCCTTCTAGATATGAAGACCATCAATGCTTTCTATGATGCATGACTATTAGCTCAAGATTCTGCCTCAACCTGATCTTAGCTCAAGGTTCTGCCTCAACCTGATCTTCCAGATTGATTTGACTGAAGACAAGGACACATTTCCTGAGACATTGCCATAAAATTTTGCAGGTTACCTAGAAGTTTAATTATGCAAGTTTCCTTCATCACCAGCAATAAAAATTTGACTCAAATCTAGTGTTACCGGTTGTAAATGCTTAAGTGTTCTGATAGAAGTGAAACTGGTGAATCAGGGTGGGGTGGGGAGCAGGGAGAAGACGAGCCAGTGGAGGAAGAAGTTGATTGTGTAAGTTGTGTAAAGAGAAGTGTGAGCTTGGGAAGAATCAAGGTAGGATCTTTCACCTCAGTAGGGACATGCTTGGCTACTTCCTTCAAAAAAATCAAGTTGAATGTGGATTTTAATTGCATTAGTGAGTCAATTTTGAGGAGCAGCAATCCAAAAGAACTTAAAAAAATTTATTTATTTTTGCGGGGGGGGGGGGGCGGGGAGGGGGGAGGAGAGAGGGAGGGGAGGGGCAGAGAGAATTCCAAGCAGGCTGTGCCCTGGGAGGAAGTGGGGCTCCAACCCAAGAACCCTGAGATCATGACCTGAGCAGAACCCAAGGGTCTGATGCTTAACTGACTGAACCACCCAGGCGCCCCCCAAGTGAACTTTTGATAACATGGAGAATCAGTCTGAAGTAAGCTATTTGCCTGACTACTTTTTAGCTAATTTATTTGAGGTTTAGTCTGATTTTTTCAGGGCCTGGCTAATTTGAATTGTTGCCTTATACCAATGTTCTGATAAGTGTAGGAGGGAAACGTTTGTTGTAAATCATTTAAAGCAAGTATCTTTCCTTGAGTCACATAGGATAGAGACCAGTACTTATTATGGGGCCTTTCTGTACACCAACAAGATCATATCTGTTGCTAATGTATTTGTGAACAGCTTAAAAAAACTGGAACACTATCATATGACGGGAAAATAAGCTTAGAAATCAATAAATTTGTGACTTGGTGTAAAATAACACCTATTATCATCCTTTTTAGCGTAACATTTTTAAGTGCCATTTTGTTAGCATTGGCACAGAATATAATTTTTAGCCAGTGGCTGTCTACTGCTTACAATGTAGCCAGCACAGCATGGCTACTAGCATATCTAGATTTTAATGCCTGGGAAGCACACCTAGCGATATTTAGCCAGGCGGAAGGGGTATATAAAATAAAAACGCACGGAAGCCAGAATATTAATGAAGAGCGGTGGGCGAAAAGAATCGGGAAGCGGAGATGGTGCATCAAAGAGGAAAACAGGGAGTTGGGCAACCAGGATACAGTAATAGCTCAAGAGGATGAATGTTGGGGGCATTCCGTTCCAGAAGGAAAGGCTGCGCCCAGAAAGGTGGGGAGGGGTTTGGAATAGGTGGGAAAGCCTGGGAGAGCGTGCACAGCCTAAAAAAGTTTTTATGATGGCTCCGTGCATAATATCTGATCGTTGGCATTGGTTGCCGCAAAAATCGAGAGGCAGGATTTAATCAAGGTGTCAGCCGCAGGGGCATCCCGGATTCGGGCGAAGCGTCCGGAATTCCTGAGATGTCTGAAACGCGGAGGCGGCCTCTTCCCCACCCCCGCCGCGGCCTCCGTGGGCATTTTCCGGCGAGGGGGGCACGCGAACCCTTCGAAGAACAGTTGAAACGCGCGGCCGTGCGCACCCGGGCCCCCCTCCCGCGGCCGGCGCGCTCCCCGGGGATGAAGGTGAGAGCCCCGGGCCCGGGCGCCAGGGGGTGGGCTTCCCGGGTCCCCGCGCGGCCGCAGAGCCCGGCCCCCTCCCCCTCGGCGCGGGCGGGGCTGCGGGCGCACGACGCGGA
>NW_024412403.1:8227104-8256757 GCF_014898765.1 Herpailurus yagouaroundi | reverse complement strand
TCCGGCCCCCAGGCCCCGGCTCCCGGGAGGCCGTGGCCCCTGCTCCCGGAGGGAGGGACCTGCCATTTTAGGAGGAGGCGCCGCGGCCCGGGGCCGGCCGCCGGGGGAGGGAGCCCGACAGGCCCGGTCCCGGAGGAGAGGCGGGTGCGAGCGGAGGGAAAGTTGCGGAGGGTGGGAGCAGGGGCCACGGCCTCCCGGGAGCCGGGGCCTGGGGGCCGGAGAAAGCGCCAGACCTTCACTGGTCGCCCGAGCGGAGGGGAGGAGGTTGTCTTCCTCCTCCTCCTCCTCCTCCTCTTCCTCCTCATCCTCTTCCCCCAGCTCCTCCCTCGTCCCTCCTCTCGGTCCCCACCAGTGTGGGATCCGCCGGGGTTCTCCGCAAGGACAATGCACGGGTTAAGAAAATGGGGCTGGCTGCTGGGCGAGGCGCCGGGGAAGGTCGGGAGCCGGGTCCCTCAGCGGCCCTTGGGGTGTGTGCCGGAGCGAGGGCACTCGGCGTGCTCCGAAGTTGTGCAGTGAGTGCAAGTGATCCCGGCCACTCGAGGTGGAGTAATGACCTGTTTAGCAGCCGGAGGAGTTGGTGGTTGAGAATGCGTAAATTATAATTGATACCTGGCTATTGCAACAAAACTTCACAAGTCTATTTACAGGCACAAACCCGCTCTCGTTTGGATCCACCAAAGCTGCCGAATTTCTAAACACCTCTCGAAAGGCCTCTCCCTAGTCTGAAATAGTTAAAAATGGCAAAATTAGTGAGTGATTCTGGCTAATGGGCTCTGCTTTTCGTCCAGCACTAGATTATATGGTCCTCGTAATCTAGGTGCAGCACTTGAATGCCACCACCGTTTGGTTTTTGAATTCCGCCCAAGTTGTTAGAAAATACACCGTATGGCATTGTTTTCACACGCATTTTTTTAAAGATTAGGACGAAGGGTACCAGGCAGTATTGTCGGGGTTTTACATGTATGAACTTGCTTTTCCTACCGGTAGGAAGTGTTAACCCATTTCACAGATGAGGAAACTGAGCTGTGACTCATCCAAGGTCATACAGCTGGGACTCCAGGAGCCAGGAGTCTGTAGCCAGCTTGGGCTCATAATCACTAGGTTATAACCGATTATTATAAACACTGGCAAATTTTGGAGCGATCTGTGTGTAATGACTCAGGGTTCTAACCCAGAGATTGTGCCCCTGGCAGTGTTGAGCATGGAAGTAACTTTGTCTTTGCCGAAGTGGAAAGATTGAAAGGAGACCCTCTTAAAGAAACTTGTCAGATCTTCCCTCCCCCCCCCCCCCCCCCCCAAAAAAACCCAACTATGTAGGCAGTTCTTGAATGGGAGGAATTAAGAAATATTTTTTGGTGCGTTTTGTTCTTCACACTTAATTTTAACTGTAGGCATCACTTAAGTATTGATGAGTCATGAGAAAGTTTTGTGTAAAGTTATTTTTAGGAATTTTTAAATCTTTGAATAGATTTCCTGTATGACCTCTTGTACCTTACATACACAAAATGTTTAAGAATGGATATATTTAATTTGATTTGGGGGAGTTCTAATAATTCAGTGGAATTAACCTTTAGGTTTTGTTTTCCTAAATTTGTCATGTCTTGATTGTTCAGTTACCTTGAGAAATAATTATCTTCAGACAGGCTATAAATGTGAGACTAGAAGATAGCTTCAAAGAAACAGCAGTTAAGAGAAAAGTTTACTCGGTTACAGTTAAGATTTTTAATATACACATGACTTACACTTAAAGTACCCCAGTGCTTTTGGAAGATTCGTCTTGAAATAGCCCCGGTGCTTGTGTTGGCTGTCCAAATTCATTTACACTTCCAGCCTTATCAGAAAGTTAAGGACTCCTGTTAACATGTGTACCAAGTTCTGTTGTAAAACAGTATAAAAAGTTCATAAGAGGCATAAGCTCAGAAAGTCATTATTCTAGGGTCACCTCTGTGTAAGGAGGCAGGCACGCTTTAAAATCTAAAAATGATTATGATTTGAAGGAACAGACTTGAATGAATGGATGGTCATTATTGGTAGGGGATGGGAAGTGGACCAAATGAGCTGGTGGGATCTTTGTTATAAGGAATTTGGGTATAAGATTCTTAAACATGTTTTAAAGACATTTTGGTGGGACTTACTAGAAACTTAAGAGATACACAGAATTACTGTGTGTTGGGATTCAAAAATTAACCCATTAGTCCAGTCTTTTAGGGGAACTGATGTTCAAAGTAAATGAAAATACTCCATTTTAATGCAGTGTCTTGTTTGGGAATGTGTATAGTAAAAAAAAAAAAAAGATCCTTGGTTAGTATATTTTTACCTCCTAGAATATTGTCAGATGACTGTCCTGTGGGTTTCAGTTTATGGAGAGTTATTGTGTTGATGACTTAAAGATTCGGGGGGTGGTTAGGGAACTGGTATTTAAAGAATTTACATACATAGGTTTTTATAGTGCTGTGAATATTTATCTGCCAAAGCAAAGTCAAAGACAACTTACAACAGAAGTTATAGAAGGACCATTGGCTTGCATTTTGTTTTGAAACTAATATGCAAAAAAACGAATGTGCTAGTTTGTATCGAATTTTGGGTACTACTTGAAAACTTTTTTTTAAAAAAAAAATTTTTTTTTTCAACGTTTATTTATTTTTGGGACAGAGAGAGACAGAGCATGAACGGGGGAGGGGCAGAGAGAGAGGGAGACACAGAATCGGAAACAGGCTCCAGGCTCTGAGCCATCAGCCCAGAGCCTGACGCGGGGCTCGAACTCCCGGACCGCCAGATCGCGACCTGGCTGAAGTCGGACGCTTAACCGACTGCGCCACCCAGGCGCCCCGGTGTACCTGTTTTCTATTTACAAGTAAAAATATTACTTGAAGTTATCAAACACGGTCACCTGAAACTTGGTGCTAACACAGTTGGCCTTGTCAAGGTATCGTGGGACTTGAGTATACACGGTGATTATGCCTTTAAAAAATTTTTTTTTAAACATGTATTTATTTTTGGGAGACAGAGACAAAACATGAGTGGGTCGGGGGGCAACAGAGAGAGAGGGAGACACAGAATCTGAAGCAGGCTCCAGGCTCTGAGCGGTCAGCACAGAGCCCGACGCGGGGCTCGAACTCACGAGCTGTGAGATCATGACCCGAGCTGAAGTCAGATGCCTAACTGAATGAGCCACCCAGGTGCCCCTGTGCCTTTTAAGAGACTTCTTACCGTGTATTATCTTCACCGTTGGTCAGTGTTTTGATGGCTAGAGAAATTGTGGTAATTCCTAACCACGGCTTATACAGTTTTTGAGTAAAAATTTGGGGAGGCTAAAGTTTTTGTTTACTTACTTGGAAAAGAATCATCAAATTATTTCAGGTTATCTAAAGCTTCTCAGGTGCCCCTAAATGAATAAATTTTCTGAAATCTTGCCTGCAGTGTTAAGCTGGAGCTGTGAAGTTTATCATTGGTTATGTGAAAATGAAATGGTGGCTTCACAGGACAAAATAATTAATCAAAGATTCGTATTAGGTAATTAAAGACAAGTTGTGTTCCTAACTTAGTGGCTACAGGCAGCCTGAGTTTCATTTTTTAGTGTACGGAAAGAACATGGTTTGGGAGTATTGCATTATATAGGCCAGCTAAACATTTTTCAGAAGTTAAGCTTTTGCTTTGAAATCCTTTCAGAATTGTATAACGAGTTAAAATTTTCTTTTGGAGATAATAACTTACGGTACGTTGAATGTCTAAAGTGATGTGGTTCCTGGTGGGCATACTTTGTGCTAATGTAGAACCACTTTTGGGATTTTTGACAGTTGATTTTTCTACCAGAGCTACGCACCTCTGTTCTAGAAGGGGATTTTTGTTTTATTTTATTTTGTTTTATTTTATTTTACTTTATTTTATTTTATTTTATTTTATTTTTACTTTATTAAAAAAATCTTTTTTTTTTTTTTTTCCTTTTTAACTTTTATTCAGGTTTTGAGAGACAGGGACAGAGCAGGAACAGGGGAGGGGCAGAGAGACACACACACACACACACACAGAATCCAAAGCAGGCCCCAGGCTCAGAGCTGTCAGCTCAGAGCCCGACGCAGGGCTCAAACTCACGAATGGTGAGATCATGACCTGAGCCTATGACCTGAGCTGAAGGCAGATGCTTAACTGACTGAGCCACCCAGGTGTCCCTTAAAAAATCTTTATAAATGTTTATTCAGTTTTTGAGAAAGAGAGACATACTGAGCTTAAGGGGGGGGGGGGGGGGGTGGAGCAGACAGAGAGGGAGACACAGAACCTGAAGCAGCGTCCAGGTGCTGAGCTGTCGGCACAGAGCCCAGTGCTGGGCTTGAACTCCCAAACTGAGATTAAGACCTGAGCTGAGGTCAGATGCTTAACTGAGCCACCCAGGTGCCCCTAGAAGGAGATTTTGAAAAATTTATAGTACCATTAAAGTTTTGACAAGGTACTTACCTTTTGCTTGAGGGATATATGCTCATATGTAATACTGCATGATAGCTTAAAATGTATTTTTACTTTAGAATTGTTATGAATTTTCTGTTCCCATAATTAAAAATGCTTGTGTAAATCAGTGGGGAGGAGCTTAGGGATCTGGTTTAACATGGAACAAATCTGGTTTTCAACATCCCTTTTATTTTACATAACATCCCTGTTCATTAAGTAACCCTGTAATTTTTCTAAGTATATCAAATTTCCAATGGCAAGAGTTGATTTTTCTTTTTTAAGTTTTATGGATATTTGTGGTTAGGGTTTGCATCTGACACCCGTCCAAAATGCGCATAATGTCTAGTTACAGATGGCCATTGGGACAGCGTGGTCCGGTGGACAGAGTACAGGCCTGTGAGATGGTGCTGGGCAGAGGCTCCAGAGTCAGGCAGATCCGGAATCTCAGCAGGTCCTGCCACTCACTGGCCGAGTGATTTTGCTAAGCATTGGTTTCTTCCTCTGTAACACGGGGTTTGTGATACTTCCCATAGGGCTCTTGTGAAGGTTGGGGCAACACATGCACATTTCTTAATAGCTTTCTCCTCTCGCTTCTCCCTCTTTTTCCTCCTCCATTCATACTCATGGTTATGGTCCCAGGATAAATGCTACTTCTTCAGAGAGGCTTTCCCCCAAACCCCAGTCTAGGTAGGGTTCTTTGGCTGTGCGTTCTTATGGGACTCTGCTTTTTTTTTTTTTAATAGCTCTTATTGCAGATAGCTGTATGATTATTCGTATATATTCACAGTTCTACTTATACGATGTCTGTCTCTTCTCTCCATTAGGTGGTAACACCCACCTGGACAGGAATAGTTCTTTGATCACCCTTCCAGTACAGCAGAGGTAGATAGACGTATATGTGTATAGAGGATGGAACGAAGAACCTATCTGCCGAGTCCTGTCCTAGTACCACTCCATAATTGTGCAGTCTTGGGCAGAGTAGCTTCTCTGGGCTTGGGTGTTTTATATGCCAGACGTGCACAGCACCAGCCGCCCTGCCCAGGAGTTTGAGACTGTGGAATGAGATACTGTAACGAGGTGCTTTGCAAAAGTGTAAAATGCCATTTAAACATAAGTTGGTACAGTAGCAATAATTTCAGTGGTGGGGTTACCCAAGAATTTATAATTAGAGTTTCAGCTTTATTGAATTAGTAAGAAGTTATTAATATTTGTTATACACTTAAACTTTCTATATGCATTAATTAGAATACAAGATTGGGGGGCGCCTGGGTGGCGCAGTCGGTTAAGCGTCCGACTTCAGCCAGGTCACGATCTCGCGGTCCGTGAGTTCGAGCCCCGCGTCAGGCTCTGGGCTGATGGCTCAGAGCCTGGAGCCTGTTTCCGATTCTGTGTCTCCCTCTCTCTCTGCCCCTCCCCCGTTCATGCTCTGTCTCTCTCTGTCCCAAAAATAAATAAATGTTGAAAAAAAAAATTAAAAAAAAAAAAGAATACAAGATTGCGCCTTTGTTCTGATTAAATACAGTAGCTTAAACAAGAAGTTTATTTCTCTCTCCTGGAAGTAATTTTAAGGCTAATGTGGTGGCTCCATGGTAGAGGGGACCTTGGTTCCTTCCCTGTGCTTAGGGAAACCCCACTTTCTGTATGGTAGAAGACCGTTCCCCACCATATCCACCATCTAGGAACAGATGTGGGGAAAGCACATCTCCTTTTAAAGACAAACCTGGAAGTTGCATACGTGACTTTTGTTCACATCTGTTGGTCCAAACTTGGTCAGGTGGCTAGCTGCAAAGGAGGCTGGGATATGTGGTCTCTGGCAGGGTAGCTGGTTGGTTGAAAACCTGTTTCTACTGAAGAAGAGAATGGTGGGGGGGGGGGGATTATGAGGCATTTCCTGTCACACCTTGAAATGTTTTGGAAGAAACATACAGAAATAAACCTTGAAAAGACAACTTACTGCACTAATTAATAAGACTTATTTTCCATATTTGGTCATTAATCTTTTGAACTGTGGTGTGCACATTTAAATAGATCACTATTTAGTATCTGCAACATACGCATATATGGTCAGATTAGAAAACATGTAGCTAAACTTTTAGTAGTGAAGGAATTTTGGCACGTTATTTTACTGACACTGTTTTCTAATAGAAACATGGTTCTTGATTGCTGTGACTGTATTTTATGTAACCAGTATTTGGAGTCTCAGCTTTTGAGTTTTATTTTCATAGTTTCCTAGTAGGTATTCTTATGGTATGTTTTCATACTCATACTCTCAGCAGACAATTCTGGAATAACACCTGTGTCTTGTCAGGTTTTCAGTAAATGTTTGAGCCCCTGAAGTTGTAAGGATGATAGCAGTGATGTTTAGAAAGAAGTTTACTATCCAAGTATGTTCCTCTTAAGTTTCTGTGGGTTTGAACAAAGAGAGTCTAGGATTCCTTTGAACTAGAGAGTGTTATCATTTGATCTAGTGGAGACCTGAGAAACTAACGGTTCTCAAACAGGCTTCTGGAGAACTTCTCAGAGTTGTGAGATTTCCCAAGCTCGGATACTTCTCTTTCTATAGGTTTGGGATGATGCTCTGGAATTGACTTTCCCTTCCTTCCTTCCGTCCGTCCGTCCGTCCGTCCGTGAGTGTGCACGGGAGGGGCAGAGAGAGAGAGGGAGAGAGAATCCTAAACAGGTTCCGCACTGTCAGCGTGGAGCCAGATGCGGGGCTCGATCCCACGAACCGAACCGTGAGATCATGACCTGAGCCAAAATCAAGATTCAGAAGCTTAATGGACGGAGGCACCCAGGCGCCCCAGGAGTCTACCTTCTTAATTAGGACTCCAGGTAATCCTGGTACAGTAGAAACATTTTGAGAAATATTCATAGAGTTCATCTTCTTCATTTTAGGGAAGGAAATGAATGTAAAGAAGCTAAATGACTAACCAGTGCCCCAGAATAGGCTGGTCTCCAGGGCTGGTGTATGTTTCCCTGACTCCTGGTTCTTTGTTCTTCATACAAACGCAAGAGAGGACGAAATACCAACTGCATTGGGATTTTATAGGGATATGGGTCATTCTCAAATAGTTTTTTTTATGTGTGAGCTCATTGGTAGTGAATGGTTGGATCACTTAATTGTCCTTTTAACAAATAGAGGTAGTCAGATGAATATTTAAAGGTGGGAAGTTGAGGTTTTGAATAAGGTGTCGTTATTCTCAGTGCTGTAATGGACAGGGTCGTGGACGGGCAGCGTGAGGGGAGATGGTAGGTAGGTGCCTGCCAGGCACGAGGAGAAGGAACCAAGTAGGTCTTGTCCCCGTTCTTGCTTTCTTTTTCAAAATCTGCAGTTCTCACTGTCAAATTCATTCTTTTAGATGAAGCGAAGAGCTGGATTCCCTAATTTAAGATGGAAATATTCCCAGAGGAATGTGCTTTATCTGTATATCAAGTTAACACTTTATTCTTATGAATTAGCTGGCTGTCGTTTTAAAAATTGGAGATGAGCACCTGTACTAATGAGAGAGCTTTGTGGGAAGGGTGGGGGGAAGGACAGGGCACGTGTGCCCTTGCCGGAGGAGAATGAAGGGCATGTCTTTGAAAAGTGTCAGCTTGTGGTAAAGTCCTGGAAAGGTTGCTGGAGGCTTTTCTGGTGGCCAGAGGTTGGTGGTATTAAACTGACTGCTGGTCTCCTGTCACTAAGAGTGTTGGTAATGAAACTGTGGATAATTTTGAGGAAGACCACTTGATTGCTTGATTGGGAGTAGAAGGCTTTTTTTTAAATTAGCGTTCATCATTCCTTTGGAGCGGTCTTATAGCATGTCAAACATACAGGAATCGTTCTGATGACCTAGGGAATTTTAGTTCCTAAAGATCACCAAGTAATAATGTCCTCATGATATAAAAAAAAAAAGAAAAAAAAAAGTTCAAGCCCTATAGAATGGTGCCTTATCACCCCCCCACCACCACCTCACGCTCCGTAGGTCATAGTTGTTGTTTTCCTACCAGAAATGTCCTGTGCATGTAGGTGCAACTGTATATATATATACACATTAAACGTTTATTATATGTGTGTGTTACAAAGCTGTATGTTCAGTGTGATCCTGTTATTTTTTAAAATCTAGTATTTTTTAAGGGAATTCTACCTCCAGTGTGGGACTTGAACTCACGAGTCCCAAGATCAAGAGTTGTGTACTCCACCGACTGAGCCAGCCAGGCACCCTTGATCCTATTTATTTTTTAAAGTGCACATTGTGATGGATGTGTGTGTGTGTGTGTGTGTATAGTGTCTGCAGTTAAGAGCGAATGGGATCGTGCCAGACACACAGATTTGCATCTTAAGTGTCTTGATCTCTTTGGGCCGTATTTCCCTATCGGCCATATGATATTTGCTTGTTTTTAAACGGTTAGGGAGTATTCCGTGTTATGGATGTACCCCAATTTACTCAATCTCTATTAAAGAACATTTGAATTGTTCTTGTATTTTTGTTTTAAAGTGTTCCAGTATACGTCCTTGTGCATATAACTGTGTTCTCTAGAACACTAGCCCTAGATTACATATTTCAAAGGGAAATTACTGGTTCACCAAGTGTATGCACATATGAATATGTCTTACGAAAGTGTCTTCTCAAAAGTAGCACCAATTTCTACTTCATGAGCTGGGTCTGAGAGTTCAGTTTTCCAGATCTCACCAATACTGGTGTCGTTAGAATTTTAAATCTTTGTCAGTTTAATAGGTGAGTAATGATGTTCAGTTGTTTGGATTTGCATTTCTTTAATTATGAGTGAGTTTGAACATCTTAAGTTGTACTCGGAGTTTTGTACTTTTTTTTTTAATTTTTTTTTTCAAGGTTTATTTATTTTTGGGACAGAGAGAGACAGAGCATGAATGGGGGAGGGGCAGAGAGAGAGGGAGACACAGAATCGGAAACAGGCTCCAGGCTCTGAGCCATCAGCCCAGAGCCCGACGCGGGGCTCGAACTCACGGACCGCGAGATCGTGACCTGGCTGAAATCGGACGCTCAACCGACTGCGCCACCCAGGCGCCCCGAGTTTTGTACTTTAAAAAACGAAATATTTATTCTCTGTCAGATACATAATTAAAAATATTTTCTGATTTTCCTGCATTTCTTTGTTCTGTTGAATGAAAAATGGATGTTTTGATAACCTGTAGATGCTTGTAATTGTAAATGCTTTGATAAATTGTGCAAGGGGATTCTTGTTCCTCATCATTTGAGTAAACGTTTGACTGGCCTCTGTATGAGGCATGCGCATCGTGGTGGTAGGAGCTCTGACTACAGAGGTGGGTGAGATTTGGTTACCTGTGCTGTTAGTGTTGACATAGCTGTTGGGTGCAGGCACCATTATCATAGTAGAGACCATGGCTGCTGACATGGAGAGGAGTTGACATGTGAAGGACTAGAAGAATGTAGAGAAGTAAGGATTCTGGGGGTTTGAGTGAGCCTTGAGGAGGAGGGACTGAGTCTTGGTGGAATCTGGGGCATTGGCAGTCTGGTGGGGGCTGTCCTGTGGGTGACCTGTGGTAGCAGGGGAAGTGAGGGGTGACTCTGGAGAATGACAGATTCGTGAGCCCCGAGTATCAGTGTGTGTGTGTGTGTGTGTGTGTGTGTGTGTGAGAGAGAGAGAGAGAGAGAGAGAGAGAGAGAGAGATCCTGGAGGAGGGATAGGGACGGTTGCACTGAGAAATGACAGTGATGGGTCTTACAGATTGTGAGGCATTTGATTTGGGGCAATTGAAGGAGTTTCCACAGGGCAGTGATGGTGGGTCTGGGTTAGGGAGATGACAGTGAGAGAAGCAGGGCCTGCCTGGAAGGTAGCTTGTTCTAGGCGTATAGGCTTGGAGGAATACGAAGAGGTAAAAGGTACAAGTCAGATGGGAGAGCCAAGTTTGGAGCGCCTTGAAAATTCTCAGTTATTTACTTTTCAGCGGGACAAGTGAATATCACTGTGTTCAAACAGCAGCGTGGCCAAATTTGTGGAGATAGAAAGGAGAGAATTGAACTTAGGTAGCAGTACGGTACCGGAATGGTTGGTTTAGCGGGACGGTTGAGAACGTTTCTCCCGAAGGCCTGAAGGAACTGTCAAGGAACAGAAGATGGAATTATTAGTGTAGTCAGGCTTCCATTAAGGGCAGCTGGAAATCATTTGTAGCACCATTAAAGATGAGCTTAAAAATAGGGCAGTGGGAGAAGGCAATGCTAGAAGGTGTGACTCTGGAAAGGAAAAGGTTGTATCGTAATACGTGGTTTGCGAAGTATAGAGTAGCTGAACACGTGACAGAGTATCTTTGTGTTTTCCCGAAAAGTCTCATCTTCTCTTTCTTTTCACGTGTATCCTTATCAGGATACCAATAATCTAAAATGTATTTATCTCGTGAGGTGTTTGGGATTATTTATGGAGTACCTCCTGGTGCCATACGTGGAACTGGGGCCTGGGCGTCAGTGCTACAGCAAAGCCTACTGTGGGTGTCCTGATGGGAGTCAGGATCTGGTGGGAGATCTTTTGGGATCTCTAGAGTAGGCTCATGGACTTAGTCTATGGTAGACATGAATCTTCATTAAAGGGAACACAGAGTTCATGAAATTGAGTGATTTTGGTGTTGCCTTTTGAAGGTCAATTTTTTGGTCTCATTTTAGAGTTCTTTTGGCAGTTAACTTTGAGTTAAAGTTTATTTGAATATAAATAGGACTCTAGTCTTTAAGACAAATTCTGTGTGCTGAAAAATTTGTTCCGATTTGGTCATTTCTCCTTGAAAAGAACAACTGTCATCTCGGTGTTTTTTGTTCTTTTTAACTTTATCTTTACATCGAACACATTCATTACTGAATGACATTACTTCCATGGTACAAAAGATTTTGTAAAAGTTTTTTCAAAGTAGCAGTGGTAGGAAAATTATTAGGATCTCATTTGAGCATACTATTCTCTAATCTCACCTTTTCAACTTCCCTATAACGGTTCTATGGTACAGTTCAAAACATCAGGAAAGCTAGGTGAATTTACCTAAGAATTGGCCCGAAGGCCCGCGGTTACTCAGCAGTATTCCAGTCAGCTATGCAGAGGGAAGAAATTGAAGACAGGAGCCTGAGGATTCAGGAGAGACCGCTTGGAGGAGGGCTTCTTGCTGAGTAAGACGAAGATCCAGACACAGAAAGGATGCAGGCATGGAGGGAGAGTCAAGAAAAAAAGGAAAGTTCAATAGCATGGGCAGGAATGAAAGAGTGATCTGAGCAAATGATGAGCAAGAACAACTTTGTTTTTTTAACGTCTATTTATTTTTCATAGAACACAAGGGCGGGGGGAGGAGAGGAGAGAGAGAGAGAGAGAGAGAGAGAGAGAGAGCAAGCTCCAGGCTCTGAGCTGTCAGCACAGAGCCTGATGTGGGGCTCGAACCCACTGACCATGAGGTCATGACCTGAGCTGAAGTCGGTTGCCCAACCGACTCAGCCACCCAGGCGCCCCAAGAACAGCTTTTTAATGGTACATTGGGACTCCTGCTAGTCACAGGACCCCGCAACTGGATGGTGTGGCCCCAGCTCACTTCCACACACTTACCTTCCGGGTCTCCAGACCCCGTCTGGGCATGTGCTCCTTCTTCGGCCGGTAGTCCTCCCCTTTCTTGAAGTCTGCTCCATTTCCTCCTTCACTTTCAGCTCAGATGTCACCTTGTCAGGGAAAGCTGCCCCCCAGCCCCTGCCACCTCTTCGTTTTTAATATCTCCTGTCTTGCTGTATTTTTCTCTATAGTGCTTATTACACTTGATAATTTTTTTTTAGTGCTTAGTTGACTAATGCCTTTCAGAGAGAAGGGGCAGTGGTTGGCCCCCTCCCCCCTTCTTTGGGATTGGCAAGTGTTTGGCACATACTGAGCACCAAGTAAACATTTATTTGTTGAGTGAATCAATGAACTACATGTTTTGATCTTTACTATTTGGTCTCAAGGACCCAAGAACTGTCTTCTTAAAGATAGGACTGGAAAACCATGTAGCCAGGAAAAGGAATTATTTGCTCCTGGATTCCTTTAACAATGTCTGTGAAATACCTACTGTTTGTGAGAAGCTAGATGTTAGGAATATGGAATAGAAACATCGTGCCTTTTTATTTTTTATTAAAGTTTATTTGACTATGCTGTATTGGATTGTGCCTTCTTTATTAAAGGAGCACATCATTTTCGTAGTTTATTGAAATAGGTACAGCCCTTAGTGTTCATCTGGAGAGGTTTTAAAATTGTGGAGGGAATCAGCCTGGATACTCTTCACGGTTCCTAGCCAGCAGAGTGAGGTTCATTCTCCAGTGATCTCTGGAATGTCAGTCTGGCATTTGCAGTAGCCAATGTCGGGTTCACATTTAAAATAAGTGCTAGCTTTGACTTCATCTAAAAAGTGACAGAAAAGCGGAGACGGTGATTTGTTTGGATGCTTTTTGGCTTTAACTTTTTCAAGTTTGGACAACAGGATGAAAATGATTAGGGAAAGTTCATTGTATGGATGGATTTTTTTTTCTTTTTTTAAAGAATGAGTTTCGTAGTTAGAAAATTATTGAAGCTGTTGATCTTGTCAGGTGAATGAGCCTTAAAAAAAATTTTTTTTAACATCTGTTTATTGTTGAGAGACAGCATGAGTAGGGGAGGGGCAGAGAGAGAGAGGGAGACACAGAATCTGAAGCAGGCTCCAGGCTCTAAGCTGTCAGCACAGAGCCCAACGTGGGGCTTGAACCCACAAACCGCGATAACACGACCTGAGCTGAAGTCGGACGCTTAACTGACTGAGCCACTTAGGTGCCCCCAGGTGAATGAGCTTTTAAAAGTTTATAAGGGATTTGTTTAAAATAGTTCTGAAACCTTTCTCGGTGACAGGTCTGTTGTAAATATTTAGGAAAACATATTCAGAATTATTCAGTAGCTATTGAAGCTCTCCTCTCTGTGCCTGGTGCCATGCTAGGCCCTTGGGAGTGAGTTACATGGACATACACGTCCTTGCCCTCATGAGGCTTTTCAGTATAGTCAGGAGCTCCCTGGAGAGAAATGTAAAGGAAACACGTTCAGCATGAGCACTTCCTCCTTCCCTCCCTCCTTTTGTTTATTTCTTGAACTTGTTTTTGGTGGCAACATGTTAAGTGTCCTTCAAGCTACGTGTTGCTTTATCTCTGATAACATAGGAAGGAGGTAAAGGGGGGAACATTTATAGTACCATGTAAAATAGAAATTTAGATCTTCAGGGTGTTGGTAGCTTTTTAAAAAAGTTAATGTCGTTCAGTGAATTTATTCTCTTAAAAAATAAGCTATTTAACAATAATAGTAACAATAGCTATTATTAATTGATTGCCTGCTATGGGCCAGACACTGTACATATTCATTATTAGTTATTTTAATATTCTCAGCCACTCTACAAGGTGGTTGGTCATATCTCTGTTTTATAAGCTAGAAGGTTGAGATGTAGGGAAGTAAATTTGCTTAAGGATCATCATAGCAGATTGCATATGCTGCCTCCAGATAATAGAAAACTTAGTTGAACGGGTAAGTGCCGTAAAGTTAAACATTTAGAGAGAAAAGAGAGAAACATAGAGCTTCTATAATCCATTAATTGAAGAAATAGATACAAGTTCTGGTATATTGGGATTGATGCCTTGTGCTACTGGTTCATTCGTTTTTTCCAATAATAAACAAAAATGTGTAAACGCTTTTTAAAAAAAAATCGTTTTTTTTTTTAAATGTTTTGTTTATTTTTGAGACAGAGAGAGACAGAGCACAAGCAGGGGAGGGGCAGAGAGAGAGGGAGACACAGAATCCGAAGCAGGCTCCAGGCTCCGAGCCGTCAGCCCAGAGCCCGATGCGGGGCTCGGACTCACAAACTGCGAGATCGTGACCTGAGTTGAAGTCGGACGCTCAAGCGACTGAGCCACCCAGGCACCCCTAAATGCTTTCTGTATTTGAGGAATTCTTTATCCTAAGGGTCTTGGGGGGAAGTAGAAATCTTCAATTTTGAAAGCCTAATTTGCTCACTTTCTCTGCATCTTTTGGAGTTGGGACATGGTTGTGTGACCTGGGGCCTTCAGGCCACTACCTCAGAAGCTAGTGATTTTCAGAAGCAGACACTTTGTAAAATCTGTGTCCCGCAGTGCAAGGGGATGGCAGCTGCACCTGTTTCCCGGAGGTGGGCAGTGACAAAGATTCAGCTGTAGCGTTTGGTTCCTGGTGTCACTGGCATCTGTACTCGTTGCAGTGACTGAACCCTGTGTTGTCTCCACTGGACCAGATCTGTGGTTTGAATTTTGGGTGTTCTTCATTGTGTAGCCTTCTAGTCTGGCCCTCCTGGGGTTTTCTGTGAGTTGCCTAATATGCTTTAATAACTTCCTTTTCAGTTTCAGCAAAGCCAGAGTTAGTTTCTTTTGTTTGCAACTAAGAACCTTTACTTCGATGATGCTAATTAAGGTAATTGACAATTCCAAGAAACTCCAGGGTCAGGGTTACTTGCATCTAGATTAGAATTTATTAGTGGGGGGGCGCCTGGGTGGCGCAGTCGGTTAAGCGTCCGACTTCAGCCAGGTCACGATCTCGCGGTCCGTGAGTTCGAGCCCCGCGTCGGGCTCTGGGCTGATGGCTCAGAGCCTGGAGCCTGTTTCCATTTCTGTGTCTCCCTCTCTCTCTGCCCCTCGCCCGTTCATGCTCTGTCTCTCTCTGTCCCAGAAATAAATAAACGTTGAAAAAAAAATTAAAAAAAAAAAAAAAAGAATTTATTAGTGGGAAGAGCTCATGTATATTAAGTGAAATAGTTACATGCAGGCTGCTTATTGATTTAATGAATTTGCTGATTTGAATTTGCCTCTTCTAAGTATTGGGGATACAGGAGTGACAAGATAGACAAGATCCCTGTCCTCACAGAGCTTAATTCTGTTGTGAAAAGTAGAGAAAGCAAGAGAGCAAATAACAATGGCAAAGAGTGATAAATGCCATGATAAAAATAAAGGTGGGGTAATGTGATAGATAACGGGGTGTGGGTAGGTTTAGGAGATGTGTCTTATAAAACATTTACTTTAAAATCATTGTCAGGAGTCGTGACTTGGGTTTTTGACTATGAGGCAGTACATTCTGGATTTACCCACCTTCCGTAACCACCTAGGAAACTGGACAAAATACATGAAACAACTATTTTCAGGTATTGAACAACAGGCAGTACAGAACTGTAATCCCTGACAGATGGGGAGCAAATGAGGTGAACCCTTTGATGGCCCAGCTTTCTTCTTGGAGGCAATTTTCAGATCTCAGTGCAGGGAGGGGGATCCCAAACAGAGCCTTTGGCCTCACTGAGTTGAGGAAGCAAAGATTGGAGTTGGGGTTCTGCTCCAGCAGAATGGTTCTGTTTTGAGGAGCAGGGTTCTGGAGAGAAGGGAGCTGGGCAGAGCATAAGTCTTAGTGGTCCTCTTCAATGATTGATTGAAGATTAATCTGTGCACATGTAGGGTGCAGTTTCATAAAGGAACAGTTCCTGGGGAAGAAATCCACTGGAAAACTGTAAGCAGAACAATTCTCAGCTCACATAGGGCTGGGAAATAATTTGAGTACCTTGTAGCCAGAAGACAAAAGTTCTTGTTAAATGCTGTGTTCATTGAGACTCCAGAAGGGTCATGTCTTAGTAGTGGGGCCAAATTGGTCCTCAAATAAAGGCTTCTCTAGATCTCACTGGAAAATGTTTAAGAACAAGCCTCGAAAGGCACAAACTAATCTGAACGGAATGTAATTGCCTGCAAAGTCCAATACTCTTTAAAGAAATATAACAAAACCTAATACTTAACAGTTTAAAATGTCCAGCATCCAATCAGAAATTCCTAAATATGTGTAAAAGCAGGTTCACCTGGCTTATAGTTAGGATATCAGTCATTTGAAACCAACCCAGAACTGAAAGGTGTTAGAATTGACAGGCAAGGGCATTAAAGCAGTTACTGTAGCTGTATCCCATATGTTTAAAAAGGTAGAGACTGGAAAGGTGAAAAAGAGACCCAAATAAAACCATTTAGAGGTGAAAAGTAATGTGCGAGATGAAAAATACATTGGATGGCATTAATGGCAGATTAGACATTACAAAAGAAAAGATTAATGAATTTGAAGACCTAGAAGAGAAAACTCAATAGAAACAGAAATGACAGAGATAATGGAACTAGCAAACAGGGTAGTTCAGATGGCTTTATGAAATGTAGGGTCAGATTATGGTTAACGTCGGCACCTTCATACGTGAGTTTTGCTTAAAAAGAACAATTGTGAATGCTACCTGAATTTGGCTTGATGTGTAGTTAAGAGTAGTTGAAAATCAGTATTTCAGTAAAGCACTGGGGTATGATGGACGAACTTTATTATGCAACAGCGTTTAGTTGTTTTTTGGTATGTAACAGTGTTTCTCCACGGAGTTAGAAACTTAAAACATACAGGTATGATCTCATAGTTTTTGGGGGTCTGAGGCCTGGGTACAATTTAGCTGGGTCCTCTGCTTTAGGGTCTCAGGGCTACAGTCAGGATGTTGGCTGGGGCTCTGGTTACATGTGAGGCATGACTGGGGAAAGATCTCTTTGAGACTCATTTGGTCGTTGGTAGAATTCAGTTTCTTGTTTACTATTGCACTGAGGGTCTCAGTTTGTTACTACCTGTTAGCAGGCATCTGCCCTTAGTTTTTTGCCGTATGGTCCTTTCCAACAGGGCCACTTCACTTTCTCAAAGACAGTAAAGGAGAGTGTCATCTCTTCACAAGACAGATGTACACTCTTATGTATCATACCTGCAGAAGTGACGTCCTATCACTTCTCCTGCATTCTATTGGTTAGAAGCAAGGTCCCGGGCCCCGGGTCAAGGAGCGGGCCATGCCACGAGGCCACGAACAGCATGAGGCCGTGTCATAGGAGCCATGCTAGGGTCTGTCCAGTGTAGTGGTGAAGAGTGCATTCCGTGGAGTCTGATCTAGAAACCTGGCTTTGAATCTTAGCCCTGTCTCTTCCTAGCTGTGTAAACTGAGCCTCGGTTTTCCTTTGTATAGTTTTGGGATAATAGGTGTCTACTATTCATAGTATCGTGAAGAGTAAGTGAATGCGTATAAAGTGTTCAGGACTTTATCCTACCAGCTCCTACTCGTCTCTTCTGTCTCAGTTTAGATCTCATATATTTAGGGAGGCCTTCTCTGATTCCTCTTTGACTCCTTCTAACCTCCTGTCTACGTTAGGTTTAAAATACCGTGAACTTTTTCTTCTCATCGCTTACACGTTTTCCACCTGAATTTTATAGCTGTGAGGTTATTTATTTATGTAGCATCTGCTTTCTTTAGCCTAAGCTGCTTGAAAGCACGGTTGGGTCTGTTCTGTTCACTGCTGTGTCTTCAGGGCTTGGCACATAGAAGACTCCATAAATGTTTGTTGAGTGACTGAAAGAATGAGGTGAAAATGCATGTGTTGTTGCTTTGAGAAGGCGTTTTTAGTGTCACCGTACTCTGTTTTCGCAGGTACTGGAGTGGTCAGCCTAAAAGATAAGTGGTTAGAAACATTCGTGGTCCTGTGTGCCCTGCCCACTAGCTAGCATGGGGAGACTGAAGCATAGTAGTCTTTAAACTGATGGTAAGGGTTTCCAGAGTGGACACTAGTGGTTAAAAAAATGAAAAAAACGCAAGAGAACTAAGAGGCCTAAGGGACGAAGACTTAATAAAAATCACTCCTGGTGGATCCGAAGCAGAGTACACGGTAGGAAGCTTCTCTTCTCTGTAAATGTGCTCTGCAGACCCGTCCTCAAGATGCTGTGGTGTGGAGGAAATCCGCTCGGAGAAAATTGCCTTCCTGAAGCTTCACCATGCCCATTAGCATGTTATAGCAAACCCTCTTGTCACCCGGTAATGCGGAAGGACAGTCTTTCTCAAGCGTGCTCAGCACACTGTGTGAGTATACGCCTACCACAACCTAGTAAGGTAGTATTTTATTTAATGGATGATAAAATTTAGGTTTAGAGTTGAAGTAATTTTTCGTAGTGGTTGGTAAGGTAGGATTCAAACCAGGCTCAGCCCTCACTCAGCGTTATTATTCAGCTTTTGCTTCTGTGGACTGTGTTGTTAGCAGATACTAGGTTAATTTCATGAGTGCAGAAACCATGTGTATTTTGTGTGCATTTTGTGTCTAGGACTAGAATCTTGCTTGGCCCTTAATACATGGCTGAATGTTGGCGTTTTGGTATTATTTTATACTGTGTCTCAGCTTCCCAAGTTAAATTACAGTTGACCCTGAACAGTGTGGGGATTAGGGTTGCTGAACCCCCCTGTGCAGTTGAAAATCCACAGAAACCTTTTTTTAAAGAGAGATCTGATTTATTTATTTTTAAATGTTTTATTTATTGAGATGTATTTATTATAATAATATAAACTTATTACTTATTATTATAATATAAAATTATTTTATTTATTGAGTGCGAGGGGTGGGGTAAGGGCGGAGAGAGAGGGTCACAGAGGATCTGAAGCGGGCTCTGCACTGACCGCTGCGAGCCCCACGTGGGGCTCGGACTCACGAACCGCAGGATCATGACCTGAGCTGAAGTCACTCAACCGACTGAGCCATCCAGGCACCCCGAAAATCCACATAAACCTTTTGACTCTCCTCGAAGTTAACTGCTAATAGCCTGCTGTTGATTGGAAGCCTTACCCATAACAAATAGTTGATGAACAGATATTTTGTATGTTATACGTACTATATACTGGATACAATAATACGTGTTTCTTAATTTTTTTGGTAGTTCTCGGCTCTGCAGTTCATCTGTGAATTTTTTCAAATTGTCACAAATCTCCAGAAAATTTTTCCAGTGTATTTATTGGAAAAAAATCCTCATTTAGGTGGACCCGTGAGTTTAAAACCATGTAGTTCAAGAGTCAACTGTACTTGTAAAACTTGAGAGTTTGGTAGGTAGCGGCTAGTGTAATCAACCAGTGTAATGTATAACAAAAAATAATTTATGTTTTCACTTTGGGTGATCTAGTAGAGTTCTGTCCCCAAAGAAGAAACATTTTTGTAGTCTTGGTTCTTCTCCTGTCACTTTTAAATTTACTCTTATTACCAAACCCTCTTGAGTTTTGTTTCTGAAATAGTCTTCAATTAAGTTCTTTCTTCACATTATTGTTAATGACCTCTCCAGAGATCAGATTAGTCTCTTTTCGGTTTACTGCATTAGTTTTCTTCAGAATTTTCAGTTCAGTAGGTTGGGTGTCCGACTTTGGCTCAGGTCATGATCTTGTGGTTCGTGGGTTCAAGCCCCACGTTGGGTTCTGTGCGGACAGCTCAGAGCCTGGAGCCTGCTTCAGATTCTCTGTCTCTCTCTCTCTCTGCCCCCTCCTGCTCGTGCTCTGTCTCTCTCTCAAAAATAAACATTTACAGGGGCGCCTGGGTGGCGCAGTCGGTTAAGCGTCCGACTTCAGCCAGGTCACGATCTCACGGTCCGTGAGTTCGAGCCCCGCGTCGGGCTCTGGGCTGATGGCTCAGAGCCTGGAGCCTGTTTCCGATTCTGTGTCTCCCTCTCTCTCTGCCCCTCCCCCGTTCATGCTCTGTCTCTCTCTGTCCCAAAAATAAAATAAACGTTGAAAAAAAAAATTTTTTTTAAATAAACATTTACAAAAATTACAAAAAAAGGAATTTTTAGTTTAACATGCGTATAATCCAAACTGAATACTAATGAAAGGTTTCTAATGAAAAAAGTTGTCCCCAGACACACCCCTCAGTAGTCCTGCACCCTAGAGCAGGTCTTCCCAAACGTTGTCACCTCAGGGTCTACACGGGCACGGTAGAATACAAGAGGCTGTCTAGGTCCCGAGGTCTTTACGGGATCTGGGCTTATCTGAAATATTTGTGGCCCTGCGTGCCCTGCCTACTAGTTGGCGAGCTCTTTTACCTCAGCTCTTGGTTTCTTCTATTCACCTCTCTGATACGCTTATTGTACCAGTCAGGATGCTTTTGGATGCTGGTATGGAGATCCGGACTCAGACTAGATTCAGTTGGAAGTCCAGAGGTAGGATGGCCTCTAGGGCTAATTGATTTGGTGGCACAGTAATGTCTTCAGGGACCCAGTTTTTCCATCCCCCCCTCGAGTCACTCGCTGGCTCCATGCACAGATTAATTAGGTGGCTGCAGCAGTTTGAGGAGTTGTATCCAGACACAACAGTGTCCACAGGAAGAGGAGAGAACTCTTTCTTGTAGCTGTGTAAGAATGTGGAAACTGCCCAGAAACTCTTTGGTAGACTTGTCTGGGTTGTATGACTGTTTCTGAAACACTCACTAGGAAGGGAAATGGGGTTACCTTGGACCAGTTGGGCATCATCATGGAGCTGGCTACACCGTCCCCTGAGCACGTGCCTAACTGGGGTGATGTGCACATGGGTCTTGAACGAAAACCGCTTCTATTACAAAGGAAGAACGGAGAGGTTGGAGGCTGAGTAGGTTAGGTAGGTAACCTTGACTCTGTTTTTGTATTTAGCTTAAAATTTTAGATATTATTTGTTGACTTTCTATTAAGGTAGGTGAACATTTAACTTTAACCCTGCCTTAATACTTTTCTCTTTCCATCTACCCATTATAGTTACATTTTTTTTTCATTAAACATTTGGTATGTATGATTATGTAAGTTCACTATGGAGCTATATTGTATACTATGATTACATTTCCCTCCTTGTATAGTTTTGTTTTTCCTGGAATTAACAATTGTATTTCCGCTTGCTTTGTTTTCTAGGTCCGCGTGACTGAGTTTTCCCATACCTTCCATTAGGCTCTCAATATAGTTTTTTGCACAAACATATCAGATAGCTAGTTCTCCTGTCCCCACAAGAATCTTCTTAGGGGACCCTTCATCAAGCCTTGCCTGTATGAAATTCTTGCTCTTTGGGCCTAATAGTATTACTTTTGCAAATCTCCAGCAGGGTTGTGTCTTCTGTTTCCTGGTTCTCTGACCTTTACCTTTCCTGTTTTTATCTTTCATTTTGCTGGAGTACAGCTTTCAGTGCTTCCTTTGGAAGGGTGCATGAAAGGTCAATTTTTTGAGACCTTGTCTGAAAGTATCTTTAATCTGTTTTCCCTCCTGATTAGAAGTTTTGGTTGGGTATGGGATTGTAGTTTGAATATAGGTTTTACTGCAAACTTCTGAGTATATTACTTCATGGTCTTCTAGCTGCATGTAGCAGATATAATTTGTATTCTGGATTCTATTAAAACAAAAAGTATGGAAAAGCTAGAGAACATAATGAGCTTCCAGATACTTGTCACTCAGCATCATCATTTATCAATTCATGGCTGCTTTCAAAAAAAAAAACCAAAACAAAAAACCGGTATTCCTGCCTACCCCTCTTTCACTTGAGTTTTTACAAAAACCCAGGTATCTGATTTCAGTTGTGAATATTTCAGTATATATCTCTAAAAGATAAGGGCTGATTTCTAAACTATAACCCCAGTGCCATTATCATACCTTAAAAAGATTAACAGTAATTTTTCACATATCCAGTAAGAGTTCAGATGGCCTGGATTGCCTCATAATGGTATGTTTTTAAAACGCGTGATTCAAACAGGATCTAAATAAGGTCCCTTGATCGATTGATTGCTCCTCTGCATCTTTTTTTTCCCCTCCTTGACTTTGTTGAAGAAACGGTGTCTTCTATCTTGTTTTACCTCTAGTCTAGATGTTGAGTGAATCCCTGTGGTGTCACTGACATGTTCCCCTGTCCCTTGTATTTTCTGGTACTTGGTAATAAGATCTAAGGCTTGATAACATTCCATATGTAATGCTTTCTCTTTGTTTTTTGTTGGGAGGAGGGTGGTAGGTAGGGAGACTACTCCGTGGGTGGGTGATCGGTTTCCTTTGGGAGGGACACAATATTCGACTCTGTTGGCAGCCATTACATATTACATACATCCATTAATTTATTAGTAGATTCTGGTCCTTTTTGTATGACCCCTCCCCCATGTTTTGTTGTTGTTCATTCTCTGGAAGTTTTAAGGATCTGTTCTTTGTCTCTGGTGTGAAGTTTTGTAGTGATGTGCTTTGGTGGCTGGTTTCATTATGTTGGACCCATCCTTTTACTTTGGAGGTACCTGTTCTTTAGATATGGGTAAGTTTCTTGTATGCTTTCCTTGATAACTGCTTTTCTTTGGTCTTCTCAAGTGACGTACACTTTGGTTATCTTGTCTATTTGCTATTTGTTAATTCTTAACTCTTCTTGGGAGATATTTTTCAACTTTTATCTTCCATCAGGGTTATCATTTGTTCTTTGCTTTTTATTTTTCCTTGAAGTTTATTTACTTATTTTGAGACAGAGAGAGTGTGGGGGAGGGACAGAGAGAGAAGGAGAGATTGAGAATCCCAACCAGGCTCCGCACTCTCAGTGCAGAGCTTGTGGCGGGGCTCAAACCCACAAACCAAGAGATGAAATCAGAGTCAGACGCTTAACCGACTGAGCCATCCAGGCGCCCTGCCTTTTTTGTTTGTTTGTTTTGTTTTCTGTTAAACTAGCGTTTTGTTCTACTTCACGATAACATGTATTCTTTTACCTCCTCAGGCACATGATAGTATAGTTTAACACCATTGTTTTTTTGGTTGTTTGTTTTCCCTCTTTGTGGCATTGCCTCAGTTTCCTCTGGATTCCCATTTTTCTGCTTGTTTTGGTTTCTGTCTTTAATGTTGGCACCTTTCCTCAAATATTTGGCCGTTTTCGGGCTGGTGGCTTTTACTTCAGGGTAAGGTGTGGTCAAGTGGATGGAAGCTCTTTGTGAGGTGTGAGGCTGGCTTCTTTACTGAAGGCTTGGTGTGGAGATCGAGGAACCCACGAATAGGAGTGTCCCCAGTGCTTTCACTCCAGGCCTCTGGCTGTCGCCTGATTGTCCCCATGCCTGGGGGAGAGGGAGGGGATACTCCTGTTGCTGGTGTTCTGGAGGCAGAATTGGGGAGGGGAACTGGAGTTCACAGTTCTGTGTCAAGACTCTTCATGGATTCGGTTTTGGTTTCCTGCCTCAAAATATTTCTCTGTTGCACTGGATGTCTCCAGGTCCAGAGCGTCTGTTCACGTCCCCCATAGATTATGCCTTTGGGCTCTTTGCAGACATGGCGGTTGCCAGCCTGGACAGAGCTTGGGCTGCAATTTGAGATCTTGCTGCCTTATTGTATTTACTTGTTTACTGAAATGAACTCAGAAATGTTGCAGGTATAATACAAGTAACTTCTATTTCCTGAACCACTTGAGAGAAAGTTGTTGACATGATGTCTCTTTCTTTTTGAATATCGTAGCGCATAATTCCTACAAACAGGGGCACTCTCTTGCGTAACGTAACGGTAATACCACCACAAAAGGCAGGAAGTTAATATTGATACATCACAGCTGTCTGATCCCTAAGACCCCATTCAAGTTGCGGCAGTTGTCCCGGGAGTGTTCTTTATGGGAAGAGGATACAGTCGAGGATTACTTACGCATTTTATCGTCATGTCTTTTCAACTGTTTTGATCTAGAACAGTTCCTCATCTGTTCTTTCTTCTATGACGTTGATATTTTTGAAGAATACAGGCTGGTTATTTTAGAGTCACCTATGCGTGTTTGTCTGATGTTTCTTTGTATTAGATGGTACGTGAAGCATCTTTGTAGGAATATCGTAGAAGCGATGCTATATTTTTCTCATTGCATTGTTAGGTGGTGTACTCCTGGCGTTGTGTTTCTGCTGTACCAACTTACCACAGATTGAGAGGCTTAAAAACCACAAATTTATTATAGTACGGTTCTGGAGTTCAGAAGTCCAAAATGGATCTCACCTGGGCTCAAATCAAGGTGCAAGCCAGCTTCCATTCCTTTCGAAGGCTCTGCTGGACAACGTCTGTCCTTCTTTTGCAGCTTCTAGAGGCTGTCCGTACTCTTTGACTTCTGGCCTCTTCCTCCATTTTCAGAGTAGTCGCTTTGGACCTTGTCCATCGTCTGCTGCCGTCTCCCTCTCCTTCCTCTTTCACTTTTAAGGACTGTTGTGATGATACTGGTTAATCTCTTTATTTTAAAGTCATCTGATTAGCAAGTTCAGTTTCTCCTGCAACCTTTATTCAACCCTTCGCCCTGTAAAGTAACACGTTCACAGGTTCTTAGGATCAGGACGTGGACATCCTTGGGGGGGGGGGGGGATGTTATTGTGCCATATGATTTCACTTTGTCTTGTTTTCTGATAATGTTCACTTTGATCACTTGATTATGGTGGTGCCTTCAGACTTCTTCATTTTAAAGTTAATCCCCGCCCTTGTAATTAGTGTGTGTTTTGTGTAGAGGTACTTTGAGACTATGTAAATAGCCCATTATTAGTAATCAGACTTCTGATTGAGTCACTTATTTTATATCACTATGGGTACCTGATTTTCTATTTTATGTAATGGGTAATAATCCATAATTGTAGTTAGTTACTTACTTTAATGCTCCAGTTGTCCAGGATTTTGTTAGAAGAAGCTCCTTCAAGTTCGTGTCTGTGCCCCTTTGGCATGTCTCCAGTATGTTTTGAGCACTTTGCAGGCTTATCTTGAACTTCTGTCTCAGTCTGGAATTGGAATTGGACAGTTTTTCCAAGGAGCCCTGTTTTTATTTTTTAAATAATCCTTTGTTTTGAAATAAGCATAAACTCACAAGAAGTTGCAAACATAAAGTCCCATGTACCTCCTTTATCCAGCTTCTCTCAATGGTGAGTTTTGTGTTAGCTCTACCAGGATACCTAAATCAGGAAATTGACATATCTGGTACATTTCTGTTAACTAGACAACAGACAGACCTTATTCAGTTTTTAGTGTTCTTTAAACCTACGTGTGTGCGTGTGTAGTTCCTTGTAACTTTATACCATGTCTAGATTTGTGTATCTATCCCCACAGTCAAGATAATAGAGCTGCTCCATCACTTTATAAGAACTCTCTTCTGCTATCCAACCCCTTTGAATTCCCAACAGCCCTACAACCATAAGTTTATTCTCCATGTCTGTGGTTTTGTCATTTCCATATGTTGTATGAATGGAAGCATACAGTGTGTAGCCTTTTGAGATCAACTCTTTTAACTAAGCATAATGCCCTTGAGGTCCATTTGTTGTTGAGTGAATCAGTAGTTAATTTCTTTTTATTGCCAAGTAGTATTCCGTAGTATGGATGGACCAAGTTTGTTCAGCCGCTCACCTCTGGTGGGACATTTAGGTTGTTTTCCAATATATTGTGTAATAATATGAATAAAACTGCTTTCAACGTTTGAGTACAGGTTTTTGTATAAACGTAAGTGTTCCGTTTCTTGGTGGTATATGCCCGGGATTGAGATGGCTGGGTCATAGGGTGAATGCATGTTTAGTTTTGTGAGCAGCTGCCAGACTGCTTTCCAGAGTGTCCGTACCACGTTTTGTTCCCAGCAGCAAAGTACGAGGGATCCCGTTTCTCAATATCCTTCTCACCATTTGGTGTTACGACTGTTTTTCATTTAGCTGTTCTGATAGGTGTAGTGATTTCCAATTGCGGTTTTAATTTGCATTTCCCTAA
Organism: Herpailurus yagouaroundi; assembly: GCF_014898765.1. Lineage (NCBI taxonomy): Eukaryota > Metazoa > Chordata > Mammalia > Carnivora > Felidae > Herpailurus > Herpailurus yagouaroundi. The sequence continues at coordinate 8,230,798 of NW_024412403.1, read as the reverse complement.
TGACAGATGATGGTGAACAGCTTTTCATGTGCTTATTTGCTCTCACTTCTTCGGTGAAGTAACTGTTCATGTCTTTTGCCCATTTTCTGATTGGATTGGTTTTTTTCCTGCTGTCGAGTTATGAAAGTTCTTTCGCGTATTCTAGGTGCGGGGTCTTTGTTCACTGTGTGGTCTGCGCGTGCTCTCTCCCAGTCCGTAGCGTATCGCGTAGCTTGTCACTTCATCCTCTTAGCAGTTTTTTTCAGAGTGAGCATTTTAAATTTTAATGAAGTTCAGTTTAGTAAATTTTTCTTCAGTGGTTCGTGCATTTGAGTCAAGTTGGAGAACTCTGCCTAGAGCTCTGGTTCTTTTCATGGAAATGGCATTTAATACGCAAGTGCCGGGCATTAGGTATGCTCACTGCTCTCAAGGTGTGTATGCTCCCTGCTCTCAAGGTGTGTATGCTCCCAGGCTCTCAGTGGACAGAGCCAGAGAATATGTGTGTGTCCTGAACCTTCCCAGGAACGGGGTGCCTCGTTTTCTTGGTACTTCCAAGTGTCAACATTCATTCTGTGGCTTCCTTCATTCTCCTCTAAGTCCGCTACCACAGTCCGTCTTCTTTGCACTGTCTAAAAACCTGTTTCTCCATCACTGTCTTTCTTGTTTTATTTTCCTTTATTGATTTTAAGTAGATTTTATATTCATTGGAGTTTTGTGAGAGAGCAAAGGTAAATGCATGGATTACCGTCTATGTTGAATGTATATTTATTGAAGCTGTAATATTCCTCTCTCAGATCTTTTGCACTGCTCTTTGTCTTTGATTATCTTTTGCACTGCTACCCTTTTTCGCCTTCCACCCTGATTGTGCTATTCCACAGCCTATAATCTTTCATGATTCTCATTTCCATGGAATGAAGATCCAGTATTCAGGTTCTCTTTGTAGTTGTACCTCTGCCTACCTTTCTGATCTCTTTTTCTGCAGCCCTACTGTATTTGTTCCATGTAGAGCTATTTAAGTAGTTTACATTTCCCCACATGTGTTGCGTTCTCCTTTTCTCTGAACTTTCATTTGGAGCACATTATCTGTACTTCTTTTACAAATTTTCCGTAGAGCACAGATCCTGGCATATAGTGGGTGCTTGGTACATTAAATAAATAATACTTCCTCTAAAATAATGGCATTCAAACTGCTTTTATCCACCTTCGTTTCCTAATGGTATCATATGGTATCTTACATAAGTTTCAAAGCAACTCTGTACACCACTATTCATCTTACATAAATGCTGCTGAATGCTATGGTATTGCCCAAGGTCCATAGGAGTTCAACGACATTTAACAGGCATTTGTGTATCTTATTATGTGGCCAGCCCTGAGTTAGATGCTACAGACCCTTGGGGAACAAAGCTGATAAGCGTGCTCCTCGTGGGACCAACGTTAGAATCCTTAAATTCCAGCTGTTGTGGGATGGGTTTGAGGGGAGGTCCTCCATAACCTTAGTTACTCATCTCCGATGTCCTCTCCTTTAGTCTTTCCTAACTCTCCTGGAAGGAGGCAGGAATGGGGTAGAAAGAACAGCTCCATCTTCTGTGTTCTCGTTAGTTCCTTTTGTGTTTACGTGTACACAGCTTTATTCTAGAAAGTGTTTGTAATACCATTATTTGTATTTGGGGCCTTTGCTAAGTTGAACTGCTGTGGGCAAGACTGGTTTTTTTTTTTCTTCCTGGTATCCAGGATGCTTGGTACATCGTGTATAATATATATTCTCGGTGATTCTCCGAACTCGTTGATAGAGATTGACATTTACCCACGATTGTCATTTCCTAACAGTAGGCAACAATACTCTTCCTTACCCCACTGACTCTATGTAAAGATACAAATCAGTTTCAAAACCTCTACTCCATACACTCTGAAAGAGGTCATCTACGGGTTAGTTTTTAGTGCAGTTTAATAAATCAGCTGTTCTGTTTCTGGATGTGTCTGGAGGTCTCTAGTCTTGAGGTGGAGCCTTGACCCCGTCTCTGTCCAGCATTAGCCATCTGGTAGCGCCTGTGTTATTTGTCAAAGAAGTGCGTTAATACAGTCTGTTAGAATTTACTGGCCTTTTTTTCAAGTCCAAGAAGATAAATTATTTCAGAAGATCTAGAATACTTACTTTCAAACATTTTGCAGACAGGTACATTGTAGTTTTCCTTTGTATTTGCATACAAAATGTTAAACTTGATCTTAGCCGAAAGGCCGAGAAGCGATTGCATGCAAAATGTTGAGGTTATCTATGGCTTTTTCACAAACCAGGCCAAACCTGGTGGCTTACCATTTCTTCGCTCACAATTTTCCAATCTGGGCAGGGCTTCTTCCTCCATGCTGCGTGGCAGCTGCGGGGACTGGAGAGTCTGAGATGACTTTGTCTTTCACACGGACGGTGTCTGGTGTGTCTTCCTCTGCACGGCTGTTTCTTCCAACACGCGCTTTCTCACGGCGTGATCTTGGGGTGCTTGGACTTTGTACGTGGTTGACTGGATTTCAGAGGTGGTGACCGGATTCTAGAGGTGCCGACGGCAGGAGCTGCTGCGCCCCCTGAGGCCTTAGGCCCGGACCCGGCACAGTGTCATCGTTGCCAGCTTCTTCAGTCCCGCAGTGAGTCTTGGGCCCGTCCGGATTCAGGCGGAGGAGACTGTAAGATGTGGTCACTGGCAAGAGTGGCTTATTGGGGCCACCAAAGAACATTCCACTGCACGAACAAGTATCTTTCTGAAGGGGAGAAGGGAAAAAAGATGACTTCTCTGTTCTTTTTGTTTTGTCTAATCTTACTGGCTTATTCGTTTGATAATGCAGTGTTTGTTAGAGCTTTGCTCAGATAGCTGTGTAGTGTTAGTATAATTTGTCAAATTCAGTTAGACTGTGTATGGGTAGGGTTCATAAATCCACATTTGGGGATGGGGAAGAAAAGATCATGAGTACTTTATGGGATGCTCGGCCCCAATTTACACCTAAGCGAAAGTACCGAAGTACTAGATAGAAACCTTGAATATGTACTTTGTGAAATAGGTGACATAAATCTCCTTTTGGGTCACATGTTACAGTCCATAAAACACCTCTGGCTTGTCTTACGTACCAGAGCAAGAAGAGGTAGACCGTCCTCAGATCTTCTGTAAGAAACCCAAACAGATCTCTTTTTCCTTAATGCGCAGGATGTGACAGCTATTTCATTTAAATGGCTCTCATCTGGATTCTATTTTGAGGTCATTCTGCTACTAGGCATTGGGTATGACCACGGAAATTCATCAGAAACATTGTGGCCCACAGACCATATAATCAATCCTTTGGAAAGCTTAAGGCGAGGTGCAGATTTTGGGGGTTGACCCCAGACTTAGCATATTCAGAAGTCTTAGAAGGGATCTGGGTGATGTCAAGTCTGAGGAGCAATGCATTCTCCATGGGGGGTAATATCACCCCCACCAGGGTAATAATTGTTGGAGATGAGGGAGTGAAAAAATTAGGTATTAATGATGGTTTGTGGCCCTCTGAAAGTCAACCCTACCTGACAAAATATTTCAGGTTTCATTTTTCTTATTAAGGAGAAATTTAATTTAAATTTGATTTAGTTCTCTCCCCCCCGCCCCCCCCACCTCTGAGGATGGGAATACTTTTAAAAAGGTTGAGAAATATCGTCCTGTGAGAAATATTCTGATATCATACCTGCCCCACAGGACCTGTG
>NW_024412403.1:8161048-8227004 GCF_014898765.1 Herpailurus yagouaroundi | reverse complement strand
TTTTTTAACGTTTATTTATTTTTGAGACAGAGAGAGACCGAGCATGAATGGGGGAAGGGCAGAGAGAGAGGGAGACACAGAATCGGAAGCAGGCTCCAGGCTCTGAGCCATCAGCCCAGAGCCCGACGCGGGGCTCGAACTCACGGACCGCGAGATCGTGACCTGAGCCGAAGTCGGACGCTTAACCGACTGAGCCACCCAGGCGCCCCTGGTTAATGTTTCTTAAGACTAAGATTTTACTGACGTTAAGTGGAATTTCTTTTAAAATATCTAGAGAATGGAAACATTTTACTCTATGGCATTTTGCATCCAAGTAGATTGATTTTTATCTTTATGAACAAAGCACTGCTGGAATGGACTCTGTTCTGGGATTTAAAAACCTTTTAGCTCTCTGTTAGCAAAAACTCTTCGTATTATTTAGCTTGTTAACACACAGCTCGCCAGGATCCCTTGTATGCCACAGGAAAGAGGTGTTCCTGTCTCGAGGGAGTGAGGCCTGTCCCTTTGCTTCTGTCTCCTCTGTGGTGCAGGCCGTGGTGGGGGAGGAGGGCTGCGAGGGGTGGAAGGCAGGACCTCCAGTGGCCCTGTTCACGGTGGGGGGTGGGGGGGGGTGGGGAGGAGGAGTGTAGGAGTAATACTGTTCCCTGGGTTTGCTGGCCTTTTCCTCTGTTTTGGGCTAGGTATAAATGGAAATGCTTTTTTGTGGGGACGCCTGACTGACTCCTTTGGTAGAGCATGCAACTCTTGATCTTGGGGTTGTGAGTTCGAGCCCCACGGTGGGTGTAGAGGTTACTTAGGGTAAAAAAAGTCTTCCAAAAAGATGTGGAGTATGAGAGGATGGTGGTGGGAGAAGTAGAAGAGAAGTTTCCAATATACTACTTTCTGTAAAGAAAACTCCCACATTTTGATTTGGGTATTTCTAGGTCCTTCAAGGGAGTGTTGACATTATTTGTACTTGTTTTGTTTTCTGTGTAATTTGTGCAGGCTCAGGAGAGTTAAAGAAGTAGTACATCCAGAAAAGTGAAGGCCTCTGTAAAATCTGCATTCACCTGAAAACACATTGCTTGGCAGCTGACAAGATGCTGGGCTAGATTATCTGTTGTTGAATCAGTGAATGAAAGTCATCCACAGGTTATTTTGAAAAATGTAGTTTTCTTTTCTGTGATTTTATTTTTAAAATTTTAATTTTTTTTAATGTTTATTTATTTTTGAGAGAGAGACAGACAGAGTGCGAGCGTGAAGGGACAGAGAGAGAGGGAGACACAATCCGAAGCGGGCTCCAGGTTCTGAGCTGTCAGCATAGAGCCCGACATGGGGCTTGAACCCATGAATTGTGAGATCATGACCTGAGCCGGAGTCAGCCGCCCAACCGACTGAGCCACCCAGGCGCCCCTGTTTTCTACGACTTTAGAATCCATTCTGTAGAATAGTGTTGAAGGAAGAATGAACTGGGAAGATAGAGGAATGTTGGGGGCCGGTGTTTTTCCTACTGCCGTGCTTTTGACTCTCCCTAGCCATCAGGATCCTTGTCTTCAAACTTGAGTTATTTTGTAGATGATCTTTTAAGAGCCCTTCAGGGTCCAGAATTTTATTACCCAATATCGTGACCACATTAGAAATACTGTCAGGTTGATGGAGTTGTGAGAGGGAATTCGTTCCAGTTGCCACACAGACAGCAGGGTACATAGTTAAGCTGCTGTAACTGAGAGCCGGCTAATGGATGGCCCCAAGAACAGAGTCGTCTGGAGGTGAATGGCCTGGTTGGTGGGGGTGACTGCCTCAGTTGGTCTTTCAGAGACGCAGGTTTCTTTTATCTTGGTTTGCCACCAGACCCCGAGGTATGGCTGTCAGTTGTGTTGTCCTTGCCCCAGTTTACAGAGAGACACAGAAGTGTTCACTCCGTGTCTTCCAGCCCACAGGTGGCACCCCACCCTTGTTTTCACTTTTCATTTGTCCGTGAGAACTTTGTCCCATGGCCATACTTAGGCGAAAGGGAGGCTGGGAAATGTAACCTCTCTGGGCAGCCATGGGCTCGGCTACAATTATGGAAGAAGGAGGGGACTGTCTTTGCCACAGATAGTGTAGGTGAAGCTATTTAATTTTCTTAGTATACTTTTGGGGGAAGCTTTTTTACTTAAGGTCTTTATTAAAAAAATATGCAAAAAATTATGTAATTACTATAAAGAGGAAGTTTTGGCAAGTGATGGGTTAAAATGCTAAGTAGAATATATCAAAAGACCAGTTTTAAAATTAACCAGAAACCTAAAACTAACCAGCTCTAACTGATGACACCTTTGTCTCCTCAGAGTACAAGCTAGGTAAGAGTTGTTTAATCTGTGGGGCATTCTGTGTTCATAGGAACATTCAGGTACACATTCAGTCACAGACCACGTCTCTGTTTTCTGGAGGAGTAGCCCACAGTTCATTTCAGTAAGCTAGCCCAGTAGAAGGAAGCTCCTTCTTAAATACATACCATTGGGCCTCTTGGGCTTGAATTCTTATCAGAAGTCCCTAAATTTGGCCCTGTGTCAAAATCGCCTCAGGGCCCTTCTTCGGAATGGGTGTTCTGGCCCTACTCTCTGGAGGTGCTGGTGGTTAGGTTTCTGAATCTGAATTTTTAGCCAGCCCCTCAGGGTGATTCTGTTGGAGCTCTGAGGCGTCTGGGGACCATGGCTGTACATAGTCCGTGCCTCACTTGCCTCACATGCGAAAGTGCAAAATTATACCTATGTGGCTTCATAGGGTTCAGAGAGCACGAAATGAGTTGTATTTGTAATTATTTCACAACTAAAAAGTACCATCCAGAATTTAGGGAATTTAGAGTGGTGTTGTAAGTCACATCCCTTCCAGGAATCGAGCTTATTTATTTGCCCAACAGACCCAAGGGGTAAGTGCTGTTCTCTCCAGAAATAACTATAAGGTCGAAATCTGGGTTTCCTGATACTGCGTAATTGAACGGGGATTCAGAAAAAGTTATCTCCCAGCATAACTACCAACAGGGGAACAAGCCGGCCAGATAACTTACGTACTTTTGTTTCCACATGGTTAAGATACCATGTGTCAACTTGATGACTTCACTTAAGTACCACGTTCGGTGTCATCAGTGTGGGCAATTTGGAGCTTTGCTCTTTGGCGAGGCCGGCCTGAATGTGACACGGTCTCTGCCCATTGGGAAGTTACAACCTCATAGAGAAGACTTCCGAACAGAACGTGATCATGTTCTTAGGAACATTTTTTTTTTTTTTTAAAGACTTAATCCTGCAGCCATAGCAGGGCAGGATCTGAGTACGATGTTCGGATATTCGCGTTCAGAGGAAGGGAGAGGTCCGGCGAGGTGGAGGGCGCAGCTGGGGACGGGAGTGACTTCCCTCTTCTCTCCCCCTTCCCTGAGAGAGAGCAGCCTCCGGCAGGTCCTCGGAGGACTCCTCTCCCCCCTCGTGTCGGGACCTGGGAGGCAGATGAGATGCTAGACCAGCCTGCGGGGGTTACGGATGCGCCCCCTTCCCTGAAGTAGAGGGAGACAGAATGAATTCGATGGTGCGGACCCTGTGCTGGGCCCTACGCGTGTCACCGTAGCCGTTCCAGCGGTCCCGCGAGTGGCACGGGCCGGGTTTGTGAGTGGGAGGAGCGTGGGTCTCACAGCCTAGAAGCACTTGGTGGTGCTGGCGCCGGCTGTGGCTTCTGCGCGGAGAATCGAAAACGTGGCTGTTCCTGGGGGGGGCGGCTTCACAGCACATCTCAGACCCATCCTTCCTTTCGGCCTGGTGGATTTGCCTCGCTTTCGCCCGGGCAGCCTTTCGCCCGGGCGACCTGGCGGGATGCTGCGGCTGGAGATGCGGGCTCAGTAGGAAGCTGCGGGGCTTGTAGCCAGGGAGGAGCGGGAGGGGAAACAGGCGGCATTTGGTGGCCGTGAGTCTCTACGGGAAATGGGAAGGTTGGTTTCTTTGACAGCGTGCCAAACATTAGGGTTAAAGTAGTGAGAAGGAGAAAGATACGGTTGGTGCCCTCACGTTACTGACAGCACCTTAGCGTTTGCTGTTCGCGTTAGATTATGTGGGAGACCTGCTTGAGCTCTTCCAGGTTGGGGGGCTCCCTATCGGGTTTTGATGAGCATGAGTCGGGGGGGGGGATTTTACACGGTCTGTCTCCTAGCGGTTGTCTTTATTATTTATTGAGTTGTTTTTTTAAAGTTTATTTATTTTGAGAGGGAGAGAGAGAGGGAGTGAGCAAGTGGGGGAGGGGCAGAGAGAGAGGGAGAGTGAGAATCCCAAGCAGGCTCTGTGCTTTCAGCGCAGAGTCCGATGTGGGGCTGGAGCCCCTGAACCTTAACTTGCTTAACTGACGGAGCCACCCAGGCGCCCCTGGTTATTGTCAAGAAGCTTGAATGAACTTAACCAAAAACCGGTAAGATTGCAGATCATTTCCGAGCGAGAGGTGCCCATAAATGAAACACACTTTTTTACATGATCCAGGAAGACAAATACAGATTGGAACATTGTTCGGAGGTGACGTTTATAGAATGTCTTTCTTGTGTTAGTTTGCTGTGGCTGCTGTGACAAATCACCACAAACTTAGTGGCTTAAAAGAACAGAAATTAATTTTCTCACAGTTCTGGACGCCGGAAGTCTGGAATCCGTACCGTTGGGCTGAACTCAAGAGTGTCTGCGGGGCCGTGGCTGTGCTTCCTCAGGCATCTCTAGGAGGCTGCTGGCATTCCTTGACGGCTGGTCACGGCGACACTCCAGTCTCTCCCTGTGTGGTCACGTCACCTTTTCCTCTCCTGTGTCAAATCTCCCCCTGCCCTTCTCTTTCACGGACACTTGTGATGGCAGGCAGGGCACCTGGATATCTCCTCAGCTCGAGATCTTTCACTTACTCATCATCACATTAGCAAAGGCCCTTTTCCAAATATGCTAACACCTATAGGTTTCAGAGAGAAGGATGTGGATAGTTTTTGGGGGGGTGACATCTTTCAACTTCCACTCCTATAAATTATTTGGAAGAGTAGGAAGGTGGCTTTTGAAACAGTAACTTTTAGATCTCTCATGAGTATGTTTCCCGTTACAGTAAGAGTTCATAGTATGTCTTGTAACATTTCCGTGTTAGCTTGATGATCCAGATTTGGGATCCAAATTGGGAGTCTTCACCCCAAATTTCACCATGCTGCATGTCATTTATAATAATGGTTTTAAGCTACTTGTCTCTAAATAATGGGGGTTATTCTTTTAGGGCTGGCTCAAGCTGACAGTGGTAATTTTTATCAAGCATTTATTAAAAATGAATCTAAATTTAGGCAAATGATTAAATTGTTGGCACTTAATTTAGCAATCTAGGAATTTTAATGACTGAGAGGGTGCAGATTGCAGGATAGAGGGAAAAATATACTATGATTATACTTTTTCTAATGTGGCTTGGTTATATCAGACTTGAAAATGTGTTATAGTTGGACTGTTTTTTTTTTTTTTATTCTCCTTTGTTTTAGCTAATTTTGGACAAATACAGCTAGCTCATTGTGGATAAACTGAACACACATATTAAACAGCGTTAAAAAAAAAGAAAAGATGTTCGCACTAAGAGTGGATGGTGTCAGTGGAGGGTTTTTGAAGTTGTGAGCTAGTCATGGACATAAATGTGTGTGTGTGTGTTAATTTAATTTATATAAAAACTTGGTGTGTGTGTGTTTATTAGAGAGAGAGCAAGAGGGGTAGGGGCAGAGAGAGAGGAAGACGGGATCCAAAGCAGGCCCTGCACTGACAGCTGAGAGCCCGATGCGGGGCTGGCACTCACGAACTGCAAGATCATGACTGAGCTGAAGTCAGACACTTAACTGACTGAGCCACCCAGACGCCCTTGGTTTTATTTACTTTTAAATATTTATTTATTTTGAGAGAGAGAGAGAGAAAGTGTGCATGTGAGTGGGAGCAGGGGATGGGGGGGGGAGCAAGAGAATTCTGAGCAGGCCCCACATGCTGTGCAGATTCCAGTGTGGGGCTCCATCTCAGGACTGCGAGATCGTGACCTGAGCCCAAATCCAGGGTCAGATGTTTGTGCCACCCAGATCACCCATGTGTATTAATTTTAAAACCTGGTTCTTTCTTGAACCTGCCTGTTGTTTTGTCAGCCTTTAAAAAAGTAGTCTTTTATTTCTCTGAACATCTTAAGATACATATTTTGAAGATCTTTTTAGTTACTCCTGTTATTTCTAGTTCCTTGGGTTATCTGTTGGATTTCTGTTGTGATGGAAGGTTTTTTTGTGTGTTGTAAATACTGTGTATGAGATCTTCACAGAGACTTCTGAAGGTGTTCTGTATTTTGAGGGCAGTGCATCTCTGTTTTCAAATGTGAAAGTCACCGACACTTTCCACTTCTCATAACCCATTTCCCAAATGTGATAACCATAAACATGTCTGTTTAACCTGCCTCTCGCTGAGTACCGTTGTTGCCATGGTTTTTACTGCTACATATGTTACATTATACATTATAAACTCCAGCATACAATTTAAAAAAAAAATTTTTTTTTCAACGTTTATTTATTTTTGGGGGACAGAGAGAAACAGAGCATGAACGGAGGAGGGGCAGAGAGAGAGGGAGACACAGAATCGGAAACAGGCTCCAGGCTCTGAGCCATCAGCCCAGAGCCTGACGCGGGGCTCGAACTCACGGACCGCGAGATCGTGACCTGGCTGAAGTCGGACGCTTAACCGACTGCGCCACCCAGGCGCCCCTCCAGCATACAATTTTTACGAGTTCTGAGTACATGTTTTAAACTCCAACTTAAAAGTTTTTGTTTTAAACAATCAAGTCTTTTAATAAGAGAAGCAAAATATATTTATGAAAATTTACTTACTTGCATTTCAGACACTTTTTATTCCTTTGTGTCGATTTGTGTTTCCATCCATTCTCATTTCTCTTCAGTCTGAAGAAATTCTTTAGCATTTTTCATTGGGTAGGTTTGCTGGCAGAGAATTCTCTCCGATTTTGAACAATCTTGCAAATGTCTTTATTTTACCTTTGTGTTGGAGGGTTCTTTTCACTGCACATGGAGTTTCGGGTTGATCATTTTTTGTCATTCGGCACATGAAGGGTGGTGGTCCAGCCTCTGGCTCCCATTGTTGCTGATGAGATGCTATTGATTTTACTATGTTGTTCTTCTGTGTATATGTAGTGTCTTTTTGTGCTCCAGCTGCTTCCAAGATTTTATCTTTGGTGTTAAGCTGTTTGCCCATGATGTGCCTGGGTATGCTTATAATTTGCGAGGTATTTAGCCATGATTTCTTCACATTTTTCTGCCTGCTCCTCACAGTTTTCTGTGATTTCACTTACATGTGTCAGAACATTTTATATTCTGTAGGTCTTTGAGGGTCTGGTTTTTTGTTTTTTGTTTTTTTTTTCAGTTTTTTCTGTTTTATTTTTTTTTTTATTAAAAAAATTTTTTTTAAATGTTTATTTATTTTTGAGACAGAGAGAGAGCATGAACAGAGGAGGGTCAGAGAGAGAGGGAGACACAGAATCCAAAGCAGTCTCCAGGCTCTGAGCCGTCAGCACAGAGCCCGACGTGGGGCTCGAACTCATGGACCGTGAGATCGTGACCTGACGCTTAACTGACTGAGCCACCCAGGCGCCCCAGTTTTCTCTGTTTTAGAGTGGGTAATTTCTATTGACCTCTCATTTTACTGATTTTTTTTTTCCCTGCTGTCTTCAGTATGCTGTTAAAATCCATCCAGTAAAGTTTTCATTTAGTTATTATATTTTTGACTCTTAGAATTCCTTTTTTTTTCTCTTTTGTAGTTTTAATTTTTCTGCTGTTCAGATAATTCTCTCTGTTCACACATTAAAGGGCATTTTTTTTTTAAAGTTTATGTGTTTTCTTCCAATTCTTTGTGTAAGACATCTGCTTTAGAGTCTTTGTTTGCTAAATCTAACATCTGGTCCATCCTGGGGTTGGTGTTCTATTGACTTCTTTTTTTCCCCCCTTGATTGTGGATCACATGGTTTTTTCCTTTGCTTGTTTACTAATATTTGACTAAATATTATTTTCTTCTTGTTAAGTGTGTTTTTTTTTTCAACTTTTATTTATTTTTGGGACAGAGAGAGACAGAGCATGAACGGGGGAGGGGCAGAGAGAGAGGGAGACACAGAATCGGAAACAGGCTCCAGGCTCTGAGCCATCAGCCCAGAGCCCGACGCGGGGCTCGAACTCACGGACCGCGAGATCGTGACCTGGCTGAAGTCGGACGCTTAACCGACTGCGCCACCCAGGCGCCCCATTGTTAAGTGTGTTAATGTTTATTCTCGAAGGCTGGTTGGTTACTTTGAATTTATATATATTTGGTTTTATACTGTATTTTGCAAGATCTATGGAAAGCTCAAGGTGAATCCTCTCTAATATGGGGGGATGACTTCCAAACTGAGCCTTCCTTCATATCTTGCCCTGGGTTTGGTTGTAGACACTATTACTATTGGTTCATAGGCTATATTCTAGGAGATTCGGCCCTTAGTCTTGAAATGAGGAAAGGAAGTTAAGAGTATGTGTTTGTCCTGGTTTTCCAGTGAAATAGACCCAAAGGGAGATACATGATTTATTATAAGGAATTGGCTCACCTGATTATCAAGACTGGGAAGTCCTCTAAAATCTGCTGAGGGCAAGTTAGAGACCCAGGAGAGCTGATGGTGTAGTTTGAGTTGGAGTCCAGAGACCTGGGAATCATAAGAGCTGATGACTTAAGTTCCATTCTGAAAACCCACAGGCTCTAGCTAGACTTAAGAAGAGCCAGTGTTTCAGTTTGAGTCCAAAGGCAGGAAAAAGGTTGGTGTCCCAGCTCAATGTGGTCAGACAGGAGTTCTCTCTTATTGTGGGAGGGTCAGCCTTTTTATTTTTTTTATTCAGGCCCTCAGCTAACTGGATGAAGCCACCCACATTAGGAAGAAGTTTATTCAGATGGTAACCTCATCCAGAAACACCCTCACTACACACCCAGAAAAATGTTTGACCGAATGCCTGGACACCTCATGACCCAGTCAAGTTGACACATTTAAATGAACCTTTATAAGATATTAATTAGATCTTTCCACGGTGCCTGGGCAGGGACTCCCCACATGCCTATGCCTGCTCATTCTCCATCATTTCTGTTCTGTTCTCAACGTCTTAGCAGTCGCTCTTTGCTAAGCTTTGAGTAGACTCACTCTGCCCATGTGAATTCTGGTCCTCTTGGATCCCCTTTTGCACAGCTTCCTTCTCTCTGTTGCCCTGTCCACCAAGATTCCAGCTGCTTCCGTTGTTGAGATCTTTACTTCACATCTCAGCAGGACCCCCGTGCTTTGCTTGGACTCCAGCTCCTTCCGCCTTGTTGAGAAGTTGTCCTCAGAGAACAAGGGCAAAACAGGCTCAGTGGAGGAAAGTGTTCTTACAAAATAGTAGCTATTCCCCTGGTTATATTTCATAGAGCGGGCACATTTTTAAATAATGCAATGATGTGGGCTTTTGGGCCAGAGGGTTGGACTCTAGAGTAATCGAATTCTACTTCCTGCTTAGTGTTAGAGTCATGGCTGAGGCAGGTGTTATGGGTCCCAGGCTCTGCAGGAACATGCAGCGACGGGGGGGGGGGGGGGTGGGGGGGGTGCCATTCATGAACTCCCCATTAGTGGATGGCTTCATTCTTTTATTCTTTCTCCACGTGTTCTCCTGTAACGTTCTACTTATTTCTGATGTTAGTCCTGTGTTCTTGAAACACAGGAAGCTAGTCAATTCATTCCATAATTGTGAGACTTGCTTAATTATTTGAAGGCATCTACTCACTGTTCCTCTAGTCTTTCACTGATCTTGGCTGATCAGCCTTGGTCCTTCCAGATTCCCATCCACCTATTATTTTCTCAGAAGTTTTAGGTTTTCTCATTGCCACTCATTGTGTGCATCTAGAAGTTAAAAGAATTGTGAGCTTGAGAAGCTGTACGGATACAAAGACTACACATTCAGATCTCTCCTGTCATATTCTTGGCAGGAGTATTTCTGACACTCCTTTCTCAAATCTAAATTGGTTCCCCTTTTTATATTCTGTTCGTAATTCATATTTCATATCTGTTAGCCCAGTTTGCAGTCCTGTATTACTGTGATTTTTGTCTGTTTCCCACGTTGGATCATGAGTTCTCTGAGGGCAGGCGTAGTGACAGTAAATTGTGCCCTTGTGTCTCTGGTACTCGGCACGTGATCATTGAAGAAATGGTGAATTTAAAAGTCTCCTTATGTCAAGACATCATCTGATTTTTAGGATAGTTGCGTATATGCCGTTATTTGGCATTATTTTTCATTTGTTTCTATAAGTGTAAAGGATGATACTTCTGAAGTGTGTACAGATGTACGAATGTCTCTCTTTTGACTTCTCCCCACCCCCACCCCGTCACCTTCCCAGGCCTATTGTCCTAACTAGAGGTTCTGCTCTTACAGCTGTGCAGGTTCATCTTTCTGGACTCTTTCCTGTGTGTTTTCATTTATGTATAAGTATGCTTTTGTTGTCATTACACACGTATGCTATCTTTGTACATACTTCTGTGTAGCAGTGGGGTTTAAATGCTCGGTTAAAATGGCAATTAAGTATTATTTGACTTTTATCATTGATCATTAGATCTTTTTCAGTGTTTATTTTACTTTCAGATATCCTAAGTAAGGCACATAACTTCTAGACTTTGGTTTCCACATCTGCTAAAGGATTGATTGGAATGAGGTGAAATTGAAGTCCTTGTAACTGTCTGATAATTAAATTTGATGTTACTATAGAATTCATCTATATTAGATATGAAAAATGTGCTATCTGCATAACATAAAAACTGTAGGAAGATGAAGAACATGACTGTGGGTAGCAAAAGGAAATGTTGGGGTAAGTTGTTACAGTGTTCAGGTTTTGTCCTCCAGGAGTGGCTGGAGGATGGTGGTAGTTGCTGAAAAGAGTAGTGGGATCATCTGTTTTGGGGACTTTGGCACTAGGGAGTTGGTGGTGTATCGATCTTGCGAAGGTAGCTGATGATATCCTAAAGGGGATTTCTACCTAGCTCCCTGGATTTTCACACCACAGCTGTACATTTAGTAACACAATGAATGCTTCTGGAAAAATTGTGTAGAAACCAAACTTACATAGGTAAATCTTTGTTAGTGATTTATTTAAAAATATTTTATAGAAAATAGTTTCCCAGGCTACTTTAACCCCTTTCTCCTCTCCCCAAAGAGAAACAAACAAGAATAGAAAAGCAAATTTTGCTGAGTTAACGGTTGGTTTGTAAGCTCTCTTGTGATAAAATATAGCAGAATCTTTCAATTTCTTTTTGTTTCTTTTGTCAAGTAGCTCACATATTGTATGGATTAAAGAATTGTATTTCTAATACTTTTTTCATATATCATCACTTTTATTTATTTACTTTTAATGATTATTTTTGAGAGAGAGTGAGACAGAGCATGAGCAAGGGAGGGGCAGAGAGGGAGACACAGAATCCGAAGCAGGCTCCAGGCTCCCGGCTGTCAGCGCGGAGCCCGACGCCAGACTCGACCACCCCTTCATTTTTTAAAGGAACTTTTAATTATGGAAAACTTAAGAGATACATAGGGAGAGTAACATAATGAACCATCATGTCCCTGTCATCCTTGCTTCCGCAGTGATCAGGATTTTGCCCGCCTGGTTTTTGAGCATTTTCAGTATAAGTAATACCGTAATTAAGAATAATTCTTTTTTTTTTTTTTTTTTTTTTTTTAATGAGAGAGAGCACGATTAGGGGAGGGAGGGGGAGAGAGAAAAAGAAAGAATCCCAAGCAGGCTCCACGCTCAGCATGGAGCTGGACACAGGGCTCAATCCCACGACCAGGAGATCACGACCTGAGCCAAAATCAAGAGTTGGACGCTCAACCAAATGAGCCACCCAGGCGCCCCCAAATTATTCTTTTTTAAAAAAGAGTTCTGGTGTTTAGCAGGAATAAAACTGTGCCCAAGCTTTGTGTGGAGTTGATAATCCCATATTTCTTAGCACAGACAACATTCTCTGTGGCAGAACCGCTAGATTTTGTGCTTTTTGCACTGAAGTGAGTTCTAGAACTAAGCCAGCCATTAACTAAGCGAACTCCGTTGCTGCACCACTAGATTTCGTGTACCACCTAACTGTACTTCTCGTCGTGTCTTAAATACTGAAGAGTTTTAACTCACTAGTTTCAGGAAAGCAACCCGAAGCAGGTGTTTTAGGAGATGACGTGGCTTGATGATTGTGGTTTTTCTCTTGTGTATTGAGAGTCTGCTGTAGTTGAGGAAGCTGGCCTTCCCCAAGGGCGAGATGAGCAAGGCTCGTCCCATTTTCCGGGGCTGGAAGCCGGCACGTGTGCAGTTAGGTAGCTACAGTCCAGGGCCAGTGGCGTGAGGCCCGAGAGTCTCGGTGTAAACGCTGCTCTGCAGGGCTGTGGAGAGAGGGGTCTGCGGGCAGCGTGGGCCGGAGACTTCCGTGGAAGGCAGCGCTGGTGTTGGGCTCGGAGCTTGGTGTGGACACGCAGAGCGGGATGAGGAAAGCTCGTGGAACAGCCCCCAGCAACAACGTGGCCTTACCCGTTGTGGCTGGAGTGTCAGCTTGGGGAAAATTGATGGTAGGAGAGAAGACTAGAAAGGTGAAGGGTAGCGGTAGCGTGAAACGCACCGGCGGAGAGAGTCGCTCGGCACAGCTGACCGCAGTGTTGTGAATGCTTCACACGTGCTGTGTCACTGATAATAACAGCCTTACGGGATTATCCTCACCTTGCGGGTGAGGACGGACACGCAGTCATCTAGGAGTTGGAACCTGGCTCGAGCCCTCCCGTTAAGTTGTGGAGCCTGGAGTTAAACTGGGGCAGGCTGGCTGCAGGGCCTTGAGTCAGCAACACGAAGTTAAGCGACACTAGGTGCTTTTTTGGGTGTTATTGCGGACAGTAACCTGCCAGTGTATCAACTGATTTTTAAAAAATAAAGACTTTTAATCATTAGCGTGAGCTTTTTACTTGTATTGGAGTTTTAAAAATTGGGTGTACTTGGAGGTGGTTCTCATAGTTGTGGCTGTGAGCTATAGATAGCACGATGGCTTTCACGTTTAAGGTGTCGGTTGAATTTCTTGGGCCTTTTTGTTTGTTTGTTTGTGACTGATTATAAGAGATGTGCTTATTTATAAAAGTTGTGATGGACAGAAAAGTATAAAGAAGAAAATTTAAAAATCACCCAGAATTTTATTAGCCAGAGACATTCATTATTAATCTTCTATATTTTTCCTCAGAGATTTTTCAGTGTATTTATTTTACTTTCCTGAGATTGTGCTTTGGAGGGAAGGTTTTGTGTTCTTTTGATACAGTGTGTGACTCTTTCCCTTAAGTCATACAGTTATCGTAAGAACTTAACTTAGAGACATAATATTTTCTCATGTGAATGTACCATAACCTCTGTCACCTTGTCTTTTTAGTGTTGAAATCTTTTATTTTCTGATTTCTAAATTATTTTTAATGAGACTTGTATATAAAGATGTCGTATTTTCTATCATGAAAGGGATTTCTAGATATGAAATCTGGAAATGGATCCATCTAGAGATGGAGCATGAGACATAATAGACCACAAGTGGACCATATATCAGAGCCGCGTGAAGAAAGGAACACTGCGTAGGAGCAGTACTTAGTGTTGCGAGGCTCACGTTGAAGTAGACTGTGTACACATTTGGAGATCACACATTGAGAAAGCAGGAGACTTGAGCAGGAGAAATGGACTGAGGCTGGCTAATTCAGTTTAAGACACGTCGAGTGTCTTCGTGTTCAGTTGGAGGAAAGCTGAGGAGCGTTTGTGCACGTGAAGAGGGTTTTGTAGGCTGTGTGCAGCTCTTTTCCATTTCTTCAGTGTGCAGGAGAAACATCATGAACTTAAGTTTGTCTAGGGGAATTTAGCATAGAATTTCTAACTACGGATGGACCATTTTGCTACAGTTTGTCATGAGAATTAATCTTTGAGATGGGAGATTTTCACTGTTAGGGTTTTTTTTTTTTTTCTGCTTAAGAAGAAAGGGGTGCTTAAGATGGTGTTCTAAAGGTTTTTCCAGACCTTTATTCCTAAAATTTATTTTAAAATTAATTTCAGCTTTCTCACCAATTCTGTGTCTCCTGGTCTCATGTGGAAATAAGAGAGCAGTAACACTATGTTAAGATTTGTAGTTTTGATTGAAAGGACAAACCAAAGAGCGCAAACAAAACGCCACTCCTGTACAGCTAGAGAAGTAGCATGTTCATGTATAAAATCGATTTGCACAGCTGTGAACAGGGTCCCGGAAGTTGAACATCCACCTGGTGACGCCAATGGAATTTGAAGTATAAAGGCTGGGAAATGTTAACATTAACAAACAAGTCATGAGTATTAAGATTGTGGCAGTGTGACTGCTGATATCCATGCCGGTCCTTTTCACAGGATTTCTACTGGTTAAAAAAAAAAAAATTCTAGGTTAAGATTTTAAGGTCTAGGATTCTAGGAAGATTTGGTTTCATGACAAAATGCATATTCCTTTAAGGAAAATTTGAAAGTACAAAAAATAAGAATAACAGTTTTCTTCAGTTCCTCTCTCTGGAGATCACTACTATTTATGGTTTATGGATAACCTGTCAGGTTTTTATTTTATTTTATTTTATTTTATTTTATTTTATTTTATTTTATTTTAATTTTTTTATGCACACAACTATTTTTCTGTCCTTTAAAAATGTAATCATATGGTGTCTGCATCCTGCTTTATAACTCACTTTTTCTATATAGAACAATAGTTTCCATGTTGTTTTTCATGATACCGATGTGTTTATTGAACATCTACCATGATAAAATAGAAATATGAAACTCACCAAGCAGTAGATAATATCACTGGAATAAGAGTATAACAGAAGTAACCAACAGAGCATGGTGGTGGGTCATTAAGTGCAAATTCAAGGAGAGGCTGGAGTGGCTTACAGCTGGATGAGGGGGAATCGAGGTGGTCTTGAAGGATGGGTAGGATTTAGGTAAAGGGTTAGGCGAAGAAGGGGCAAACCGTAGGTAGGGGAATGATTTGAGCGTCGGTGCAGAACGAGGCAAAATGGCATTTTATAGAATGCCATGCCACACTCTGTGTTCAGGACAATGAGATTTGAGCGAATGTTTTTAAGTTACAGAGGGTAAGTTAAATCCAGGTTGAAAGTGCTGTGCTTCCGGAAGATCTGTGTGGCCGCTATATGCCAGATGAGTTGAGATAGGGGATAAGCTGCCTTTACGTTCGGTGGTTTCCAAAGTGGGCTGTGCTCAGAAATCACCTGGATTTAAAAAAAAAAAAAAAAAAAGCTTGGGTTCTTCTGCATGCTTCCCGAATCAGTATCTTTGGGTGTGGAGTCTGCAGTCGAGTTTTGAGAACCTCCCTTAGTGTTTCTGAGAATACCACCAGGCCCAGCAGATGCTTTTCGAGGAGGATCTAGAATACCAAGTATGCAATAAGGACCTAGACCAAGGTGGTGGCAGTGGGCATGGAGAAGAATTAAGGCATGAAGCATTTTGAAAATTGGCCAGGACTTAGTGAGACCACTTCAGGTAGCTAAAGAAGTCAGTTTCTAGTGATGTCGCTGGAAGAGTGCTGGTGTTAGGGACAAAGATGGGAAGGTGAGCTCTGTGAGGAAGGAGGTGAGGGTGCGTCTTTAGTGTGGGGAGTTGAGGTAGTGACATGGCACTGTAGGCGACACCCAGCCGCTCGTTGTAATAGCTACTGAGCGGGAGGTGAGTGTGGAGAAAAGACTTCAGCATTGTTAGTTCAGAGTAAGACTTTGAAGTATTTCTTTTGGTGGGAGAGATGGATCGAGAACTGAGCGGAGGGGGCAGGGGATGAGGCTGCGGGTAACACCTGAGGTTGGGGCTACAAGTGAAAGAGACATGGGGGCCTCGAGGCCACACACATTTTAGGAATTTTCTTAAAAGTGTGGCTGGGAAAAAGAAGTGAAACTAAACTCATTTACTACTCTTAGTAATCGTCACGGGCTGGTGGAAGGAAGATGTAAGCTACTAATAACAGTGTGTTTTTGATTATTTCTGGGCCTGGTTATTTTTCTGTATTTTGGAAATGTAAAGATAATTAAAAGCAGAGGTTTATAAAATTGTATATAATTATATATGTATAAAGGTACATGCAGCCGACTAAGTATATGTGTGCGTGCACTATGTAAATTAATTATACATAATGTGTGTTTTATAAGTAAAATTATATGTGTGTGTCATATAAATATATATGACCACTGTAGAAAAAAAGTCAGTGCTATCAGAAAGGATAGAGCAGAGTGGTTTTCCAGAGTTCTTCTTAAAAACTAGTCATGAGAAGGACTTGCAGGCTGTCGATTGAACACACACTCTTCCTGAGAGTCTTGTGTCTGATAGGAATATATAAATGAATGAGATGAACCCAGCTGTTCAGGTTGGTGGCGGGGCGGGGGTGGGGGGGGTGGGGTGGTCACTAGGGATAACTAAGCATTAGATCTCGCTCTGATGTGAATCTCAGAGCACCTAGAAGTCCCTTAACTCCTTTTTAATTCCTTTTATGCCCTGGGATCGGTTTGAATAATAGAAGGTTTGAGTACATTATGTGTAGGTGATATGAAATATGTCTTTAAGCAAGCACATCCGCAGTAGCGGTTGGAAAAGTCTCGGTGTTCGTATTACTTTTTTTTTTAATTCCTTAATTAGCAAGTGGGTGAAAACAGGCTCCAAGGCTCAAAATTGATGCTTGTGGGAAGTTGGAAATAACCCAAATATCCCCCAATAGGTATTTGTTTAAAGTAAATTTAGGTCAGTGCAGGGGTGTATGCTCCAAGCATAGAGTAAGGTGCCGCAGATACAAATTGTTGATGTAAAGGTGTGGAAAAAAATGAGCATAGATGCCATAGGATATCGGAATTTTGTGTGGCTTTTGGTTATTCCTATTCAGTTTCTTCTCATTCCCTTTTTAAAAAATAATGAACAATGTAGTGTTTTATAGTTAGAAATGCAGTCTGCTTATTTCAGATAAATGATGGGAGAAAAACTTGAGGTCCTTAATCTTTTTTTAATTTTTAATGTTTATTTATTTTGAGAGAGAGAGAAAGAGGGAGACAGAATCCCAAGCAGGCTCCGCACCACCAGTGTGGAGCCCGGTGCGGGGCCTGAACCCACAAACTGTGGGATCATGACCCAAGGTGAAATAAAGAGGCTGATGCTCAACTGACTGGGCCATCCAGGCGCCCCTTGAGGTCTTTAATTAAAAATTTTTAATGTTTATTCTTGAGAGAGAGGGAGGGAGAGAGAGAGGGAGAGGGAGGGAGACACAGAATCTGAAGCAGGCTCCGGGCTCTGAGCTGTCAGCACAGAGCCTGACATGGGGCTTGAACTCACGAACCGTGAGATCATGACCAAGCCGAAGTCAGATGCCCAACCCATTGAGCCGCCCAGGCGCCCCTGAGGTCTTTAATTTTAAATGGAGAGAAGACCATCATTGTTCAGTTCCAGCTTCAGGACAGCCTGCTGGCAAGTGGTCATTTTTGTGATCGTGATTGGGCTGGAATGGTGACAGCATGTTTTGAGGCCTGCAGTTCTGATGAGAGTGGGCTGTATGGGGAGACTGGAGCAGGGAGGGCAGATAGGACCGGGAGGGCCTTGACCGTGGCAGGAACACTAAGAGGTGGAGCGATGAGGCCAGCTGGACCTTTCTGAGGGGAACCCGACCTAAGAATTTGCGGAGTGGATGTGTGTTGCAAGCAATAGAAAAGAGGTCCTAGGTGATTAAGGTTCTAGTTGGGAGATGGGGGTGACGGTGACACGTGTAACCTGAGACTGGGAATACAGGAAGGAGAAATGGATTTTTTCCCCCCAGTCCTGCCTGGTCTTCCCCCACTTTTTGTTTTGAGCAGGGGAGAAGGTTGAGGAGATTGTAAATTCAGTTTAACATGCTCCTGGGGGCACTGGCTTTGGAGTCCTTTTGGTTGGATTTGAATTTTCTCTTTACCGTTAGTCTCGTGCGACTTGTGGAGACTCCACTTCTCTGGGCTTTAGTTTCCTCACCTGTAAAACAGGGATAATAGTACTACTTACTTATATAATTATTTATGGGAGTTAAGTGAATTAAAGGAAAATATGTGTACAGTAAAGATAAGACATCTATTCAGTGGTAACCAGGAAACAATAATGCCTGGCACATTCAAGCCTGGTTTACTGGGTGGAAATGTGGGCCCGGAACTCTGCAGAGAGAGGCAGCCAACCCGGTACCTTGTAAGAGCCCGTGTAGCTCCACATATAACTATAATACTGGTGGACTTTCATCCTGCTATCTTAAAAATGAGCCTTCTGGAACTTAGGTTTGCCTGTGATATATTTCTTAGTATCTATTTTATTTGGTAGTCACTTTCTCATAGTAGGAATTAGGTTTCTGGAAAGTTTTGTGGTCTGAGAATTTGAGGAACTTAGACTAGATGTAAATATGTTGGTAGCTGGCCAATTTTGAATTCGTGACAGGGCACCTGTACTTGACGCTTACTGATCATGGCTTCCTCCCAGAAACTTTCTAGTCAGTCTCTCCTCTCTGGTTTTATTTTTTTTCAACTTTTTTTTTTTTGGGTGGGGGGGGGGGGGACAGAGAGAGACAGAGCATGAACGGGGGAGGGGCAGAGAGAGAGGGAGACACAGAATCGGGAAGCAGGCTCCAGGCTCTGAGCCATCAGCCCAGAGCCTGACGCGGGGCTCGAACTCAGGGACCGCGAGATCGTGACCTGGCTGGAGTTGGATGCTTAACCGACTGTGCCACCCAGGCGCCCCTCCTGGGTTTTAAAAACGACATTTGTCAGTGTTATGTTACAAGTAATATGCACATGAGGCATTTCCCTCTTGTTTTTCCGTATGTATTGTTGTATACAAGTAGTGCCTAATTTTGTTGGCATTTGAGCCCAGATGTAGATAGTTCCAGAGAGGCTAAGTAACTTGGTGCTTGAAGTAGCAAAAATTTGGGGCCACGTTTATGTAATCCACTCAGCTCTTAGTTCTTCAACCTTCTCTTTAATGTTTACTTAGGGTTGTGTTTTTTTCACATAGTGTCATGAGAAATCACATCTTCCTCTTTCCTTTAACATGTATGTATCTCAGGTACCTTCACTTCCAGTATGCCATTGGAGTCCTATAATTGTAACCTTTTTTTTTTTTTTTTTTTTTTTTTTATCTTGCCCAAGGCATTGATGCTGTAGTGACTTACCTGCTTTTGGTTTATACCTTCTTTTTAGTTTGCCTCCTTTAATATTGTTTGGTAAAGGGAATCTATATATCAGTCCGTTATATGCTGTGATCAGATTTTCTCTGCTAGACTAGAGGAGAGTTCCTTTTCTGTTCTTCTGAACTGAAATGCTTTTTACAAATTAATTTACTGCCTATGAACTGTACTTTATGTTTGGGACGGTTGAGGTGGAAGATTGAGTATGGGGTCTAGAAATCAGACATAGACACCCTTTGATTCTTGGCTCTTTGTAATTTTCTCATGACTGTTTCAGCGCTTATTAACGAGGGGTATTTTGGTGTGAGACCAGAGTCCACAAGCTGTGACCTTAGGCCAGGTAGGCTGATCTCTGAATTGGCTCTCCTCATTGATGAAATGGAAGTAACATTGCCCACTTGTCGGGCTGTCAGGAGACGAAGTGTGTCAGCCTGTGTACAGTGTCTCAGTCGAGTGGTTGGTGCGTGGTGTTGAGCGAACGTTTTTTTTTCCCTGTCGTTTTGCACAAGATTTCTTTGGGATTCTCCTGTGCTTTTTGCCTTAATTTTTTTAAGACTATGACTGTTTCTAGGGGTTTTGGTGGAGTCCTAAATCGTCTTGGTTTTAAGGATTTCACCTGAAATCCTGGTTAGCGAAAATGCTTTTTTGTCTGTGTTATTTGGTCATCTTATTGGGAATTAGAATTAATAGATTTCTTTTCCTTGTGTTAGGTTATCAAAACCATATTTAAAACTTTTCTTTTTGCTTTGACTCCTTTGGTTATCATGACTCTAGAAAACGTGTTCCTAAAATTGTTACGTGGAAAAAGAAGACATTTCTTCTGTCTTTTCCTTAATGTTAGCGTAAATGAACAGAAATTTACAAGGAACACCAGTCACAGGATAGTTTTTAGATAATCATGTTGTAATTTCAATGCATGGAATCAAATTGTAGTCCCCGATTTCATTTTTGTAGCCTATTCTGTTTTGGGAGTGGGTAGCTTATTTTCAGATTGGCATCTTCTGAACTATCTAAATTGCCCTTTTAAATCCTATTGTGTATTATATTTTATTTTTTCACGTGGATTAATTTTTTTTTTTACAACGTTTATTTATTTTTTGGGACAGAGAGAGACAGAGCATGAATGGGGGAGGGGCAGAGAGAGAGGGAGACACAGAATCGGAAACAGGCTCCAGGCTCCGAGCCATCAGCCCAGAGCCTGACGCGGGGCTCAAACCCACGGACCGCGAGATCGTGACCTGGCTGAAGTCGGACGCTTAACCGACTGCGCCACCCAGGCGCCCCTAATTTTTTTTTTAAAGTTTATTTATTTTGAGAGGGCAGGAGGGGCAGAGAGAGAGGGAGAGAGAACCCCAAGCAGGCTCTGCATGGTCCTTTCAGAGCCCAGTGCGGAGCTCAGTCTCACGAACTATGAATGAAATCATGACCTGAACCACAATTGAGAGTCGGACCCTCACCTGACTGAGTCACCCAGGTGCCCCTGGATTAAATTTTTTAATTGTGAAATACACATGTGCGAATATACATACCATGCAAATTTAAAAGATGTTTAAAAAATAGCTGTGTGCTTCCACACGGCTTAAGAAATAAAACAGTCCCTACCAGTACTTCCGAAGCCTGTGTCGGGCTGATTCTTTTCACCTGCTACTTGTGATATACCTACTAATTTATTTTGAAACTGCATACACGTTTTAGTTGTGTGTCATTATAAAACATTGTGACATCAGAGAGGAGACGTTGTATCTTCCACTTAGTTCATTAACTCCTGAGTTAATCTGGATTTGCCATATGAAGCTAATGCGTTCATTTCAAACACAGTTTTGCCGATCTTGATCTTTGAGGATTAGCATTAATTTTCTAAATCTCAATCCGTCACTGCTTTTAATTAGGTGTCTCAGTGTTCTCCCTCCCTCTCCTTCACCTTATCCCTCCCTCCTTCCCTCTGTAGAGAGAGACCCGTACTAACAGATGGAGTCTGACGCCTACCTGGGCATTCCGTGCATTTAAACTTCCGTGCGTTGAAATTCTGTCTCTGCAGATGTGCTCTAGGTTACTTTCATGCAGTGATTTTCAGACAACTAAACAAATGGTTTGTAGGTTTAGCTTCAAAAATCCGTTAAGCTCAGTTTCTGGATTGTTCATAGACTGTTTTATTGCCTTTGGCAAAATGTTTGCTAAAACATACTCTAAAAGATCTTGAGGATTATAGGAGGTTTCTGTGGTAGGGAGAGTAGAGGCTTTTCATTAGCATCTAATTGAGCGCCATCATTTGTGAATGACTCCATTTGTAGGGGGAAAGGTGAAAAATTCACTGTGGGTTTTTCTCAGAAGAATTTAAAATATGACTGGATTTTCAGACTTTAGAAAGAAAATTGTGTTTGTAGTTTGCAAAGTCCATCTGGTGTTCGCTGTTACCTACTTATTGTCATAGAACCCTGACCTCGTAGGAGCAGATTTTTTTTGAAAAGTGACCGGCCTGAAGGATATATGGAATTATCGGTAGAATCTTAATTTCAAGTAGTCCAAGGTCAAGACTTACGGAGTTTAGTATCGCTCAGTAGATGACGGTTTGGTTGCCGCGTGTGTCCTCAGCAAGTTTCGTAACTTGTAGAGATGCTTTCCCCTTTGCTAAAGGCTGCTTTTCAAATGAGTGGTGATTAATGGATGACTTTTCTCAATTGGACAGGCTTGAGGCATGCTTCTTCCGATCCTCAGATACGCAGTCCATTGTGCCGCTGGCCTGCCCGCATTTCTTACCTTTAGATATTTAATACAGTGATGGAATAATCTGCTAATTTCTAACTGCTTTTAGTAGAATAAAAAGACTGCTAATGCTTTACCTGCTTTTGCTTTTTTTCTTATGAAGTATGAATTATTTTTCTCTCATATCAGCAGTGTCTATCCTTTTGAAACCATTGAAGTTGGCAAAGTGTCGGTAACATTGTAAGTTAACATTTTATAGGTGAAGAATGTGATGTTGAGAACCCAAGAGATTTGATAGTATATATATAATTCATAGCTAGAGATTTAATTCACATTTCTTGTCTCCATGGTCTATGCTGGAATTGTAAAGACTTGACCATTCATGAGTGAAAAATTTTTAGAAGAGTGTCTTTGATGTAAAAATCCTTAATCTTGAGGTTTCAAGTATTATTTTTTAAATAAAACTATTTTGAGATAGTACTTCAATGTTCATCCCTCTACCTGTCCGTACCCACCCCCTCAAAGCGGGTACCAGTCGGTTCCATGTCTGAGGTTTTACCGTAGAATCTAAACTGGAAGAGTGGTTCTTTAGAAGTGGAGTCTGGAATGTAGGTAGTGATTTTGGACATAGGCGGTTCCTAAGTTACAGATAATTCATACATTTAAACCTCTGTCCCCGAGCTGCTCTTTACAGTTGCTGCTATTTGGAGTACAAATGTCAAGCTTTCAAAGAACTTGGGAGTTCAAAAATAGAAGGAGAAATGCGTGAAAAGCAGACATATTTGAGGGCAATAAATACACATTCAAATCTGTGACCATTTGCCTACAAACGTTTTTCTTCAAACAAGCTTGGTTGTTTTTACCTTTATTTTGTAATATGATTAGAATTCTACCAATTAGGGGTTCATTTGGACTAACTCACATCCTTGTTGAAAGTTGCAAATATTAAAGTGAATTATTTCAGTCTAGTTGATTTCTTTCTGTCACATACCTGACGTGAATCACACTGAGGCAGTAGAAGTTTTAGATAATAATTTAGGAACACAGAACTTACTTAGCAGAAAGGATTAGGAAGCAGGATGATTGGGATTCCCTAATGTAAAATTTAGGGAATTACATCAGGATCGGAGAGAGTGCTAACAAAGAAAAACAACCTAGTTTAGACTTTGTTCAGATAGGGAGAGGATCTGCAATTGTATTCTAAGGGGTCCTCAGTGCCCATGACCAATAATATCTTTCAGTATCACTTAAGTTTCTTTTGGCTGGCCTGGGAACTTGGCCAACGTGAGCAGCATTACTTCATTAGTAATATTTACTGAATTCCACAGTATCCGTTGAAAAAGTAGGTTTGTAGACTGAACTCATTTATAAGTTGGGTTGTAGCCTGTCCTTGTCCTTGTCTCTCGTCTGTTATCACCTGCTCTCAGCTGATAACATTGCGGTTGCCATTGCCTTCCCATCAGTCACTATAAAGTTTGCTGCTCATTTGTGAAATACCAGTGGAAGCAGTAAATAGGAAGTCCAGTGCAAGACTTACAGTAAAGTAAGAGAAGCCACTTGGGGAGCAGAAGCGGCCTGTGGGCTTAGGTGGGGGCAGTTGAGCAGTGTCTCAGAACTTCATTGACAAATAACCTTGGTAGATTGACAAGTTAATCTTAACCGTCAGGCAAATCGAACTACCTCTGACAGTAAGCCATGATGAGAAGTGAATTCACATTCATACTGATTTGTGAATTGAGGGATATTACAAAATGTGCATTCCCCCCCCAGATAAATTACATAGAAGAGTGAAATATTGACTTTATTTCATACCTAGAAATGCCTGAAGTTTTCATGGGTGGTAGACAGATTTTTGAAACCTTTTCTCCCTGGCAGTGGAATACATTACATTATATATATGTATAATGGATTTTCATTAATGAAAATTATTTTCAAGTAAGCTTAATAAATGTTAGTGTACAAGTTTACAGTCACTGTATCTCTGTTTTGGGGATTGTAGTTACGTTAGATGTTCCTCAATTAGGGGTGATTGTCTTGCATCCTTATCTCTTATCATAATCTGTTTTTCTTCACACAGTGTTATAGTTTTGCTGCTGGACTCTTCCCTCCCTCCCCCCACCCCATCAGGATGATATGAGACTTGAAAGAAGACGATGCATACAGGTGACTCAAGTTTTGAAATACAGTAAAGCTATGGCTGTCTGAGCGAATGTGGGAACTGGTGCTGTATTTTGAATGTGGGTGCTTTCTGATAAACATCGTAGTGGGGGGAATTATATTTAGATCGATAAATACAAAGATAGTTGTGATATTTAATAAACTTGACTTTGGGAATCTGTTTGATATTAGTGACTGAGTAGTGTGGTATTAACACAAGTACAGCATAGTAATTGCTAGTACTTGACTTTTTCAAAAGTGGTTGGTTGGCTAATACTTTGGTAAAATTGAAGCGCTTCTGTCAAAAACAAAAAAATACTCACCTTTATGGTTGAATGCATGTTTCCTTCAGCTCCCCATTAGGATTGAGCAGATCTTTTAAGGACATACGGAGTAGGTGTTCATGTATCTAAATTCAGACTGACAGTTAAAGTAAGGATATTATACCCATGTGTATGATTCCTTGGAAAAATAAAGTCTGGGATTTTGTTTTTTTTCTTCCCTTGTTCCCTCCTTCATCCTTTCCTCCAGCCCTCTCTCTTTCTCTTCTTCCTTCCTTCTTTTCTTTCATCCTTTTGTTATTTGTATTTACATGGGAGAAGCAGTATAAAGGCATTTTTGAAAGAGTATTTTTGATTGAGTTATTAATTGAGGTGATCTTATTAATGGAAAATGGAAAAATGGAGGCTAGCCCATCGATGGCTGTGTTCCCACTCTTGAAACTTACAGGGTGGCTGATGGATAAAGTGGTAACTTTTAAACTTGTATATTCTTTAAATCACACTGATTGTGAGGCTTTTTGTTGAACCAAGTGCCTTATATTTGTAGACTTTGTCAGGATAGTCTTATTGGATTATATTTATAAACTGTTTGAAAATGTGGTCTTTAACTGGGAAAGAAGTAATGACATAAACCTTACATAGAGATTTAATTGCATTACTGGTGTAGCTCTTAAAGTTGTTGTGACTGGTTTTTGTTTTTGGTGATCTGTGCTTTCTAAAGGAAAAAAATTACCTTTTTGACTTTAGAGTGGGATTCAAAAAAATGTCTCTACTATTTTGAATGAAGAAATGTGTTTTGAGTATATTTTTAAATGAAATTGTAGATGAAATAATGTTTTACATTAATGCGGGATTCACAGAATCTTCTGGTAATTCTCTTTTAAGTAAAAGGTGACTGGGTAATCCTCTTTGATCCGGCTCTCAGACGTGCGCCCTAGAGCTGCCCCGTGTACACGTTCTGGCTGAGGGGCTCGTAAAGTCAACGTGGTGCCGAGGCTGAGTGTCACTGTCCTAGAGAAATGAGTAGGAACATTTACGGAGAAAAACTTTAGAATTTGATGAAAATTTTGTCGTCCGATTTTATAAGTTTGACCTTTTGGTGCCGGAACAGTTTTCAGCACTGTCGGCCCGCGGATTGCTCGTCGGGCGCCATAGGGCACATTGGCTTTCCCAAGTAGGTGTTCACTTTCAACCGAGGTCAGTAGAGACACCAAGCATTTGTGGGGTATCTCCAGGATTTATCCATGAATAGTTAATGATTTGGGTTGGAGATGTTCCTGCATGAAATTTTGAGGTCGTGGCAAAGTTGCTCTTTTCTTTCTCCTTTAATCTCTATGAGTGAGATACAAAGGGTTCCCAGGCAGCCCTTCTTCTTGAAAGGCTTACGGATGGCATGAGGTGTCTAAAGAGTAAAAACAGTTTATTATAAAGGTTACCTAGTCACTTTTATGAATGCCGGAACACAAAAATTCTACGAAGATTCGATTTATGATCTAATGCGGGCTCTCTCATTTGGCCTTGTGTTCTTTAAAAGTTAACACTTAGCGGCTTATGAGGGAAAAACTCAAGAAGGAAGATCTGACTTTCTCTACGTATGTATTAGCTGTTGCTGTATTTCCCTTTTAATGACTTAAAGGTTAGTAATTGTTTTTGAGCACGAAATTAGCAGCTGTCCTGATCATCATTAATTAAGGCAGCAGTCACTCTTGTGTTCCTGTGCACACATTTTATTGTACTTCACCTGATAGAACTTTGACCACACAAACGCTCACGAGGAGTTCTTCCGTGAAAGCTATTTCTGGAATGCTGCTGCATACTCGAAAGTGGGTGTTCTGTTCTCCCTAGGCTTTCATGGCACTGACTCTCTCTGTTGGTTGGATGCTACGATGCCCTGCTCTGTCATCCCACTTGGGTGGTTAGGTGTGGGTCCAGAGCTGCTAGAAAGTGTGTTGAACTAGGTGTTGACTGATGATTGGTCTTTCAAAAGCAAAGGCTTTAATAATAGATTTTTCTTGAGCACCAAGCTAAAGTCAAACTTTGTTGTACCTCTAGTACTTGTGTATATGGGTATTCTCATACCCTTTAGATTTGAGGGTCTTTTTGCATATTTACAAATAAGACTATAAATGAAGTAAAATTGAATTGTTTTTAAATTTGGGGACAAAAAATTATCTGTGGCCAAACAACTGTTGGGCTCACGTTTGCCTTGTACCGGGTACTGTAACGTACCGTGATAGGTGGCCTGCCCACAAGGATCCCTGTGCCTAGAAGCTAATGGCACCGTTCAGTTGGGGAAGTGGGAAGATATGTAAACAAACGCTGCAGTGGATATTTGTCATCAGTTCTTAAAACTTCTGTATTGAATTCAAGGCATCTAGAGTAAAAACAGAAAGCTCTCTTTGGTTAACAGCATTCACAGTACTTGGCCCTCACCTGACCCCCACATGGCGACATTTCGTGAATCTACTTTCGTGTCCTACTCCTTTCTCCTGAGCTCCAGACTCCCGTGGCTGCCTCCTGGCTGGCTGTTCTGCGCACATCCCTGCCCTCCCATTCATTCCCGTTAGAGATGAGTGACAGTCTACCCAAGCACACCGTCCTCCTCGGAGCCTCGGAGCATTCTTTATCCTTTTGAATTAAGAGGTAACCACGTTTCACTTATTCAAGATGCAGAGGGGCACTTGGGTGGCTCCGTTGGTTGAGCTTCGGACTCTTGATCTCAGCTCGAGTCATGATCTCAGGGTCATGAATTCGGGCCCCATGTTGGGCTCCACACTGGGCATGAGCCTACTTAAAAAAAATAAAAGATGTAGAATCACTTACTTCTGAGATTGCATTTGGAAAATGCACTGCCTCAGAGATTTTGGTGTACATTAATATAAAAGCTCTTGCATGTTTTTTTCCAGTTTATTGGATAAAAGGACCTCCCACTCTTATTTGTTATTTATGCTCGTGAGTATCCAGTGGAACATAATTTGTGGAAAGCTGTTGGATATAGCAGTCGATACCATTCTTGATGTTGGCATCGTCTTCTTTAACAATTAAGATTGTCGAACAATAGTGATAGGTTAGTCATTTTTAAAACTTGAAAGAGTTCTGGAACATACAGAACTACAACTCTTTTAGGTGGAATGCCTTGGAAATTATTTTAAATTGTGCTGATTTGCTCATAGGGTCTTTGTCATATTTCTTAAGCGTAGGAATTTAAGTGCTTAAAACTAATATGGCAGAATTTGAAACTTTAGATTCACTAATTCATCTTATTATTTATTTATTTAAAAAAATTTAATGTTTATTTATTTTTGAGAGAGAGAGAGAGAGACAGAGTGCCAGCAGGGGAGGGGCAGAGAGGGGAATCACAGAATCCGAAACAGGTTCCAGGCTCCAAGCTGTTGTCACAGAGCCTGATGCGGGGCTCGAACCCACAACCTGTGAGATCATGACCTGAGCTGAAGTTGGACACTTAACCGACTGAACCACCCAGGCACCCCTCTAATTCATTGTAAAATGTGAGTTTTCTAGGGCAAGGTTTGCATATTTAATAGTCCTAGGAGTATGGCATATTATTAGGGTAGCAGTTAGAAGTCAGATCTGTAAATTACAAGAAAAAATGAACTTTTAAATCTCATTCAGATGTAGGGTGCATTGGGTTTGCACATTTTAATATTTTGGCACATAACTGCCAGTTTGCCTCCTTTTGGGATTGTTCTTCACACAGCCCTGTGCATCTGGTCTTCATGTTTTTCCCTTCTGTAGCTTCTACTCATTTCTTAACCCTGGGCAATCAGATTCCACTTCTAATAATTCAACAAATTTACTGTTTTTGGTGAATGGTAAATCCAGTGGATTTATATTTTGCTCTCAGCCTGTTACTTTTTCTCCCCGTTTATTAAGTAATACACAGACACTGAAGACATTTGGAAATTTGTAAGAATAGAGAGAAGTAGGAGGAAGTAGACCCAAAGTTCTGTCCAGTTCACACTGGCACGTTTCCTTTCAAGTTTTTGTTTTCTGTGCCATTTTTGACATTCAGGATGGTGTGCTTGGGTTAGAATGTATTTTATGTTATTTACATATTCTCTTTTTTTGGCTTAGCATTGGATCATAAATATTCCCCTGTGTCATCGAAAACTTAGCTAAGTTAGTGATCTGCTGTCAGATCACTTGAAACTTGAAGCAAATCTGGAGCATTCGGAACTGTAGCTTTTTTGAGGGTGAAGTACTTTTAGAAATGCACTTTAAAGTGTGCTGATTTGAGGATATTTCATTATGTGATCATTTCCTAGTTGGATATCTCCTATTTGACATTGTTTTTAAATTTTTCCTTTCCTTTTTTATTTTAAAGTACTAACATCTGTGCACAAATGCTTGGTTATGTGTTAAATTACTTTCTTATAATTGAGTCCTAAGAGTGTGAGTATTGGGTTATAGAGTTTTGAAAACTTTTAAGGCCCTTGATACAACTTTTCAGAAAACTCTTTGGTACTATGTACCAATTTATACCCACTCGCATTACATGAATGTGTGTCTTTTGATGTATCTTTGTGAGCGTTGAGTATTACAGTTAAAAATAACTCTAATTCAGCTGGCAAAAAGAAGAATCTCCTATTTTAGGAAATACAAAAGTAATAGTGTATACTCAATAGAGGAAAAAGTTTTAAGTTCTTCAGAAATGTCTAAAGTAATAACTGGTGCCTGGCTGGTTGGAAGAGCATGTGACTCTTGATTTCGGAGTCGTGAGTTCAAGTCCCACAGCAGGTATGGAGATTACCTAAATAAATAAAATTTGAAAAAAAAAGAAGAAATGCATCAATTAGGCAACAAAGCTAATAGTTCGGTAGATATTCTCCTCCCAGGTTCCGTCTTTCTAGCAAGTCATTTTTGTTTAATGCTTTTGTGGCATTTGCACTCGTTCGCTTAACTCTTGTTTTGTCCCACCTGGTCTGACAGTTCCCCAAGGTCAGATGGCTATGGCTTACTCTCTTTGTGTACCCTGTGTCTGTTGAGCAGGGTTCCTGGGACATAAAAATGGCTTGGTGAATTCTTTGCAAAAATAGTAACTTTCGCCATCCTTATCCCTAAATAATATTTTAATGTGAGCGTCTGCTCTAATACGTTTCTTAAGATGGTTTTAAGACTTCCACATTATCTTCCCTCTCCTCTCCCTTTAGTATTTCATGTTTGTATTATTTCAGCTTCTAATCGCTACGTGGAAGCGGTTAATGATGATATGACTAAATATCACATGAAAGAACATACGATATTTATGGGAATGATGAGAAACCTAAGGGTAGCCACATTGCAGAGTTGAATTTCTTAGTCCTTAGGGCCTTTGTTCTAAGACCCAGATGAGACCAGATAAACTTACATTTGTTAATTTTAGACTTTAGGGATACTTACTATACGTATCTCCAAAGAATGTTTGAGTTCTGGGAAGATGACAGCAGGACATAGTTTTTTGAATCTCCACAGTTTTCTCTAAAAACAAAGTAACTAGAACAGCAAAACGGATACCTCGTGGACACCACCTCTACAAGATGAAGTGAACGGTGTCCCCACAAACCCCAGTGCAAGTGGGTGAGGGCCAACCCCCAGTAACTACAAGACGTGCATGGTGTCCGTGCTTGTACAGAAGGAGGCAGCAGGCCGTCTGAAGGGCCTGCGAACAGGAGAACCGCGGGATCGCCAGCAAAAACTCCCTGGAAAGGGTGGCCAGCAGATTTGAGAACAGTAGCAGAGACAGAGAGGTTTTCAAGTTTCCAGGATGTATGGGGCCTGTGGCGAGTTCTGAGGGTCAGAGCCGTCTGGTCCCTGTGAACTTTCAAAGACAGTTGAAGCTCCTTTCCTGGCCAAAGCCCTGCACTTGAGGAGACACTGCTGGGAGCGGAATCCAAAATAAGCAGGATGGCGACGGTGGAGGCAAAGGGAGAAAAGGCCGGATGAAGTGAGGGAAGGTGAACACACAGGAGATCTCACTTACGAGGCTGTATTTCAGTACCCTTCATGGAGACATAAAAGGACCAAAGCCAGAAAAGTTCTTCAGTTTTCTAAGTTTTTTTATTTTAGGGGTGCCTGGGTGACTCAGTTGGTTAAGTGTCTCACTCTTGATTTCGGCTCAGGTCAGGATCTCATGGTTCGTGGGTTTGAGCCCTGCATTGCGCTCTGCACTGACAGCGTGGAGCCTGCTTGGGATTCTCTCCCTCCCTCCCTCTCTCTCTCTCTGCCTCTGCCCCTTCCCGTGCTCATGGTTTCTCTTGCTTTCACGGAACAAATAAGTAAACTTAAAAAAAAAAAATAATAATAAATGTTTTTTATTTTACATGAAAATGAGCAACAGGCAAGGATTGCAGTCATATTTCCCACAGAGCTTTTGTAAGAAGAAAGGACTAAGGAGCAGAGTAATATTTGTGCAGACAGTGAAAGCGTGACACCGAGAAATGTCCATAAAGCTAATGAAAACGATAACCTAGTGTTTTAGAACAAACCCAAATTTAGAAAGCGATATGAATATGAATATAAATCCGGATAGAAATCCTAGAAATGTGGTGGTAACTGAAGAAACGGGGAGAAAGTCATTAATAAAAATCTAGAAGCCTAATTTAGAAGGAACACAAGAGTGAACAAACACAATAAAGAATTTCTTTAGCGAACTGGAGATAAATAGAAAAAAAAATTAAACAAAAAACTGAAGAAAAATAACCATCTAGAAAAAGGTGACAGTTATTAAAGACAGGCAGTAAGGTTTCAACATATGGTAATAAGAAATCCTGAAGAACAAAAGTAATGAAACTTAATATATACTAAAAGTTAAATTTCCTGAAATTAAAAAAAAAAAAAAAAAGGATTTGCCACCACATTTTGAAAAGGTATGTTGTATACTTGTGTTATATGGGTCCAGAAATGACCCAACATGTAGACATATTTTTTAAAAATTACTGGACTTAAAAGATTCTTGGTGGGGCGCCTTGGTGGCTCATCAGTTGAGCGTCTGACTTTGCTTCAGGTCATGATGTTGCAGTCTGTGAGT
The DNA here is from genome assembly GCF_014898765.1 of Herpailurus yagouaroundi. NCBI lineage: Eukaryota > Metazoa > Chordata > Mammalia > Carnivora > Felidae > Herpailurus > Herpailurus yagouaroundi. The sequence continues at coordinate 8,195,579 of NW_024412403.1, read as the reverse complement.
TCGAGCCTTGCATTGGACTCTGTGCTGACAGCTCAGAACCTGGAGCCTGCTTTGGATTCTGTGTCTCCCTCTCTCTCTGTTCCTCCCCCACTCACATTGTCTGTCTGTCTCTCTCAAAAGTAAAGATTAAAAAAATTAAAAAAAAAGATTCTTGGGGTATCTAGGCAAAGACATAAGTCATTATTAAAGGGAAAGAATAGGGGTGCCTGGGGAGCTCAGTTGGTTAGGCATCTGTCATCGGCTCAGGTCATGATCTCATGGTTCGGGAGTTCAAGCCCCACACTGGGCGCCGGGCTGACAGCTCAGAGTCTGGAGCCTGTTTCAGATTCTGTGTTCCTCTGTCTGTGCCTACCCAACTTGTGCTCTGTTTGTCTTTCTCTCTCTCTCTTTCTCAAAAAAACAAAACAAAACAAAACAAACAAAAAAAAAACATTAAAAATTTTTTTTAAGGATTTAAAAAAAAATAAAGGGAAAGAATAATTAGATTACTTGATTTTGATAGTAACACTTTATGCCAGAAGCAGTGGGGTAACATTTAGTATTCTCAACAAAAACAAAAAAAGAAAGCCTGGAATTTTATATCCAGCTAAATGGACTAAACTATAAAAACAGACAAAGTGTTAGGAACACAGGTATGAATTTGGGGAACTTTGGTTTCTTTTTGAGCACTTCTTGAGGACTCTACTGGAGAATAAACTTGGGCAACCCAGAAAGACTGCAGGGACATGGATAGAAGGGGAGCGTTAAACAGATGCTTGTGGAACTGAAAGTGAATGATGGTTATCTGTGAGTGTGTTCTAGAATGCCCGTGCTCTCTGCAGTGAAGGTGCAGTTCAAATAACTGGAAAAATGAAAGAAGAAAGTTGCTGATTGCTTCCTAGTTCTTCATGGGGAGTAAAAGGGTAGTACTTCAAATGAGATGCTCAGAGGAGAGGACAGTTTAGGGGAGACCGTTACTCATTAAATTTTGGTGAGGATTTTAAGTAGGGGAATCAGCGGGGCCTACTTCTTCAACTCAAGACACGTAACGAGAGGGAAGGAAAACAGAAGAGGTTTGGGGCTGGCTATGCCAGAAATATGTTAATATAGAACTAACTATCAGAACAAAGTACAGAGCTCTAAACCTGTTTCTTGTGGAGAACTAGAAGCATAACGATGGTAAGAATACCTTGTAATACACAGAGTACATGGTGTGTACATAGCGCATGCCCAGGAGATGTGCTCTTATTTTTATGATTAGTGTTCTTACCCCATCCAGTCGTTACCGTACTATTCATGTGTATTGGGGGCTTGCATTTTCTTAAATTTCTCCTGAATTTGAGAAATTGGGATGTCTTTTCAAATTACACGTTAATGTCTCAAACTTTATGTTAGGCTTGTATTACCAGAGTTAACAGTCCGTTCGAATTCATATCTCATTTACATAGCTTAAAATTTGTGTTGAAGGACTGTTTTATCTATTATTGGGATTATGCTACTTTGTGGCCTATGATTTGGACTGTGGAATTAGGCAGAAAGCATTTCCAGGAGCAGGGTAGGCGGAAGGGGAAAAACTGTGATGGGTAAAGGGTGTTATTCTTGGAACCAAGATAGCTGAAAATTAACATTTTGCTTTTTCATACTTATGAAATGATGAATGTATAACATCCATTTTTACATGAATATCTTGTTGCAGTTATTATATTTTTCAACAATATCCTTCAAAATTGAAAGATACCTGAAATACTTAAGCTCTTCTTTTTCCCCATTGAGTAAGACACAACATGTTTGTAATTTTTTTCTTCCTTTGACATCAGGGACTTTTTCCTATCCCCTCACCTTTCTTATAAGGTGGGGGGGGGGCGGGGGCGCACGCACGTGTGTGTGTGTGTGTAACTATTCCATGAAACATAATTTATGTGCCATAAAAATTTATTCATTTTATGAGTAAATTTGAGTTTTTGTTGAACTAGCACGATTGTGCAGCTCTCACTACCACAATCCAGCTTACATACTGTTACTTAAAAATAACTCAAGTTCAGGTAGAACTTCTTTAAAGAAGAAAGTGAAAGTCACCAGTGATCCTAACATTCAGATTTACTTCGTGTGCTTTGTGGCTCCTTTAGACCATATTTAAGAAACAAAATTGGGGTCATATTTTACTTACTTTTTATAGTCTTCTACAATTTCAACACTTCTCCATCATTAATATTCTTTTATAGCATCATTTTTAATGGCTAATTGGTATTCTACAAATTAGTTACTATTTAACCTATTCCCCATTGTTGCTAATTAGTTCATAAATAATGTTTAAGCGAACATTATTATGTAGTCTTTTTGTTCCTCTTTGATTTATTGCCTTAGGTCTAATTCCTCGAAGTTGTAGTTGTTGAATTAAAGGATATGTACATTTTAAAAGACTTATGATACATATTTTCAAATATGTTTTAAAGTACAATTGTCACTTCTTACACATCAGAACTTTCCCATGCTCTAGAATCCTGGCGATTTCAAAATGTTTGTTAATTTGATAGACACAGTAACTTAATTATTTTCCCTTGCACATGTTTGAATGTTAGTGAGACCGAGTATGTTCTGTGTTATTCATGTGTTATGTTTTATGTTATTCATATGTGAGTTTCCTTTCAATATTCTTTGCTGGTATTTTTTTGAGTTTGTTGTTGTTGTTGTTGTTGTTGTTTTAATTTGTAAGAGATCCTCATTGAAGCTTTATTGTAATGCCAAGAACTGTTACAAGCAATTTACATTTTTTTAATGCGTGTACTCTTCATGGTAACTCTGAGATAGGCATGATAAGCCCAGCAGGGATTAGGGGGCCTGCCCCAGGTTGATCCTGTGAATGTAGCTAGGATTCAAACCTGGGAGCAAGCATGACTCTAGACTCTTAACCAGTTACTTAGTTACTGCCAATCAGACATTTTCCAGTTTGCATTTGTCTTTTTAATTTTTGTTCCCAGTATCATTATACAGGATTTTAAAGTTTCTGTATGGAGAAACTAGGTCTTATTAGTGTAACACCTGGGACATAATAGATTCTCAAATATTTCTTGAACAAATGAGAACAAACCCATTAATAATCTGTTGATGGTGGTGACCTTTTATTTTCTGGATTGTATTTCCTCTTTTAAAGACATTCCCAAGAGTTTCATAAATAATTTACTCTTTGGTTTCGATAAAATATAATAAGCTTATCTGTATTAGCTTTTCTGGAAAGTCTGTGGAAGTAACTGCTGCTTTAAAAAGGAACATTGTTCTTAAGCAAGTATGAGTTGTGAAGAATGTGTATTAACAACAGTGATTTGAATTGTAAATTCAAGTGAAGTAAAATATGTGTTTTGGTTCTAGGAATAATTTGATGAAGTTTAGTTTTTGTAGTTTTAGAAAATGGGTAGATTTGGCCACTGTTTAAAAAGATTTTTGAATAAATTGTGGTTTACTTTAAGAAGTAACAAGCTGTAAAAGGAAAGCCCAAACTAAGAAAGCTGAAGGAAAAAGTTATTACGGTTTAAGATTTGGATATTGTAGATTACTTTCTCCAAAGGTGTGTAATTTAAGATTTTACCTCTTTCTAAAAGGTTTTGTCTTCCTTTTCCTTTGATATTTGACATCAGGCTACTTTGTAGTCTTTCTTTAGTTTGGTCAAGACCTGTATATCCTTCATGCTAGTCTTTTTAAAACGTGTAGCATCTTGGGGCGCCTGGGTGGCTCAGTCAGTTAAGCGTCCGACTTCGGCTCAAGTCATGATCTCACAGTTTGTGAGTTCGAGCCCCGCGTCGGGCTCTGTGCTGACAGTTTGCTCAGAGCCTGGAGCCTGCTTCAGATTCTGTCTCCCTTTCTCTCTGCCCCTCCCCCACTCACACTCTGTCTCTCTCAAAAATAAATAAGCATTACAAAAAATTTTAAAAAAACGTGTAGCATCTATATCGTTGAATGGATCTCTGTATTAGAGATTAGATTAGAGAGAAACACAGATTTATCTCCCATTTTTATACACCATCCCCGAAATACACTCCATGGAATCAAGTACTCCAAAAAGCAGACACTTGAAAATGTAAATATTTATCTTCTTATTGTAAACCTAGATCTCCTTTCTGTAAAGTTATAAAAGTTAAAAAAAATGTGTTGGATATTTGCTGTTTCTCTAAACTGCTCGTTACAACCAGCGTTCTTTCCTCCTATTAGAAGTAGTATTTTTTAGGCTATGTTCAGCTGACATGTTAAAAATTCATATTTGTACTGTTCCTCTATATTAAGCAGTAATTACTCAGTTTACATGCGTATGCTAGTACTTCATTATGAAAGGAAAAAATAATCAGTTTTCCTTATTCTCCTTAGTGGTAAAAACGCTTTTAATCTTAAATTTTTATTTTCATTTATTTTTATTTTTTTAATTAAAAAAATTTTTTTAACGTTTATTTTTATTTTGAGAGAGAGACAAGAGAGCTTGAGTGGAAAAGGGACTGAGAGCCAGAGACACAGAATCTGAAGTAGGCTCCAGGCTCTGGAACCCATGAACCATGAGATCATGACCTGAGCCAAAGTTGGACATTTAACTGACTGAGCTTGAATTTTTCAATTCTTGAATTTTTCAATTCTTCCTTTGGTTACTTCTGTAACTTTAAATGTAGTAATGTGTTTATAGCTCTGTTTTATTATTTAAAAAACTAATGACTGTCCTCCCAGAAAGACGAAATCGAATAGCTCTCTGTGCTGCTTTTCTTCCTGCCAATTTGTCGTCTTCTAAGTTTTTTTTCTGGGGGCGCTTGGGTGGCTCAGTTGGTTAAGCATCCAACTTTAGCTCAGGTCATGATCTTGTGGTCCGTGAGTTCGAGCCCCACGTCGGGTTCTATGCTGACATCTTGGAGCCTGGAGCCTGCTTCCAATTCTGTATCTCCCTCTCTCTGCCCCTCCCCTGCTTGCACTCTGTCTCTCTCTCTCTCTCTCTCTCTCTCTCTCTCAAAAATAAACATTAAAAAAAAATTAAAGTTTTTTTTCTGTTGATTATGACTAAAATTTTATAAAACTGATTTAAACCTCTCTTTCTTGATCCATCACTTTTAGACAATTTCTCTAGATTTCCCAAGATACTCAGTGAGGGTTTTAGGACCTTTGTTACATTTCTTAACTACGTCACAGACTTTACCCACCAGATGGTCACTTTTACATTGTATGTACATAAGTATATATACACTTTTACGCACCTTTCCTTAACTAGAATTGAATCCCATGTTTTGTTTTTGAGATTCTTTTGAAAATTGAAAACAAAAAACTGTCCTGGAAAAGTGGAGAGAGGGAGATGTAAATATTGTGTCACTAAGTTTGTTCCACTCGTAGGTGAGATGCTAACCCTGGGACTGAGGTGTGGTGTTGGCAATATAATGGTTGGTTTTGTAAGAGGATTTAATTGTCTGATACTGTATGAGTTGATATGCATTGAACTTTCACCAGAAAGAACTTTTTTAAAAGCCTCAGATGCAGAGTAATTGTTTATGACACTTGTCACCTTTGGTCTATACATGACCCTCCCCCCCCCCCCTTTTTTTAATAGTATTCTAATAGTAAATACCTGTGCACCCCTGTTGCCCAGCTCAAGAACTTCACTTCCTCCGCCATGTCAGCTTCTCCCCCTGTGAGAGGACTGCAGACAGGTTGGGTGTTTATGGTGAGCCATTGGACCTGCAGGCTTCAGTTCAGCAAGTGTGAATTGGGGTCTTGGCAAGAAGGACTCATTTGTCCATTGCCAGGTTGAGGAGGCCCCAGTGAGAAGTATGGACTGCTGGGTTGCCCATCTAGCCCTTCCTAGGCACGTGACTTAGTATCCTCACAGGGTCTTTCTTTGGCCTTAGCCTGGGGGCGCCTGTGTTTCAGTGGCTGAGACCCCGTGTGTTGACTAGTGGGTACTTCCTAGAGGCACCCGGAGAGGAGTGACCATGTGGCAGATAGTTGTCTTCTTTTTCTCCAGTTTTCCTTTCTCACCCAGGATGGCACTTACCACTTCCACTGTGGTTTCTGGTGCCAGCTTTCAGCTGGAGGGCTGACATTCCTTTGATCGTTGGTATGATCCCATTGGCCTTTTGTCCTGAAGAAATCTGTCAGAATCTTTGGTTTACTGTCAAGTCCCTATTCTGTGCTTTAATTAATTGATTTTATTTTTGTGACTCCCTACTACCATTTTGGTGGATATTATGGACAATATGAATAAGTATGCTCAGTCTAGCTAGTGCTCTAGATTTTCTTTTTTAAAAGGACCCTCTTCTCCCATCTCAGGAAACTGAACTTCTTCTAGGTGTGGTGTTGATTTCTTTTCTTGCTGGTAGTCTAAGAGGATTTTTTTAAAGCACTATTCCAATTATGGCCTTGGTTCTCTGTTTACTGGTGAATTCGGATAGCACAGTTGACCCTCGAATGATGCAGTCGAAAATTCAAGTATAATTTTTGACTCTCCAAGAACTTTACTACTACCGTTAAGTACTTAACTACTACTGTTGACCAGAATTGTTGCAGGTAATGTAAACAATCGATTATCATGTTTTGTTTTGTATGTTGTATGTATTGTATACTGTGTTCTTAAAGTAAGATAGAGAAAAGACCATGTTACTAAGAAAATCATAAGAGAAAATACATTTACAGTACTCTTTATAAAAAAAAAATCATGTATAAGTGGATTTGTGCAGTCAAACCCTTGTTCAAAGGTCAACTGTATAAAGAAGTAGGTGGCCTTTTGGGTCTCAGGAAAACATTCCTGCTTTAAGTAGTATACTTTAAGTGTAGCACTTAAACTTGCCCATGTGAGAAGCAGCCGTGTTGAAAGTCAATACCTGTACTTCATTTTCTGCCTTTGTGACTTTTGGTTTGGGCTCTGTTTGGAAGCACTTTTTTCTCTGTCCCTCATCTGTTCACATGTTTTACCTCCCCATGGACAGATACATGGCCTCTCTTTATTACCTTGAGTTTTGGAGGATGACTGCTTTTGTCTTTCAGGTGCTTCCCATGCAAAGCTCTTGAAAGTGAAATTTTCAGTGGTGCCTGGCTGTGTCAGAAGAGCATGCAACACCTTTTTTTTTTTTTTTTTAAATGTTTATTTGCTTTTGAGAAAGAGAGTGGGGAACAGAGGAATTCAAATGGGCTTCACACTGACAGCAGAGAGCCCCGTGTGGGGCTCCAACCCACAAACCATGAGATCATGACCTGAGCTGAAATCGGCTGCTCAGTCGACTGAGCCACCCCAGGTGCCCCAACTATGCAACTCTTGATCTTGGGGTCATGAGTTTGAACCCCATGTTGGGTGTAGAGATTACTAAAAAAAAAAATAAACTGAATTTTTCATATTCATTAAAAAATTTTTTTTTAATGTTTTTATTTATTTTTGAGGGAGAGACAGAGTGTGAGCTGGGGAGGGGCAGAGAGAGAGGGAGACACAAGAATCCGAAGCAGGCTCCAGGCTCTGAGCTGTCAGCACAGAGCCCGATCCGAGGCTCGAACTCGGGAACCATAAGATGATGACCTGAGCCGAAGTTAGATGCTTAACTGACTGAGTCACCCAGTTGCCCCTTTATTGTTCATTTTTAAAATAAGAATAAATATAAATCTGTCCTCTTGTTTTCACATGACATGGAAATTGACAAGTAAATATTTAATACAGTTTAAAGTGAAGGCACTTAACAAAGATGAAACTCTTTTATTGCCTTGATAAGCACAAAGCGAAATGGGTTTTTAACCCTCAACTTAATTTGTGAGAATCTTTTTTTGTTTTAGTGATATGCGTTAATGTAACAGTTAAATAAAGGCCTGATCAGTCAGCTTTTATATTTCCACAGTACTTGGATGAGGGAGCAAAAATACATTTAATATAAAATAACGAGTATTGATAATGTTCTAGGAGTCTTTTTTTGTTTCATCAGGGGAAGGAGGAAGAAGATGAAACCATAACCCACATTGAAATAGTTGATCCACAAGGGTAAAGAATATTCCAGGCTTTAAAAATTTATGTCTTTGATACAAATTTAAATAAAAGTTTACCTTCTGTTTTTATAAGTGGACTTAATGAGAAGGAGGGGGTAAAAGAAAGCATGGAGATTTCTCTTAGGTTGGAGACGACAGATACTTGGCTTAATCTTTTGTAAAAGATGGTTAGCAAAACAGAATGGTGGCAGGCTCATTTTATGGAATGAGGTTTTACAAACTTGATTAAAGTAGTTGCCCAAAAATGTTTGAATATTTTTCCAGATTAGATGGCTTCAAATTAATCTACTTGCCATATTTTAGAATTATAAAGTTACATTGTATATCTCCCTAAAATACAAAATCGTTATGGTATGATGTCATTTCAGAAAATCGTGGATGATTTATTATTTGGCCTAATAATGGCCTGTTCAGACATTGAGAGGTTGGAGGCTTTTTATATATATTGAGCATCATTAGTTATCGATGAGAAGTTACTTAAATATATTTCTTTTTACCATATAGGGGAGAATGTAATTGGGATACTGTATTTAAAAAATTAATGATTAAATTATTCTTAGAAAACTTATTTCCTTTAGTAGGAATTGAATTCTAAAATATATTTTAGTAATGAAGGTTTATTTAGTGAGTTAACTTTTTAAACATTTTAAGTGTTTAATTTTGGAATCTGATAGTACTAGTCATTGACACTTTCCTAAACTAAACTCCACAATTTAAGTAGCTTAAAAATTTTTTTGATAAACATTTTATTTTATTTTTTTTTAATTTTTTTCAATGTTTTTATTTATTTTTGCGACAGAGAGAGACAGAGCATGAACGGGGGAGGGGCAGAGAGAGAGGGAGACACAGAATCGGAAACAGGCTCCAGGCTCCGAGCCATCAGCCCAGAGCCTGACGCGGGACTCGAACTCACGGACCGCGAGATCGTGACCTGGCTGAAGTCGGACGCTTAACCGACTGCGCCACCCAGGCGCCACGATAAACATTTTAAATTCAGGGTGTTTTATCCTGGAGTACCTGTAACCAGGCAGAGGATATCTCCTTGGGTCCCTAAGCCACTAAAGAAAACAAAAGTGCCAAGGTTTTAATTTTTCCCCCTTCAAGGACAGGAAAGTTTCATGATATGAAGAATGTTTAAGAGGTGGGCTAGGAAACATTCCTGTTTACATGGAAAATGCTTTGTTTACTGATGTTGATTGGAAGCTAGTCTTAGGATTGCTTTCCCAATGTGGAGGGAATAAGAGAAGTCTGAACCTGGGAGAACTAGCCAAAATGTTACAGGCTCATGGACAAAAGTGTGAACTAAATTGATTTAAAAATTTTCTCTTATTTCTCTTCTTGCCTTTGTCCTTACTATTAAAGGAGGTTTGTAAGCATTTCAAGTAGTTAAACACACCAGATGATACCTAAAGTTTGAAGTGAAGTGACATTGAGTCTTTCAGGGAATGAATTAAATGCTTTGGGTTTGAGAGTGATTTTCAAACTTTTCTTAAGCCTTGATTAGTAGATGCTGTAGGTGATGGCATGGGGAATGATTCCGAGCTACTCTTTTTTGAAAGCTTATATTTAAATATAATTTTCGTATGTGCAGGTAAACCAAGATGCTTATTGATACCTGACTGATCTATTGATTATTCATAGATACTGTTTGAAGATGGTTTGAGAGGGCTTTGATTTTCATCTATAGATAGGATCTTTTATGCACTATTTTTCTAAAAAGCATAGTTTCTTTTTTAATAGAATGAGAGGTTAGTATTAGATGATCTTTAAGCTTTCTTCCACCTTTAAAGTTCAGTAATTGATCTCTCTCCTCCAAGAAGCTGACTCTGGTTTGGTTTTATTGGACTTTAAGTGGTTTTCATCCAGAATCTCTAAGTGGAGAGAACATGAGAAGTTAGGAGACAATTATGGGTGGTGGGTGCTTGAAGATGGTGAAGTGGCTTCAGTTTTCTTAAAGGGGAAGATAATATGCAGTGAAATAGGGCCAACATGCTGTTTTCTTTCAGTCTCGTGCTCAAAATCTGCTCTGTGTCTTAATTCAGTGTAGTTTTCAAATGCTGAAAGTCTTTCTGGAGACATTTACAGACATTGTGCGGAAAAACAGATTTTAAAATCACTAACTTCCTTGGTATGGGATGAATCTGTACTCCATTTAGAAGGAGATAATTGCTAGGATAGGTGGGACAAGTTGATCTATTTTAAAATAAAATTGTATCTTTTATGAAGATAGAATTATAAGGCACAAATGGGAACTGTGTCTCCTTGACATGTTTCAAAGCATTTCTCTGAATATGTGAGATTGAAGAAATTCTCTCAACAACTAAGAATTGTCTGAACACTGATGTTCTTTAAAATTATCTTTGTAGTTGTTAGTATGTACTGACAGAGGTTTTCTTTAATGTTTTATTCCTTATTAGAAAATTTACATGTGAATATAACGTGTTTATATTATGCTTATATCTTAGTTGAACTTGGTTCCAAAGAGTCTTGTTTACTTGGTCCCAATTTGCATATCCTAAGCCCTATAGGTTAATACTTAATTTGGGTTTTATTATTTTTAAATTATTTTTGAAGTTATATCATAATGTGTCGTAATCAGAAGCAAAATATTATTTTTCTTCAGTCTGATAAAATTTAAGACTTCTAGCAAGCCATGTGTTCTGTTATACCCACCTTTCATTTAGCCTTCCCATAATAGAATAAATATGCTTTGTAGGATTCCTCAAAAATGTAATGTTTGAGAATCTTTTTAAATGTATAGAAAGACATTTACATAATGCTTGCTTTTGACTAGGTGGGGGAAAAGTTGAAATGTTGATTGCAGCTTCTGTTAGAAAAACTCATCTTTAGAGCAAAAAGTTAAAATGATAACAAATACACTACTTTGTATTCTGTGTGTATTACCATTGGATTCCTTTTGGAGTGGAAGGTAAAATATGATTCTAATCCTTTACAGTTGCTGTTAATTTTGCTCTAAACCTGAAAGTGTTAACAGCAACTTGAAAATGTGACAAAGCTCAATTTCATTTCTTGTTTATTGCTTGTTTTCCTATTGGACAATTGGAAGTAGCTCTGCCCTGGCAACTAAAATAGGCTATTTGCATAACCTAGTTTGATTGGCTAGCATTCCGACTAACAGTTCCAATCATATGGTGTCGGTTTAGTGGTAGGCTATGCTAATTAGCCGCTGTTGCTGGGGTTCTGGATGGTTTCTGTGTGCTGTTCTGCTGCATTGTGTTGCCTGGTGAGAGACATTGATAAATGAGTGTTTAATGATCTGCAGCAGTTCCCACTCACTGCGGGCAGGCGGATTTTAGAACAGAAGTGGAAATAAGGATTTAATTGCTCTGCTAAATACCTGTAACCAAAATATGTATATTATATCACAGAAGCTAAGTTGTATAAAATCTTCATCTAATTAAATACTTTAGAGCATAAAAGGGAAATATTTAGCTTTGTCTCAAAATATAACTCCGGTAGCAGCACTATGCACAGGTTTTCTGAAACCCTGTTAAATAAAATTGACCATTTTTTTATTCCAGATGAGAAATAGTACCATTGCAATAAGTAACATACTTGACTTTTCTCATGATGTTAACCTTTCATAAAGGTACATGTTTGTTTTTCATAAATTGCTGCAAGCTTTGGGGCAGAATTTGTCTTGTACTGCCCATGTAATCTAGCAAATAGCATAAACTCGAACTCCTGGTTCATGTTCTTCTGTTCAGTTGGAAGATCAGGTGTTATTCACCACCTCCTGCTATTACTGCCTTTCTAATTTAAGTCAGATGTTTTAACTGTTGCTTGTACTATATATATTTTTTGGTTTACATTGAGTCTTTATCGGGTGCTGGTAGGTGGCAGATTCTGTAGGAAATACAAAACTCAGTGCTTTGTTCAAGGAACATTAAGAGGTAAAGAATAAATACTTGGTAAATACTTGCAAAGTTAGATAAAATTGAAAACATTCATACAGAAAGTGCCATAAGGATTTATCCAGAAGAGTACATACAGGAAACAAAAAATCAGGCATTTTAAGAATAGGGACATGGGGAATGGGTTGAGTGTTTGGGGAAGGCTTAAAGAGGAAACCCATAGAACTTGTTAAGGTTTTAATTTTTTTTAATGTTTTATTTATTTTTGAGAGAGAGAGAAAGAGAGTGCTAGTAGGGGAGGGGCAGAGAGAAGGAGACACAGAATCCGAAGCAGGCTCCAGGCTCTGAGCTGTCAGCACAGAGCTTGACTCGGGGCTCAAACTCACCAACTGAGATCATGACTTGAGCCAAAATCGACGGAACCACCTGTGTTAAGGTTTTAAACATGGCTTAGGATTCAAGTAGCTGGAGAGTAATAGGAAGGAAGAACACTTGAGTGTGAAGAATAGATAGCAGTTGAATGAAAGTAATTTTTCTGGTGTTTTTCATTTGTCCAGTATAGATGGTCACACTGATAGATCAAGGGCCCCCAGTGTCTTAGATATTTCAATGCCTGGGCTTCCAGGCAGGCTGGTTGTCCTTCCCTTAAAATAAGAGCTGCTGTTGTAGTGTTCTAGCTCTCATTTTCTTTGGCTTTTCTTCACTTTGTTTGGTGGCGAGCAGTGCTTTTCCCTTTTGTGTCTGTTGGTTAAAGCATAGGACTTTTTAACTTCTTTTCCTCCTTCCCTTTTGGCCCTAAAGCAGTGAAATACAAGATGGCACCAAAAATAATTCGTGTGAATTTAGATGTCTGTCAAGTCTACGAACTTTTACCCCTTTACTTGTTCTGTCTTTAAGAGTCTAGTTAAATTAGGTGGATAAGCTCATTGGACAGTCTTACAGCCTTGGAAAGAATAAAAGCAATTAAACATTAACATTTGATTTGTAAAATGCTTTTCTAGGCATATATACTGCATTCACCTACATAGTTGAAGGAACATAGACTCTTGGACTCAGGGAATTTAGAATGGTGGTTGAGGTATGTCTGTACACAACTTTATCACATGGCAGAGTATGCACACTGTAAGAGAAGTGGAAATTCGGAAGTGGGAGTAATCCTTTTTGGATCAGGACTAGGAAAAGATTCGTGGTGGAAGTGGTATTTCCCATGGTGTTGGGTAATGGATAGGATTTTAGTAGGTGACAGTGTAAGTCAGTAGGGTGTGGCTGATGCTATCTAGTTGAAGGTGGAGGCCCTTTCAGAACATTTTGTTGACTAAGGTTGATGGTAAAGAGACGGTTATTGAGGGCCATGAAGGATGGATGGCACGGTCTTTCAAGTTTCTCTTGTAAAAAAAAAAAAAAGTGGATTTTTAAATTCTTTTTAAAGCAGTATTTCAGTTTTACGAAGACATGTCTTCTATGAATGTTGACAAATTTCAGAATAGACATTTCTTTGATTTTAAAATACTAAAACACAACATTGAATAATTTCCAGGTGTTTGATCTTTGTGACTGGAAAGTTTGAGTTGCCATCACATGAGATGGGATGTGCTGTCGAAGAAGCAGATTTGAGAGGGTGTGCCTATAAAAAGTCCTGTTTTGGATGGGCTACAGCTTCTTTTAACAGCTTTATTGTGTTATAATTGTCCTATAATAAGCTTCCTCCTATTTAAATACACGATTTGATGGCTTTAAATCCACATGTACCACCTGTGAGACTTTTACCACCACCAGGATAATGAACATATCCATTCCTCCCTCAAAAGTTTCCTTGTAGTTTTTTGTAGTTCTGCTTCTTGTTCGTTCCCACCTCCCCCCAATCCCTAGGTGACTGCTGGTCTGTTTTCTGTCAGTACACATTACTTTTTCTAGAATTTTGTATAAGTGGAATCATTTTGTCTGGTTGGCCTTTTTTGTCTGGTTTGCACTCAGCACAGTCATTTTGAGGTTCATCCATGATGGTAGTACGTGTCGGTAATTCATTTCTTTTATTACTGAGTAGTCGTTGTGTAGATACATCACAAAAATTTACCATTCGCTTGTTTAAAAGACATTGAGTTCATTTTACAGTTTTGGTTGTTAGAAATAAAGTTGCCGTGAATATTAATGTACAAGTCTTTGCATGGTCATGTTTTTATTTGTTTTGGATGAAAACACCTAATAATGGCATGACTGGATCATATGGCAGGTGTATGCTTCCTTTTTTAAGAAACTGGTAAACTGTTTTCCAAAGTGGTGTGTCAGTTTGTATTCCTACCAGCATTGTAGAGGGCCTTTCGGTTCGTTCCTCCACATCTTGCCATATTCGGTGTGGTTATTCTTATATATATATATATATATATATATATATATATATATATACACACACACACACACACACACACATACACACATACATACATACATACATACATATATATTTTTATTTTTAGTTTTTTTATTTTAGTTTATTTTAATTTCATTTTTTATTTTTTAAAATTTACATCCAAATTAGTTAGCATATAGTGAAACAATGATTTCAGGAGTTGGTGTGGTCATTCTTTTTAATTTTAGTCATTTTGATAGTTGTGTAGTGATATCTCACTCGTGTTTCCCAGTGATTAATGATGTTGAACACCTTTGCACATGCTTGTTCGCTCTGTATATGTTGTCTTTGGTGAAGTGTTTGTACAGATCTTTGTCTGACTTTTCTTCCTACTGTGGAGCTTTGAGAATTCTTGATCTGTTTTGGATACAGGTCCTTTATCAGATAATGTGATTTACAGAGATTTTCTCATAGTCCATGGCTTACCTTTTCATTTTCTTAAAAAAATATCTTGGAAAACAGATACTTAAAATTTTTATGAAGTGTAATTTATGTCTTTAAAAATTTTTTAATGTTTATTTATTTTTGAGAGAGAGAAAGAGACAGAGCGTGAGCAGTGGAGGGGCAGAGAGAAGGAGAGAGACAGAGAAAGAACTGGAAGTGGGCTCCAGGCTCCAGGCTGTCAGCACAGAGCCCGACGCGGGGCTCCAACTCATGAACTGTGAGAACATGACCTGAGCCGAAGTCGGAGGCTTAACCGACTGAGCCACCCAAGCGCCCCTGAAGTATAATTTATTGATTTGATCTTTTTATGGGTCATGCTTTGGAAAACACTTGCCCAATTGTCCCAAGATTAAAAGGTTTTCTTTTTTTTCCCCCTTACCTACAGATTTTATAGTTTTAGGTTTTACATTTAAGTCTGTGATCCATTTGGAGTTAACATTTGTTATGGTTCTGCAAGGGGTAGCTAAAAGATCACTTTTTTTTTTTTTTTGGAAATGGATATCCAGTTATTCTAGAACCATGTGGCAAAAGGACTGTTCTCTCTCCACCTTTGTATCCTTGTTGAAAATCATTCGTGGGTCTGCATCTTTTCTGTTCTGTTAATCTGTTAGTGTATCTTGATGCCAATACTGTAGTTTTTATTACTATAGCCTAGTAACATGTATTGACATCAGTGTTAGTCCTACAGTTTTCTTCTTTTTTAAAATTGTGACTACTCTGTGTTGATTGGGATTGTGTTGAATTGTAGATAGTTTTGGGAAAAGTTGACATCCTGACAGGATGGATTCTTCAGACTCATGCACGTGGTGTAACTCTCCCTCTGATTCGATTTTTCTTTAATTTCTCTAATTTTTCTAATTTTTAGTGTGCAGGTCTTTCAGTGACATTTTTGTCATATTTATACCTAAGTATTTCATATTTTTGATACTATAAGTGGTTTTTAATTTTTAGTTTCTGATTGTAGTTGCTGGTACATAGGAATACAACTGAGTTTTGTATATTGATCTTGTTTTCTGCAACCTTGCTAAATCACTTAAAAAATGTTTTTTAAATATTTATTTATTTTTAAGAGAGACAGAGCATGAGAAGGGAAGGGGCAGAGAGAAAGGGAGACACAGAATCTAAAGTAGACTGGAGGGTCTGAGCTGTCCACACAGAGCCCGACGCAGGGCTCGAACTCAGGAACCGTGAAAATGTGACCTGAGCGAAGTCCACAACTGACACAGCCACCCAGGCGCCCAGCTTGCTGAATCGCTTATCTTTAATAGCTGTTTGGTAGATGCCATGAGATTTGCTACATGATTCTGTTGTCTGTGATTAGAGACAGTTTGCTTCTCCCTTTCCGGTTTGATTACCTTGTATTTCTTTTCTTGCCTCTCTGCACTGGCTGGAACTTCCATGGAATGTAGAATACATAAAGAACATAGAATACAATGTTGAATTGAAGTGATGAAAGAGGCTTGTCTTTTTCCTTATCTTAACAGAGAAACATTCAGTCACCACCACTGAGTGTGGTGCTAGTCTTTGCCCTTTATCAGGTTGAGGAAGATACCTTCTAGTCCCGGTTTGCTAAAGGTCTTTTTTTTTTTTTTTTAATTGAGAATGGTTGTTGGGTTTTGTCACATTTTTTTCCTGCATCTGTTGAGATTCACCAGTGTGGTTTTTTTTTTTTTTTAAGTTAATTTGGTGAATAACATTGATTTCTGAATGCTAAACTGTTTTTGAAATAACGGCCACTTGGTAATAATATATTGTCTCTCTTTAAATTTATTTTTATTTTTTGAGAGAGAGAGCATGGTGCTCATGCAGGTACAAGCAGGATAGGCAAAAGGAGAGGGAGAATTTTTTTTTTTTTTAAATGTTGATTTATTTTTGAGAGAGCATGGACAAGGTAGTGGTGGAGGGGGGGGGGGGGGGGGTCAGAAGATCCCAAGTGGGCTCTGCACTGAGAGCAGTGTGCCCGATACAGGGCTCGAACTCATGAACCAGGAGATCATGACCTGAGCTGAAGTCGGACACTTAACTGACTGAGCCACCCAAATGCCCAGGAAAAGAGAGAATCTTAAGCTGGGGCTCGATCTCATGAGAGATCATGACCTGAGCTGAAATCAAGAGTGGGATGCTCAACTGACTCAGCCACCCAGATGCCCCATATTGTCCCCTGTTTTTAGATTGTAGGATTCCGTTTACTATAATTTTGTTTAGTATTTTTGTATCTTCTGTTCATGGAAGTTCTTGGGGTTTCATTGACTTTTCTGTGTTGTTTTTGTTTTCTGTTTCATTGATTTCTACTCTGGATGTTCATTATTTTTTTTTATTCTTTCACTTTAATTTCATTTGGATTTTTTCTATTAAGGTAGAAAACAAGTCACTGATGTGGTATGTTTTGGTTTAAATGACACTGCTGTGTATTTTCTATTTGTCCCATCTGTTCTTTATTCCCCACTTCCTCTTCCTGCGTTCTTTGGATTAACTGAGTTATTTGTTATGTTTTGATTTTTTTTTTTTATGATTTGATGTTGGCTTACTTAACTCTTTGTTTTTTAATTTAGTGATTGCCTTTTATCTTATCATAGTCTACTTCCAAATAATACCACATCCCTTCACATGTAGTGTATTGACTTTACCATCGTGTGCTTTCATTTATCTTTTACTGGTTTTCAGCTGTTTTTAACTAGATTTTATTTGTACATATGTTACAAATGCCACACTACATTATTTTTAATGTTGTTTAATAGTTCTCTTTTAACGAGACTTAACTTACTAGAAAAACTGTTACACATTTGCCCCTGTAGATACCTTTCCCTATGTTCTTCATTGTTTTGTTTAGCTCCTCTCTATATCTGAACTCTTTTTCCTTTGTCATAAGTGCTTCCTTTAACATATTTTGTAGTGCAGGCCTAGTAGGGACACATTCTTTCACCTTTTGTATATCTGAAGGTGTTTTTATTTCTCTTTTGTTTTTGACAGATGTTTTCAGTGGGTATAAAAATTCTAGGTGATAACTTTTTTTCTTTCAGGAATTTATTTATTTATTTATTTATTTAAAAAAAAATTTTTTTTTTCAACGTTTATTTATTTTTGGGACAGAGAGAGACAGAGCATGAACGGGGGAGGGGCAGAGAGAGAGGGAGACACAGAATCGGAAACAGGCTCCAGGCTCCGAGCCATCAGCCCAGAGCCCGATGCAGGGCTCGAACTCACGGACCGCGAGATCGTGACCTGGCTGAAGTCGGACGCTTAACCGACTGCGCCACCCAGGCGCCCCTCTTTCAGGAATTTAAAGGTGTTGCTCTGTTTGCTTGCATTGTTTCTTATAAGAATTCTTTCCTCATTTTCCTTCCTTTCTATCTATCTATCTATCTATCTATCTATCTATCTATCTATCTATATGTTTCTTTTTTCCCTGCTGCTTTTAAGAGTTTCTTTTTATCATCAGTTTTAAGCAGAGCAATTTGATTATGATGTACCTTGATGTAGCTTTCTTTGTTTCTGGATCTTGGGATTTGTTGAGTTTCTGGATCTGTATTTGTAATTTTTTTCAAAATTGGAATATTTTGGCTGTGAATTCATTTAGCATTTTTTTCTGCTTACCTTCTTTTATGAGGAAATTAAGTTACATACTCATTAGGGTATTTGAGGTTGTCCCAGAACTTGAGGAATGTCTTAAATTTATTTTAGTCCTTTTTTCTGTTTTGACAGCTATTTTAGGTGTGGAGCAGTCAGTTGAAATTCTGCAGTACTTTTTATTGCTGTGTCTTCAAGTTCACTAATCTTTTCTTCTGCAGTGTCTAATATGTTAATCTCACCCAGTGTTTTTAATTTTACACATTGTGGTTTTCATTTGTACATGTTCAGTTTGTGTCTTAAAAAATATTTTCTGTGATTCCCCTTTATCTATTTGAGTATGTGGAATTTGGTTATAATACTTGTTTTAATGTCTTTAGCTGCGAATTGTAAGAGCTGTGTTGATTCCAGATGAATTTTTTTCTCTCGTTATGGGTTGCGTTTTCCTGGTGTTTTGCATGCCTGGTAATTTTGACTGTGTGCCAGACATTTGTGAATTCTAACTTTGTTGAGTGCTGAGTATTTTTACATTCTTACAGATTTTCTTGACCCTTTTTTCTGGGATAGGTTATTTGAAAATAATTCAGTCTTTTGAGTCACACTTCTGAGATTTTGTAGGTGAGACCAGCAAGTATTTAATCTAATTATTCCTCCCTCCTGTGAAGATAACTACCCTGTGTAATTTATCTTGATGCTTCGCTTCCTAGCCTGGTGGTTGTGTTTATTGCCCAGCTTTTCAGGGTTTGCTGGCAACCTTTGGCATTCCTTGGCTTCTGCTGAGTTATCTGGATCCCTGCCTTCATCTTCACGTGAGGTACTTGCTCTGTGCATGCCTCTGTCCAAACGTCGTCTTCTTATAAGGGCACCCGTCATACTAGATTAAGGCCCACCCTAATGACCTCATCTTAACCAGTTATGTCTGCAGTGACCCTATTTCCAAGTAAGGTCACATTCTGAAGTACTTGGGGTTAGCACTTCAACATGTATTTTGAGGGGACACAGTTAAACCTGTAATTAAACCCCCTCCCCTGAACTACCACTTTTATGTTCTTAGAGTCTTTTGTTTTTCACTCCTCCTAGGCTGCCTGCTTTCCTTTCCTCTGCTTATCTTACTTAAAAAGACCCTACTAATTCTAATCAATCATATTTAGAGGCATTTTTATTGTGCCTTTTATTATAAGTATTTACATGGCTGTTTCTTGCACAGACTTGTAATTTTTTTGAACGACTGGAGAGGACTCATTTTTGGAATTGGATTCCAGTTCTTTGCTCCCATCCCAGTACCGCCTGTAATATTTTATAACTAGTGGGTACTTGAACTGACTATATTAAGAAGCGTGTCTAAGCAGACAAGTTGTAGGAGTGAAGCATTTTAAGAAACATTTAGGAAGAGTTGGAGGCTCAGGAATCTGGAGTTAGGGAACCAGTTAGGTGATCACAGCAGGTCCGACATGCATGAATTTATTATACAAGTACTCCTTGAGCTTACTCAGTACAGAATCCTTTAGTCGGTGTTAGGTAGACCTGTTGAAAATATCAGATCTGCTTCCTGTCCTTAAGGAATTTACTTTCTGTGGAGAGTTATGAGACAGGAGAACAGAGAAGATGCGTACAAAGGAATTTCCTAAGGAACCCTAGCCAGAACTTGAAGAATGAGGAGTCCTTCAGGGGAGGGAATGAAGAAGAGTTAAAGAAGCATGATGTGACTCCTGGCCGGGTGGGTGGGAGAGTATTGTTGGTAGAAACGGGAAGTGTCAGGTAAAGGCATTCTCTTTCTGGGGTGGGGTGGTGGTGAAGGTGGATGAAATAAGGGACAACTCCTTGAGTTCACATTGCAGAAAATTCAGAAACGGATAGTGAATTGATGAATGTTGGCCTTGCTTTACCATGAAAGAGAGCGCGACGGATGATAGAATCAAGAGCGGGGCTTCCTGGGTAGGTGAGGCACTGCCAGTGTTCACAGCAGGAGTGAAAGGGCTAGAGAACTGGCAGGTGATACTGGGAGGATCGTTTCTGTCTTGCCGATGAGGAAACTGGGGCACAGAAAACTAAGAAAGGTACCGAAGGATGTAGGTAGTAAGTGACGGAGCTAGAATTCAAACGTGGGCAGTAATCATGGTGCTTTCAGGTGGTCATCTAGGCTTGCCTCTGATATTTTTCTTTCAGGCTGCTCATTTAAAATTTTTTTTTTTTCAACGTTTATTTATTTTTGGGACAGAGAGAGACAGAGCATGAACGGGGGAGGGGCAGAGAGAGAGGGAGACACAGAATCGGAAACAGGCTCCAGGCTCCGAGCCATCAGCCCAGAGCCCGACGCGGGGCTCGAACTCCCGGACCGCGAGATCGTGACCTGGCTGAAGTCGGACGCTCAACCGACTGCGCCACCCAGGCGCCCATCAGGCTGCTCATTTAATGTGTTAAGTCTTTCATAAAGAAACCGTAATACTATCAGACAACTAGAATACCAGCCTCACTTGTCACTTACAGAAGAGGAATAAAAGTAAGAAATCCAAAGCAATTCTGTTGATTTCGACAACGTACAGAATGTACACCTGAAGATAATGGAACTATTTTTGATCAGTTAGTAACGAAGGAATAGATGTCAGTTGGTTTAAAATAATGAAATGGTGTGTGATAGAAGCAACAAATATTTATTGAGCATTTATTGTGCCAAGAATTCGTCTTGGTTCTAGGTATATACTAGGAGATAAGACCTAGCCCTTGCTTTCGTGGAACTTCACATTCTAACGGATAGAGCTACACAGCAAACTGCTAAACAAGTAGACAGTAGGGGTAGGTGCAGTGTTTTGTGAGGAAGGTCAGGGGTGTTCTCTCCAAGGGAGTGCTTGACTTCTGGTTCATTTGACTTGTGTCAGATGAATACATTTATCTGTGGGTTATTCCATTTTATAGTGACAATCACAGTCATGCATAAGATCTTGAAAATCTGTTCTTGTATCCTGAACCACTTACACTTTTTTCCCACTTGGAGTAGGGGAATGACAGTTGTGCGTATGAAAGCCCAGGCGCTCCAGACGGGAAAGTAGTGATTTGTAATTGCTGTCCATTTTGTCACAAAGCCAAGGAACAGGTGGGAATTTAGTGTCCATATTGGCAGTCTTTTTTTTTTATTTTAATTTTTTTTTGATGTTTATTTATTTTGAGAGAGAGAGAGAGAGACAGACGGAGTGTAAGTGGGGGAGGGGCAGAGAGAGAGGGAGACAGAATCGGAAGCAGGCTCCAGGCTCCCAGCTGACAGCACAGATGTCCCACACGGAGTCCGAACTCGGGAACAGCAAGATCATGACCTGCGCCCAAGTCAGACGCTCAACCGATTGAGCCACCCAGGCAACCCTCATATTGGCAGTCTTAACATTATTGTTCATTTGGGGGTAAGGGCTTCTCTGCTTTTAAAACCTTGAGTAGATTTTGCTATCAGAAATGTCTTAGACATTAGGAAAAGAATGCAAAGATATGCAGGAAAATTTTGTTGCTGAAAATCCCTGCTAGTGACCCGTACGTAGTCTCCATATTTCTCAACAGTTAATGTGGAAGAACATTTTAGGACTGAAAGTTGGAAAAAGTTTTCCCGAGCACTTGTCCTCTCAATTCACTCATTTTGCATAAAATAGATTACACTGCACTGCCTCATTTTATTTATCTCAAGTATTGTAGGGTCTCTAAAAACAAAGGCATATTAACTTTTTTCTAAAATACACTGAACTATGTGTGTTAAAAATTATTTTTAATGTTTATTTTTGAGAGAGAGAGAGAGAGAGCGCGCGTGCACGCGCATGAGCAGGGGAGGGGCAGAGAGAGAGGGAGACACAGAATCTGAAGCAGGCTCCAGGCTCTGATCTGTCAGCACAGAGCCCAATGTGGGGCCCAAACTC
Organism: Herpailurus yagouaroundi; assembly: GCF_014898765.1. Lineage (NCBI taxonomy): Eukaryota > Metazoa > Chordata > Mammalia > Carnivora > Felidae > Herpailurus > Herpailurus yagouaroundi. The sequence continues at coordinate 8,173,431 of NW_024412403.1, read as the reverse complement.
ATGAACAGTGAGATCATGACCTGAGCTGAAGTCCGATGCTTAACTGACTAGTCACCCAGGTGCCCCTGTTTATGCTTCTTAATACCATATTTGCTCAGTGCCTGTTGTATGCTGTAGGCACTGTGGCCACCCCTACTTCCTGCTCTTGAAGCATAGTGTCCAGGGTAGGTGGGAGGGGCTCCTGCCCTGCGGGTGTTCTGTCTGTAATTCTTGCGCATGGTTTTGATGAGAATCACTGTTCTAGCCGTAGATACTAGTCTAGGTGACCATGCCTCCTTGTTAGCACTTGTCCTCCTTGTTCATGACAGCGATGGCTTAGGAGGGGAAGAGAGGGCACAGCTTTACGTGTGATAATCTCTCTAGTCTTCTAATAGCAGAAGTTAACTCTTGTATCCCCCTCCTCAATATGTGTTTTGAGTCTCATGAGCTGAGTCAGGCAGTAATGGTTTTTGAGTGTTACATGCTCGTTCACCAAAGATTTGTCCGTGAATGAAGCAGCAGTTCCATCCTTAAGGACCTTGTATTATAGATGGGGTGAAAGATACAATAACACAAACACATGTTTTATTTACCTATCTAACTACAATATTTCCTGTTATGTAACTATGTGTAATGTATAAATATATACACGTGTGTGTGTGTGTATGCGTGTGCGTGTGTGTATGAATGATAGTTTCAGGGGGTCTCATACTAACCGTACTGCTTCTGATGCCTCAAGATCCCAAATCCAGCCTGCTGCTCTTTTTGATAAATACACAGCCACGCTCACTGGTTTAGGTATTGTCTGTGGCTGCCTTTGTGCTACAAGGGCAGAGTTGATTAATTTCAACAGAGACTTTATGCTTCACGAAGTCTAAAATATTCACACTTTGGCTTTAGGAAAAAATTGACTGACCCCTGCTCAAGACCTTGACAGCCATTGTTCTTGAAGGTACGGTTCAGCTTCAAAGCTAGAAAATGAAGATTGATCTGAGTAGCCAGCAGTGATGACAGATGGTTGGAACTTTGGGAGTGAAGGGGTAGTTTCTGTCCACTGGGTTTGGGATGGATCGCTGTGGTAAATCAAGAGGTGGGGGGTGACTAATTTGGCTTTGAGGTGGGGAGTCTCTTATGTTTTCTGAGAGCATTTATTGTTGGTGTTTTCTAGTAAGTGTGAGTTGTGTATGGTGATTTAAAAGCTGCGCGTTAAAATGATAAAGTAATAAAAGCATGTATAAAGTGGATAATGAAAGCTGCTCTTGTTTCCCTAGGGTCCCACTTTTCAGAAGTATTAGTTATTAAGAGCTGTTAAGAGATGGATTTTTCTGTCTGTATTACCTTCTTCCAAATAATTCAAAAAAAATTTGTATTTCTGATCTTCACATTGTGACTTCTTCGTTGACTTTGTTCCTCAAAATGCAAAGAATAATGATTGCACAGTTGAGTATTTGTTACTTGTTAATGTAAAATATTGCAGAAAGGATTTTAATAGAAACTTCTCTGTTGATGAGTAGACGTTGTAGATTTTAAAATTATCCCTTATACCAAATATTAATCATCGCTATTGTATTATTATTACTATTTTTAGAGAGAGAGAGAGAGAGCATGCGAACAGGGGAGAGAGGGGCAGAAGGAGAGAGAGAGAATTTTAAGGAGGTGCCACACTCAGCGTGGAGCCCGATGCGGGGCCTGATCTCATGACCCTGGGATCGTAACCTGAGCCGAAATCAGGAGTCAGACACTCAACCAGCTGAGCCACCCAGGTGTCCCATAATCATCACTATTTTAAATCTTACAAATCTGACTCAAAATTCTTGTTCTAATGGAGAGGCCCTGTAACCAGATCACCTGGGAAGTATTTGAAAAATATTGATGTCTGGTCCCCTTTCAGACCTAAGAAAGTCCAAATCTTTAGAGGTTAGGGGGTCTTCTGTATTTTTAAAACTCCCCAAGTAAGCTGTTGAGTACGTAGCACTTTTTATACTATAACTGTGTTTTCATTATGAAAACTTATAGAAAATAAGAACGTGCTTCTAGAATAGGTCATGATTTCTTCTGGAAAAACAAATTGTATACTGAGATTTTTTGAATTCAGATACTGAAAACAGATATATATCAGTAACAGGGGTTAATTTGGTTTGAAGGCTCATGTCAGTCTTTCTGTCTCACCCTCTGCTTTTGTACCTGTTCTCTAAGAAAAAGTCTACCCTCTCAAAATCAAAAACAAATTTCTTAACTTTGGGGAGGTAATTTTGTATTAGTGCAGACCCTTACTAATTGTAAGTGGCATACGTGTGATCAATGTTTTCAAACTTGGAAAGAATATTTAAGTATATACTAGCCTTTCTAGGTAGATATTAATATCTGTATTCATTTTGGTAGGCTACCAGATGTAATAAAAATACCCAACATATCAGTGGTTTAAATCTGTACATTTATTTCTTACTCATGTAACAGCCCACTGACTTCTACCCCAGGGGAAAATTGTCCTGCTCTCTACAGTTATTCAGGGATGGTGGTGGTTTTTCATGTGTTCTATACATAGAGTATCCACAGGTCATCACCCTGGGTTTTAGCTTCCAGTTACTGGGTTGGGAAAAAGCATGTGTACAGGGGAGATTTTTATGGGTGAGGCCTGGTTGCACCACACATCACGTACGTTGATCTTCCATTGGCTGCATCTTAGTCACAGGGCCATGTTAGCTGCAGGGGAGGCTAGCTGCAGGGAAGCTGAATGAGGCGAGTTGCATCAGTCAGGAAAAAGAAATGCCTTTGGTTATTGATGAGCAATCTAGTCCATATGGCAAGTGACTAAACATAGTTAGACACTGATTTATGCTATGTAGTTACTACTGTCATTGTTCCTTTGCTCATTCTCCCGTGTTTCTGCTAAATAACATCCCCTCTGCCCCGCCCACCATGATCTTTTTCTGGGGGTGGGGGTGATGGTTCATTGTTCATTTATATGTGATAGTCAAGGTTCTTGGATGCAGACAGCAGAAATTGATGCTCAGTTAAACTTGGGTAGAAGAATGTGAATTTCATGGAGGGCTATACGTTTGCCCCAGAATTGATTAGAAAGCTGGAGCCTATGCTAGAAAAAGACGTAGGAACCAAAGAGCCAGGCAGCAGAGGACACACAGCCAGGGTTGAGCCAGAGGCCCGTCTGGTGGGGGTGCCATTCCCGGCACTTTGCAGTGAGTATCTGTGTGATTATGCTCTCGGTGTCCCTGCATCTTGCAGGAGTGACCCCTCAAGTTTCTAAACTCTGACTGAACGGGAACATTTGACTGTTCAAGGTCTGGTTACCAGCAAGCCCTGGTTACCAAGGAGTAAGGAAGAGTGAATTTTTGTTGCCGTTTGGCTTTTGTAGTCGGTGGTGTAGTTTTGTTTTGTTTCGTTTTTTCTTTCATGATACCCGCAAACTGTGGTGAGTGCCCAGATTATGCATGACCAAGGAATGACGAACACTTCAGGACCTTTCCATCAGGAGATATGGCCCCATGTTATGGTATATGATAGGAGACTGTGTTCCAGTCTGGATTTGGCCACTGACCTTTTTGGACAAGTCCCTAAACCTCTCTGGCTAGCAGGTGCCTCTTCTGTATGTAAATTGCGACGGGGAAGTCGATAACTCATAGGATCTATTCATCCACTCGTTAAGTAAACATGTATTGGGTGCCTTTATGTGCTGGCCTAGTAGAGATGAGTGAGATATCCCAGCCTTCCCATAGTTCAGTGGGTGAGCAGAGAAATCATTTGCGTAGAGCTTGGGTGAGGTGCTCTCAGTAGTCCAGCCCAGGGCGGTAGGGCACCCATGAGGAGTGCCTCTTCCAGACGAGGGGGTGAGAGTGTCGTGGGCAGGGGATGCAGAGGCCGTCGTCGGCTTCACGCACGCACTCGTTTATCGTGTGGCCGCGTGAAGCCTTTGCATTGCTGTCGTTAGGGGAGTGCGCAGTTGAGACCAGACCTTCCCTCTGGGTTCTGATTGTGAGGTGGTGCCGTTTCTCGGCACAGAGCACGCTTGCTGTGGAAACGGCAGAAGACTCGGGGAAGAATGGAGCCGGGGAGCAGTTTGCTCTAAGCTTCTGGGAAGATTCCTTAGGGAAGCTGACATTCGATCTGGGTCTTGAAGTGTGAGTTCAGGATTTCTAGGAGCAGAAAAGAGGAGAACCTCTTGACAGGGAGCAGCGTCAGTGCAGCCGAGAGAACAGATGAGAGAAAGGCGGTCCGTGAGACAAGAAGTGTAAACGCTTCAACCTGGAAGCTCTGGGGTTTGAAAGTGTTGGGGGTTTTGAAACTTTCTGAGGAAACGAAGGTGACAGCATTGGGGAGAATTCAGGTGCGGAGACCAGAGAAGGAGCAGTTACTGGAGAGACCCCTGTCTTCACTTTCTTCTGAGAAGTAGTTGACCGGACACGGAAGCGAGCAGATAGCTTTGTGAGACGTTTCTGAGTCTGGAGCCACAGAACGTAGTGTGATTGCGTGTGTGCGTGCGGGCGCGTAGGGAGGCGGAAGTGAGAGAGTGACCAAGGCAGAGGTTTCTAGCCTGTGTGGGTGGATGGGAGACGCCACTGGCAGATAGAAGCGGGTCGTACTTGGCCCTTGTGCCTGTTCCCCAGCCGTGGTGGGCGCTGCTGACGGAGCGAGCGTGCCTTCCACCTGAAGCTCAGCTTAGCCTTGGAGCCTTGGAATCTGTGATCGTGCGTGTTCCAGACGGCCACTGGCGGTCTGCGGAGGTCGGAGGTCGGACTCGACAGGAAGCCTGGCTGCCTTCTCTGTTGTAAGGGATGGAGGGGGAGAGGCCTGTGCTGCTGTGTGGTCCCCTCCCCCCTCCACTTTCTCTTTCTCGGTTTTACTGCCTTCAGAACACCATTTTCTGAAATGCTCACGTTCACTTGTTTGTTGTTTGAGGGTTCCGCCCATCACTGGCAATAAAATACCAGCTCTCGGAGGCTGGAGACTTGGCTCATCTTCATATTATGTCCTTAATGCCACAGACTTTGTCTAGAACTATACTGTGGGCGGCTCACTCATTTGGGCAGCCGGCTCTTGATTTCAGCTCAGGTCATGATCTCGTGGTTTGTGGGATTGGGCCCCGCGTTGGGCTCTGTGCTGACAGCACAGAGCCTGCCTGGGATACTCTCCCTCTCCCTCTCCCTCTCCCTCTCCCTCTCCCTCTCCCTCCCTTCCTCCCTCCCTGTGCCCTTCCTCCACATGCATGAACTCTGTCTCTTTGTGTGTGTCTCTTTCTCTCTCTTTTAAATAAGTATTTAAAAAAAAGGTTTCTAGGAGTCACAGTTTAAAAAACAGCAAATACAAACAGTACCATTAACCTTAGTAATATATTTTATTTCACCCAATATATTTAAAATACAGTATTTCAAAATTAAAAGTTATTTATAAGATGTTTTACATTCTGTGTGTGTGTGTGTGTGTGTGTGTGTGGTACCAAGTCCTTGAAATCCTGTGTGTGTTTTACGTTTGCAACACATCTCAATTCCTACTAGTCTCATTTCAAGTGCTCCATTAGCCATCTGTGACCAGTGGCTACCGTATTGGACAGCTCAGGTCTAGAGCATAGCAGGGGCTCAGTAAATACTTGTTGAATGAATGAGTGAGTAAATGAATTAGAAGAAGATAGATTGGTTGTTAAAGGAGCATGTAGATTCGAGGAAGGGTTTTATTTTTATAGTGAGGACATAGGGCCTGTTTCTGTGTTTGATAGAACCGGGGAGAGAGAGGTGGAAGGTGACAGGAGACAGATGGGTTAATTGATGGAGGATGCTTCTGAGGAGGCGGTCGGGAGTGGATTCTGCAGCCCCGGTAGTGGAGGAGAGTTGTCTTGCTGTCTCCTCTCCTTTGAAGAGGTATGTTCTTTGATTCCATTTTAAGAGGCCCAAATCCAGTTCGTTTAGCATAGAGTTTATTCATTTTGAGGAAGAGAGAGCCAAGAGGGTGCACGACAGGGGAGGGAAAGACAGGAGAGAGAGACTGCCAGGCAGGTTGTGTGCTGTCAGTGTGGAGCCCAGTGGGCTCGATCCCACAAACCGAACGGTGAGATCATGACCTGAATTGAAATCAAGAGTCAAGACACTTAACCAGCTGAGCTACCCAGGCGCCCCTAGCATAAACTGATTGGATTGTGTTATAACTATTCCTTTCCCTCGTTTTAGGTATTAGAGAGTGGAGGGTTATTTTAAAAGCCTCAAAAGTGGTTTCTCTAGCGACTTAAAAACAGAAAAGACCGAATCATTATATTGTGTACCAAAAACTGATGTATGTCATTTATGCCTCAGCTAGAAAAACATTTGTAAAAGAAAGGAAAACATCTTTTTAGGTGGAAGGTAGGAAGAAGTGTTACTGGCACGTATCACCATTTTCACCTTGGTGTCATTCAGCTACGAGAAGAAGTATTTTCTGTGTTAAAAATTAACCAAATCTGATTTTCAGCGTTGTGACGATACTTGGCATTATAAAATTATGTACTGTACATGTTGGAATATAGAGCAGTTATTACTTCCCCCACATTATCCCTCAGCCCTTACCTACATTGGGTTCTTAAACAGCATTTCACATAGTGTCTCGTGTTACGGGGCGTCCTGTTCATGGGAGGTAAAGTTCTGTTTGAGGGGGAGACGTAGGCATGGGAGCACCTCTGTAGTAGTTTGAGATGCTCGTGGAGGTCACTGGATGTAACGAATCCGAACAAAGCGAGGCAGAGAGATGTAACACCAGTTTTTGAGGTTACGGCTTCACGGTGTCAGGCGTTGATGTTGTAAACAAAGCTTTTAAGGATCATCTTTAAAAGTATTGTAATAAATAGAAATTATGAACATATCCGTAGGATTAATAGAAAACATCAACGGTTCTAATATTAAAATGTTTAAGTCATCGGCACAGTGTCCCTGTGTGGTATCGTGCAGGGAGTCAAAAAGTGTGGTGTCCAAAACAACTTAAGAGGTAAGATTAGATGACTTTATTTTTACTCTTTTTTTTAAAGTTTATTTTTATTTAGTTTGAGAGAGAGCATGAGCAGAGAGGGGCAGAGAGACGGAGGGGAGAGAGAGAATCCCAAGCAGGCTCTGCACTGGCAGCATGGAGCCCAATGCGGGACTCGAACTCACGAACCATGAGACCGTGACCTGAGCTGAAGTCAAGTTGGACACTCAACCGACTGAGCCACCCAGGCGCCCCAAACCTAGAGGACTTGATGGAAATCCAATGACCGCAAAGTCACTGGTATTGACGGTGGAGGTAGGCTCCTGACTGCGCGGAGTTGGGTGCCTCTCCCTGTGTAGATAGATACGTAGTGCTCATCTCACTGGGAAGCGCGACATCTTCGTACACTCCCGACGGTGGTCTGCTCAGGCATGTCGCGTGATGCCGGAGCTGGAAGCGACTGTGGACGTGGTCATTCAGGGACGTTCAACCTCTTTTTCTGCCCAGGCATCTAGAGCAGGTTGGGTTACTCAGTCAGAAACAGAGGCTCCCCAGGACAGTGCTCTGGAGACAGGAGAGGAGAGTGATGCATGTACTTTGGAGCCGCCCCAGATGAAGAGTGATGATACTCCCGCGGAGAGGGGCGGAGAGGGGCTGTTTGGACGCGGGGCATCCCACCACGGTCATGTAGCTGCTACACGGGCTGCTCCCAGGGCCAGTTTTCTTTTTCTTGGCTCTACCTTTTTCATTCTCCTTTCATGCTTTTGTACTTTTTCCGCTTTCTCTTTCTTTTTTTTTTTTAAGTTTATTTTCAGAGAGAGAGAGAGAGAGAGAGAGAGAGAGAGAGCAAGTGGGGGAGGGGCAGAGAGGGCGAGAGAGTCTCAAGCAGGCCCCGTGCTGTCGGCACAGGGCCCGCTCAGACTCACGTGTCATGAGACCGTGACCTGAGCCAAAATCAGATGCGTAACCAAAGGAGCCACCTGGGCGCCCCACTCTCCTTTCTCTTTTCAACAAAGTTTTTTAACTATCACATGCCTGATAAAGTGCGAAATACTAGAGTCAGTCTTTAAAGTTCAGATCATAATACGTTTAAGGAACTATCGTCATTCAGCTTAGTACCCTTGCCTGCCTTTCTGAGCGTCATCGCTGGTTTCCCAGTCACCTAGGCTCAAAACCTCTGAGTCATTTTTGCATCTGGCTTGTCTCCTCTCTTCCATATTTAGACGAGCACTCAGGTCCTGTCACCTCTACCTCCGAGGGTCTGTTCATATGTCTCCTTCCTTTTCTATCATTACCCTCCCTCCTGAAGGCTCCCACAGTCCTGTGCTTGAACTGTTGAAATAAGTCCCTGATTGATCTCTGCTTGTGGGCTCTCCCTGTTCTAGCCCCTATTACACACCAGTTCTGTTATGATCAGCTTAAATAATAGAACAGTTACTGAGTACTTAAATGTGCCAGATACCACTTTAAACATTAGCTCTTTAATTTTCATAATAATCTTAAGGTGCAAGTACTGTTATTAACTCATTCTGCAGATAGAAAAGGGATGCGCAGATTTTATTAACTTACCCAAAGTCACACAGTAGCTAGGCAGTAAGTGGCAAAATTGAATCTCGATACTCTAGAATGTGAATGGCTAGAACCAAAGCCACAACTGGAGTTGTGTCGCTCCTGGCACACCTTCCCTGGCACTCTTAACCTGTTTCACACAGTCTAAATTCCTTAGCTTGGCAAGAAGACTCTTGGGCCCGGCTTGCCCTTGTGTCCTTAACCTGCTCCTTTGTCTGTATTCTCCAAGCCAAAGTCGAGGCGACATTTGAACTCCTTGCAAGACAAGTGAGAGTGGATGGGGCAAAGTGATTGAGGCACTCAGGTTGGAAGTAGAGGAGGAGGGGGGTGTGCTTGAGAGAGTGTGGGGGTGCCTCCGAGGGAGGGAGTGTGTCATAAGATTAGTCTGCGAAGGGAGGTTGGCGTCCGAGTGTGGCCCGCTCCCTAGTCTTGCCTTCTCCCACGGGACATTTGCATGGGCTCTTTACAGAACTAGAGACACTAGAGAACTGGCCTTTCTGTTTTGTGAAACTTGATGTGAAGTCTACTCGTTTTCTCTAGACTCGTGTGTAATTTCCTCTCTCTTCTGCCACAGCCACCCACTGGTCCGTTTTCACTTGAATTCAAGCAGGTTGTGTTTGGGAAGGGGCACGCAGGCTGGGTGCCGCTTCTGGCCCCTGTTTTCCTCGCCGGTTCAGTTTTTCTTCGCCCCTTTGCAGGGTTTCAGCAGTCTCACTTTTTAGGAGGGGTTTCCATGTCTCTTCAGCTCTCTTCCGCTCACTCCTGGCTTCGGGCCTGGCTCAGGGTGGCGATGAGAGTGTTCTCTGGAGACGCAGTCAGTCTGGCTTTCTTAACGTGTGAACCTGGGAACTTGGGGCCCCTCTCCAGCTGCTTGACTGGAGCTTCTCTCTGTGTAAAATGCAACGAGTACCATAATGATGCCACCTCGTTTATAGAGCTTCTGGGGGTACCAAGGCAATACTGGAACGGTATTTGGCACGGACTGAAAGTTCAGTGAATATTACTAACTTTACTTTCATTACATTTTAAAAATTCTGACTACTTAAGAGTATTCCAGTAAAGGGTCATGGAAACTTGTTTTATCCAAACAGTTATTATTCAGGGTACTCTAAACAAAATTTGCCTGTTGGAGAGGTAAAAATGAAGTCTCCTTGTTACTTATTATTGATTGACTTTTTGACTTCCAGTTACTTTTCTCATATACTTATTATTCGTTTCTGAGAATTGCATCTTTTGTCCTTTCTGAAGGGAGGGGCATATCTTGGTGTTAATTGTATTACTAGAGAATGTATTAAGGATACTGTAGAATACTTTGGACAGTAACGGGTTCCGTACTGTTTCCATCTGGCATAGAACTCAGGTACAAGTTTTAAGCACTTTGGCACAGCAGACTTGGAAGGAGGAAAACTAACGATGAGCCCTAAAATGATGTATTTATTTGCCACATAAATATATTTTTAGTGAAGGGTTACCTTTTTTTTATGTTATTAAATTTTATAACCTCTATCGAACGGTTATTAACATTTTGCTCAATGCCTAACTTTTAAAGTGTCTTTGGTCAGATGAATATCTTGCCTTTTGGCCATTTTGTAATGGAAAATCCCGTAAATATACAGTGTTTTAATTGGAATCACAAAGCCAAATGATTGCCTCATCGGGTAATTTTAAGTATTATGCTGCAATTCAATATAGGTACCCAAGTACTTAACTAGATTTAAAAATATCTTGTATGTTACAGCTGTTTAGCCAGAACTAAAAAAGAGTGAGGGGTGTGTGTATGGTTCTCTTTTCTGCTTGGGATAGGAGACAGGGAAAGTTTTTTTTTTAATGTGTTGGGTTGAGTTTTTGTGGTTTGGGTCGTTCCCCCCCCCCCAGCTGCTGTTGCTGCGCCTGCTTGTGGTATAAAGATCAGGGAACGTTTGAGGCAGCTTTCTTTCCAAAGAAACCTTCTGTGCCTGAAACTTAGTAGCATCTTCAGACATTTCTTAAAATGCCGTGGTTGTGGCATAGTCGAAGGTGATGGGCGGCCTGTGGTAGGTGACGTTCCTGCCTATTTCTATCCGCCTCTTTCCGTGTTTGGGCACAGCAGCTCCTCCTCGAGGGCAAGGCAGCTAAGCAGGCTGTGTTCAGCTTTTTAATGGCTTCATACTATTTCAGCTTTTAGATGCATTGTAATATATAGTTTCTCTTCTTTCTGTACTTCCAGGTTTTTGGAAGGCAACTTTAGTGTGCCTTACGTAGGCCTTGACAAAGTTATGGTCAGGAGATCTGAAGAAAACTGGAACAGGGTGGGAGAGGGCCCATCTCTGGGTAATTCAAGTTTTATATGTATGTGTGTGCACGTGGGTGTATACATAACATTCTAACATTTTTCTAGATAAATAGCATTTTACTGTGTTGTTGTATAGATTTGTTTTGAAAAAAAGAAACAGATTTTAACCACCGTTCTTTAAAGTGCCTCTTTTAAGCTCTCAACAGACTGCTGAGCAGCCTTTTCTTTCTCTGGCAACAGTCTGTAACATTTCACATCCATGGCATCGTACAAGGGAAGGCCTCTGTGCTTTGGATTTACGTGATTGGACTAGATGACGAATTCTATTTCATGTATGAGGAAAGGGACCTGTTTGTTGCCATGCTGCACTTGATGCTTGTGCTAAGGCAGGCGAGCGGAGGGCTTAAATTCTAGCCCAGTGTATGTCAGGATCGCAAGATGAATGTTCTGGATGGATTCCTCATTTTTTTCTGTGTTCTAAATGAATGTGCTATTTGCATGCTATAGAGGAATCTGTAGGGATGTAGAAAGCAGGGCCCGGGACCAGAAGGTTTGACAAAAGTGATTATGAACAGCTTGGAACCTGCACTTACCTGTCTGGATTGTTCCAGTGTTCCCCCTTAGCTGTCCCACAGATGACTGACCTGGGAGAAGTGAGGGAAAACCCTTTCTTCTGACTGCAAGTAGGGAGTGGCCTTCGTCGAACGCACTTGTCATGCTGTTGCCAGTCTGGCTGCCCTTTTGCTGTTTGGCGTGCCGGTGACCGCCGCGATAACCTGGCGTAGGTGACTGGAGTCGCCAAACCACAAGTAAGGGTCCCTGAGCTGGTGGGGCCTGTATGAGAGACCGCTCTGAGACTGAGACCGATCGTGCTGAGCTGGGGAGGGTCCCTGGTGTCATTCCTCTCACTGGAAGCCACGCCAGGATTTCAGGGTCAGCCGCACCATGTGGTCGGAGCCATAGTTTCTCAGCTTGCTTGGAAGAATTCGTTCTTTGAATATGACTAATAAATTTGTCGATTTGAATGACATCATCTTTGTAAAACACTAGGAGTGTTTATGGAAGTTGAACTTCCTGAAGGCCCGAGTGGCTGCGGTGAGAGGGTGCCTCCTCCCCTTAAAAAAGAGGCTGGCTTTTGGACCTGCCGTCTAGTCGGGACCTCAGTCACCTGCCCATTTTCTCTGATGTTCGTCTGGATGCTTGGTGGAGCTAGTGTCACAGCTTGTGTAGATCTTCTAGATCTTTTATTTATTTGTTTGTTTATTTTTTTTAAACATTTATTTATTTTTGAGAGACAGAAACAGAGTGTGAGCAGGGGTGGGGCAGAGAAAGAGGGGGACACGGGATCTGAAACAGGCGGGATCTGAAACAGGCTCCAGGCTTGGAGCTGTCAGCACAGAGCCTGACATGGGGCTTGAACTCATGAACTGCAAGATCATGACCTGAGCTGAAGTCAGACAATTAACCGACTGAGCCAACCAGGTGCCCTGATCTTCTAGATCTTCTCAACAGTGGTTGTGGATGTTTTTCTTAGCGGCTTGGTCTCAGGTTAGCCTGATTGGTTACCCGTCGAATTAATGATATTTTATTTTATTTTATTTTATTTTATTTTATTTTATTT